>NW_016818327.1:810825-833388 GCF_001698545.2 Rhinopithecus bieti
TAGGATTACAGGCTTGAGCCACCGCGCCCGACCTGTACTTAGTAATTTTTATTAATAGAATCCTGTATGTTCAAACACTGAAGGGTAAGTCATTTCTTCTGTGATTGCCACTAATTTGATTAATTTAAATGATGAGACAATATGGGAAGGAACACAAACATACAGCTCAACAAGATAAACTGTTAAGATGAAACTAGAACTGAATGTGGTCAAGTCCAATTTCCTCAGGCCACTCACAAAATTAGTTACATTTAAGAATAAGACTAAAATTTTTTATTTTCATAGTTATTTTAAGCAGTTAGCATGGTCGTTCATTTTCCAAATGGAATAATGGCATAGAAATTTAAAAAATACTACCAAACTTTAAATACTTGTATTAAAATAAAAGTGATAATTCATTTTACAGTGAATAATCCACGTTAAAAGTTTGTTTTGATGTAATTTGCTTGGGTGAAATACATTCATTTGGATAAAGAATTTCATTTATTTGTTTTCTCTTAGATAGCCTAGTAATTCAGACAAAATAATTATGTCCTCTCGGTTTGAGCTAAAAAAAAGAGCTGTAAAATGTCCTCATCTTTGTTTCTTTCCTGGGATCCTCAAATATTCTAGGAATAATTTTCCAAACCAATGGGAAGCACTAATGTAAATAAAGCAATTCACTCTTTAAAATTTTGGTAAGCTTCCATCCTCACTCTGACTCTGGAACATCCCTTTTTTAAATCTGCCACCCCACTGCTTACAACAAATACCACATTTTAATGAGTCTATCCCTTTGATCACTAGACTTTACTGAAAGAAGCTAATGCCAATAGGCCTTAGGTTATGAGCAAGATGATTCAACTTGATTTTAAAGCAAAGAACTATGCATTGTTTCTGCAAAGACCCATCTGTCAAAGCCTAGCCACTCTATAGATGCTGTGCCTATACTCAGCCTATTAAAAGGAGCAGCTCTGTGGCTGTCTCCTAAGATAATAAGATATTGCACAATGGTATGTGTTGTTGCTATCATATCTGCTGAAACCCTGGTTAAACTGTTGTCTTCTCCTAACCTGATGAGGCACACCCAAGATGCATAGGACCCCTGGGCTGCTGGGAAACACACACCATCATCTCTCCATTAGTCAACACACATCCACCCTTGCTTGGAGCTGAGAACTATAATTTTCTTTCTCCCTAGGCAGTAGGTCCTCCATTTTCTAACTCTGGGTTTAGGGAGAATGGAGGGTGCAGTAAACTTTGTTTTTCATTTTACTCATACATACTTGGGAAATATCTGAGTTCTCTGTTTGGAAATTGATTGGTTAGAGGAAAATAACCTGCTTCTAGTTTCGCTTCTGAAACTAGAAAGTTAGCTGTTAAGAACCCTAAACCAGGCTGACTTTTATTCTGTGATAATACCTCTAGGTATCATGTTTTTAAAACAGTTATATATTACTCTTAATGGAGCAAACATTATCTTAAAACAACAGAGTAGTGAATTTTAAAAGATGGCTTGTCATACTCTTAGGAATTAAAAATAAAAATATAAACATAAAAGGCCCAAATTTGTAGAACTTTAATACTCATGAAGAACTTCTTGGGGAAAAGCTTATCCTGGAAGCAGCATTCCCAAACCACAACTAGCAATACTTAAATTAATCATTTAAAAAGATGTCCTGCATTAACTATTGCCCAGATGTTGACACTGGCAGATATTTTCCAGGAAAACTAGGGATTTCCCCTTGTAATGTCATCTTCCATGGTCAGGGATGCACTGTAAGCATTCTCGGTCCCTCCTAACATGTTTCTCATAATTATTAGGGGCTTAAAAAAACAGCCATGATTTTTATAAGATACTAGGATTACTCTTTCGTAGGAAAAGAAAGACAAAATGAGTTACAACTGTCAGATGTAAAGTTACAAAGTACATAAAATTATGAAGTTTTCTTAAAAGATAGTACTACATTAGTTAATAAACATATACCCAATTGGTAGTACATACAAAACATAACGGAAAATTTTAGGTAATCAGGGAAATACAAATTAAAAGTTAGATTCCATTTTGGTTAATCAAATTGACTAGATTTTTAGAGTTAGTGTTAGTGAAAACGTGGGGAAATAGATAATTTTAACACAATTTTCTGAAATTAATTTGACCATATCTATTAATATTATAAATAGGTAGGCCCTTTGGTCCAACAATCCTTTTGATTAAAATTCATGTTTACTGAAAAAAGAAATTCCTCAAGTAAATAGTTTGCTGATGCTTATTAAATTGGGCATAATTTGTTTACATAGCAAAATAGAAAAGAAAATAATTCCATTTAAATAATTCAAAATGGAGTTGAATTATGAACAATTTTGCTTTTATGTATTTTTTAGGATTTAAAATATCAAAAGTAGTATTTTATAGATGTATGGGTTCTTATTATAAATGAGGAAATTAATAGCAGGTTTTTCTGTGCAACATTACAGAGGTTTACCTCATACCCATCTGCAGAGTACTCCACAGTTGGGATGTGCCTTAATTTGTTCCTTCTTCCTGCTCTGACAGATATCTTGATTGTTTTCCAGGTTCTAATTTAACTTATTGCACTGAAGAGGTATAGTGCAAATGGCTAATAAAAAATTAAAATCACGACTTCAGTGGTAATTTGAAAAAAGCAAATTAAAGTAACAAGACCTGATTTTTAAAAATCTGTTGAATTCGCAAAGATTTTCGATATGACAATCATCAATCTTGGGTAGTGTACAGTGGAGTAGTCATTTATATGACAGATGCGTGTAACCTGTCTAGGAAGCATTTAGGCAGTGTGCATCACACATTTATTTATTTATTTATTTATTTTATTTTTTATTTTTTATTTTTTTGAGACGGAGTCTTTCTCTGCCACCCAGGCTGGAGTGCAGTGGCGTGATCTCGGCTCACTGCAACCTCCACCTCCCGAGTTCAAGCAATTCTCCTGTTTCAGCCTCCTAAGTACCTGGGATTACAAGTGTGCGCCAACATGCCCAGCTAATTTTTTTTTGTATTTTTAGTAGAGATGGGTTTTCTCGCCTCCTGGGTTCATGCCATTCTCCTCCCTCAGTTTCCCAAGTAGCTGGGACTACAGGCGCCCGCCACCACGCCTGGCTAATTTTTTGTATTTTTAGTAGAGATGGGTTTTCACCATGTTGGCCAGGCTGATCTTGAACTCCTGACCTCGTGATCCACCCACCTCAGCCTCCCAAAGTGCTGGGATTACAGGCTTGAGCCACCGTACCCGGCCTGAAAGTTTTTTTTGTTTGTTTGTTTGTTTTGTTTGTTTTTTGTTTTGTTTTGTTTTGAGACGGAGTCTCGCTCTGTCACCCAGGCTGGAGTGCCGTGGCCGGATCTCAGCTCACTGCAAGCTCCGCCTCCCGGGTTTACGCCATTCTCCTGCCTCAGCCTCCCAAGTAGCTGGGACTACAGGCGCCCGCCAACTCGCCCGGCTAGTTTTTTGTATTTTTTAGTAGAGACGGGGTTTCGCCGTGTTAGCTAGGTTGGTCTCGATCTCCTGACCTCGCGATCCACCAGTCTCGGCCTCCCAAAGTGCTGGGATTACAGGCCTGAGCCACCGCGCCCGGCCTTTTTTTTTTTTTTCTACTCGGTAATTACATATCAATAATTCTATAGCACGGAAGTAATAAAAATAAAAACATATCTGTCAATTCATCTATCTGTCACGCTTACAGAAGCTTAAATATGCAAAAATAAGGAAGTGGTTACATAATAAAAAATTATTCAATGATTAGTAAGCAGATTAACTATCATGATCAGCAAGAATAATTAAAATGAGGAAATAGATATAATTTTAAGAGTAAACTGGATGCATAACTCTATAAATAAAATATATAAATTCCGGAAAATAAAAACTGTCCTAAAAGGACTATAGCAGCTTTTAAGTGGCTATTCCTGAGGAGAATAAAATAATGATTTTACGTTCTTCTTTGTACTTGAACCTATTTTCTAAATTTTCTACAATGAACATTTACTACTTTTAAGGTAGCAATTAAAAAGAAGAAAGAAAATACATCCTTATCTACAAAATTCAACATGCTTCTGCTTCATCTATTAAGTAAAATTGACCAGACTCATGGTAAAGCCTTTGTAATGATTTTATCTTATCAACCCAAGCTTATTGCTAATGAGTACCCAACTCTAATACTCAACTCCATCCCAGATGGTTACTAGGCATGTCATGGCTCACCTAAATTCCACTCATATTCTTCCACTCAGGGCTAGAACTTTCTCTCCCAGAGTTTCCGATAACGATTTTTGGTTGTTAACTATTTCAAGCCAACTTCAGATGTTCATAATGTTCTAAGCAAAGTCTAGTAATGTGACAAAATCATTTTATACTCTAATGCCAATGAATAAACAACAGTAATTCAGAAGAATGCTCCTTCTGAGAGCAAGAATCCTATCAATATTTGTTAAAGGAACAAAAATAATCGTTAGCATGATCATAACAACTCCAGCAGCTAACATTTATTGAGACGTTTCTGTTTAGAAGTAGGCTCTCTGACAAGTGCTTCACACTTTATTAATCTCATTTAATGCTTAGAACAGCCCCCCATTTCAGTGTTGAAAAAAACAGAGCCCCAGGTTATGCTATTTCTTGAAGGTATATAGACAGCTTAGGCCTGAGCTTCAAATACAGTTTGGGTGGATGTCAATAAGCCCTACATTACCAAATTTGTTTATGGAAAGCCCATAAGATATTATTTTGTATTTTATATATCTATTAATTAATCTAACTATCCATTTAGCTAAGTTGACATGATGTGTTGTGCTACAAAGCTTCCTTTTACATATAAAAACAGATACAAAACAATAAAAGTTTTTGCTAAATCTCATTATATAAGTAATGTGTTTACCTGTGTAGGACCAGCCAATCTCTTCAACAAGTTTTCTCTGTTGTCTGTAGTATCCATTAGCCCAATCTACAAAAAAGAAAACCAAGGAATCAGTATGTAGAAAATATATGTCCAAAATAAAAGATGCCCAAATTATTCATACCATAAATAGTTCTTGATTACTTCTTTCTCAACCTCAACCACCACCATTACATTATACATTCCAATGCTCTTGTTCTGGTAGCTAGTGAAATTTTAGAGGGTGTGTTTAAAGGATGCTGACATTCAGGCAGAAACAAGGTACATATTTAGGTAATGAAAGAGCAGCTTAGAGGGCTTCAGCCCCAAAGAGGGACTGGAGTCAGAAAGGACAGCTTGTCATGCCTCCAAATTTTTGTTACCATTCCCTAAGTCTAATGCCTGAAATCCTACTGATTAAAGATACCTTTAAGTTTACAATCCAAGTTTTATTTGAAAAATGCTTCTAGTGTACCCAGAATTGATCATGCTTTCTTTTTTTTTTCTTTTTTTTCTTTTTCTTTCTTTTTTTTTTTTTTTGAGAAGGAGTCTTGCTCTGTCGCCCAGGCTGGAGTGCAGTGGCGCGATCTCGGCTCACTGCAAGCTCCGCCTCCCAGGTTCACGCCATTCTCCTGCCTCAGCCTCCGGAGTAGCTGGGACTACAGGCGCCCGCCCCCACGCCCGGCTAATTTTTTGTACTTTTTTAGTAGAGACGGGGTTTCACCGTGTTAGCCAGTATGGTCTTGATCTCCTGACCTCGTGATCCGCCCATCTCGGCCTCCCAAAGTGCTGGGATTACAGGCTTGAGCCACCGCGCCCAGCCTGATCATGCTTTCAAAGTTTGCTTCCATCCTAATGCAAAACAAAATTAGCTGCTGTCAGAAAGTAGAATTTAAATGTGCATATGTTGTTTGGGAGAAATGTTATGTCAGATAGCATGAGTGAATCTGTCCCTTGGAGGAACAGAGATGCTTGAGTTAGGTAGTGCAATGGGAAACTTAGGGCCATAAAGGTAGTGAATGCCCCATGACCCAGAGAGAGAGTCTCTAGATCTAGAACGTGGGGCAAGGGATAGACAAAAGAAGATGGGTGAAAACCAGTCTCACTCTGCATAATTCAAAATTTTGCTGGGAGCCACGCCTGCATCCAACAAATGGGAGTGTTCAGATTCATTCTCCTCCTGGTACGATTGTCCCTTAATCTCTGACTGTACTAACATTAATACTTCATTTCAGCTACGTAGTGGGTAAAATAAATCTTTGCAGGATAGGTTTGGAACCTGATTGGTGATGGCAGAACTGTTTATGTAGAGAAAGCTACAAATAATTTACAAATGTCCTTGTAGAATATTATTCATTCATACATTGACACTCTGTTTATATAGTATGAAATTACTTCTTATTATCTGTATACATTTGTTTTCTCTATTGGATGCAAATATCTCAAGGACATTTCAGAATTTATTTTTCTTTCTTCCATGTTATATACTCTCTGATTATTACAACATGGTAATAAATTACTATTTTTTAAAAACTAAAAGGCAGGCCAGCTATCAGAAATGCACACTTAAAATTCAAAGGTTATCCAAAGCCAAAATCTACTTTGGAAAAATAAAGGTGTTGGTCGTGTTTAAATTTTTTAAAATCTACATATTAAGTAAATATTCTATTGGCTATATAACACACTTCAACAGAAATCTATTTTTTACAATAGTTTTATTAAAATATAATATATGCATCACACAATTCATCCATTAACATGTACAAGTCAGTGGCTTTTAGAATATTTGCAAAGTTTTGTAACCATTCCTGCAAACAATTTTAGAACATTTTCATCAGTCTGAAAAGAAATTCCATACCCTTAGCTGCCACCCCACACCCACGCCCATCCCCCAGCCCTAGGAAAACACTAATATTTTTGTCTATATAGATCTGACTATTCTAGACTTTTACATATAAACAGAATGACACAATACACAGCATTTTGCTATCACCTTCTTTCACGTCACATAACATTTTTGAGGTTTATACATGGCACAGCATGTATCAATACTTCATCCTCCTTCACTGTCCAATAATATTCTATCATAGGGTGACCAGGACAGCCTTAAACTTCCCCTTGGTTTGACTAAACTTTAGAAAGAGTTGTTCCTGACCACAGGCCCTTGATTTCCCTTTATTATAGAATTCACTGTAGGAATATTGTAATTGTAATTCTTTTTTTTTTTTTTTTTGACGGAATCTTGCTCTGTCACCCAGGCTGGAGTGCAATGGCATGATCTCAGCTCACGGCAACTTCCACCTCTTGGGTTCAAGCAATTCTTCTGCCTCAGCCTCCTGAGTAACTGGAATTACAGGCACGCGCCACCATGCCTGGCTAATTTTTTTGAATTTTTAGTAGAGACGGGGTTTCACCATGTTGGTCAGGCTGGTTTCCAACTCCAGACCTCGTGATCCGCCCGCCTCGGCCTCCCAAAGTGCTGGGATTACAGGCATGAGCCACTGTGTCTGGTTTGTTATTCTTGCTCTACTCCTGTGAGACATAAATCCTTTTAATAGCCACCTGGTAACTTTATAATCCAGAAATGTACCTCTCAAGGACCTGGGAACCACCTCTTTGAAAAGTAATCAACAAGAGAGACAGCACCTTTGTCTTCCAGTTTAGGTGGGAGGGTAGGAGACTAACTTCAGTGGGGCACCTTGCTCCAAGTTGTAAAAACTACTTCCTGTCATAAAGATTCGAATTTACTTAGATAAACTTAAATTTATTTAGATAGACTCATATCTTTATGACAAGAGGTAGTTTAGATAAAGCCAATCAGCAAACACAGATAGCTTGACCCTGAATGTCCTGCAGTTCTTTTCCACAAGTTCACTCCAGCACTTAAAAACCTGACCCAGCCTGCTTCATGTGTGTTGAGTTCAGACTAGGATCTAGCTTCTCTCCCTTACTGCAACAGCCTTGAACAAAGTATTTCCTTCCTGTTTAACTTTGGTGCAATTTTTGTTTTGACAACTGAATATACCATATTTTATTCATCCATTCATCACGTAATGCATACTTGTGTTGTTTCTAATTTTGGGCTATTATGAATAATGCTGTTATGAATATTCATACATAATTTTGTTTCACTTTCTACTTACAAATGAAATCTTAGGCTCACAATTTATTTTTCAAATAGGGTTGTTCCATAAAATGCTAGTTATTTAAGACTAAACTGATTTAAGTTAAATCCTGGGGTTGAGTTTCTTTATTACAAATGAATATATACAACTGGATATTAGAAAGGGCCATAAAAGGTTACTGACTGAGACTTGTAACAGTCTAGAAAAAAGTAATTCCTATTTTAGAGATAAGAAGATTTATGCCAAAAAATGTAAGTGGTTTGTACAGGCAGCAAGTGATAAAAAATGGAAACCATAATGCAGGGTCCCTGACTTCCACTTCATTTATCCTCCCTCAATATCAAGGATTCCTGCAAATCCTGAGCTACTGGTTACTCTCCTAAGGTCCTCTGCCTCAGCAGGAGCCTCTGTAGCATGCTTGCCTTCAAGAGACACAAAATAGTGCAAAACAATACAGCGGGCTACAGGTTCATTAGCAGGAATTACTTGCACAAATAAATTATAAAGAATGGACTGTATATGTGATTTAACCTGGCAATCAACTGAAATTTTCACTGAAACTTTGCACTGGCGATAGGAAAAAAATTCCTTGACATTTCTAATATATTTTAAGTATAAATATTTTAGAAATGTAAGACATTTTGTTATGCATTGTGGTGACTTCAGGAGATCAGATACCATGCAAAACCTGTATTTAACAAGCATTCTATTGAAATAAATAAAACAGTAAGCTCTTGTTTTAATGATTCATTCTAAAGGATAAGAGCAAAACATCAGCAGAATTTTAGCTTTCCTTGTAGAGTTTTATCCCTACACAATGAACATTTATCCTTGGTTTTTAATTACTTACATTAAGAAAGCTTTTTCAATACAAGATTCCCAGGTGTTGGTAGCTCTCTTCAGTTCCTTTATGTATTGTTCCCTTAATTGTTACTTCAAACAATTCGTTACACATTCATATGCTAATTACATAGTGCTTGGGCGTGAGAGAGTACCCCACTTTAAAAATTCTACTTAGAGGTCTGATAGATGAGATGTGATAGCTCCAATGAACAAGAAAAAAAGAAGCTGGGTTCACTTTTTTGTTGCATTATATACTTTGAAAACCAGGAAATCCTATATAAAAAAGAATCTATCAAAAGTGCTTACGCATTTTAAGACCCATTAAAATAATGAAATAAAGAATTTTTTTTCTGTTTCTGTGGATTTCAGTTTCTTTAGTTTGTATATTTTGTTTCTTTCCATTTAAAATATTTGACAAGGCTGTTATGGTGTGACTGTTTTGTAGTGATAAAACTAAGAAATTTCAGGAAGTGACTGTTCACATGATATACAACAAGAAAATACATATTAGCAAATCTTTTTTAAGGTTATCTTAAAATTTGTCCTAAAAATATTCTTCATGAAGCAGCTTTCTAACCTCCTAATGAAATTCAGAGAAATTTGGTTTATATTATGTCAGATAACCTAAACATTCTCCTTTTAACCCATTCCACCTTGAACTTACCTTGAGCACTTACATATATGCAAACATGTATATATACAAGGTTATATAAAAATACATATATTTATTTAGTATATGTATTATAAATACATATTTCATTTCTGTTTACTTATGTAAAGGAAATCAAAGTTTTGTTTTCCTTGATAACTCCCTATCAAGGCAAACATCTTTTCTCAAAATTTTTAAACTCCCCCGCCAAGTTAACATCAGGGTGCTCATTTCCTACTAAAAAAAGTCATTATAAATGTTTTGAATTCTAAAAATGTTTCTGATTGTGGCCTTGCCCTAAAGAAGGTCTGTGTTTCATGCTGATTAACATGAAACAGAAGACTGAAGCGGCAAGATAAATCTTCAATTTATCACCTGCATTCTACTAAAAATTCTAGCAGCAGTGCTCTGACAAAATACACACACAAACACATATACACATGTTATTGCCATAAAGTGGTCAAAATATTACTATAATAGAGAGAAATACAGTGCTCCTAAGAAAATGAATTTTCAGATAGAAAATAACCACAGATCTAAGTTTGAAGTCTAGGATTTCATATCTCTTAAAGTGAATTTGTCCAAGGTAGATGATAGTTCTTGCTATTTCACATCATTTAAAGAAGTTACTAAAGAATTTCCGAGGACATAAAAAGGTAGCAGAAGTCTAGAAATGTGGCAAAGAAATGACAGAATTAGAGATGAACCATTAAAGACCTTGAAGAAGACTGACAAGGAAGAGACCTGGGGAAAAGGACTGAATGTTCCAGGTAGAGGAAAAGGCATGAGGATCAAGAAGTGAGAAATCACAGAACTCAAGATTTGAGAGGCCAGGCAGCGCTCATGTAGGATCTTCATAGATCACTAGGAACTTATTTTTGGTGACAGCTCACTATCCATCTTCACACTTTTAACTTTCATCCTACTCTCTCTTCTTACCTAGATTTCTTTTAAAAGCGAGGAGGTAGTCTACTGAGTTGACTGAATGGCACTGAATGTACTTCATATGTTGCACATATTTTGAGAAAAATTTTCAAAGAAGAGTATGAAATAATCCAATAAATATTTTAACTGAAATGAAAGGGATTGGATGTGTGCTTGTGAAGAAACACAGGTGGTTTGTGAAGGCTTGAAGAAGGACTTAAAACCCTCTGGAGATAGTATACTGTCATCAGAGTGGTTATCATCCACTAAAGAATGTGACAGTAAGACATGCTTAAGACTGAAGTGGCATTGATAAACAATGGTTGATAGTGACAGCAGTCACAATCATCTGTCACTGGAAACAAAATAAGTATTTTCCCTGAAAATAAAATAAAAAACAGGAATTCCTTTAAGAAGAGAATCAACTGTTTTTTTGAGGCGGAGTCCCGCTCTATCGCCAGGCTGGAGTGCAGTGGCATGATCTTGGCTTACTGCAACCTCCGCACCTCCCCCAACACCTACGCCCTGGGTTCAAGCAATTCTTCTGCCTCAGCCTCGTGAGTAGTTGGGATTACAGGCATGCACCACCATGCCCAGCTAATTTTTGTATTTTTATTAGAGACAGGGTTTCACCATGTTGGCCAGACTAGTCTCGATCGCCTGACCTCAAGTGATCTGCCCACCTTGGCATCCCAAAATGTTGGCATTACAGGCACGAGCCACTGCGCCCAGCCAGAATCAACTTTTGATTAAAGAACACCTATGAACACATCACCTGGTTATTAAATACTTTGTATCTTCGGATGTTCTACTATTGTTGTCTTTCTCTATTTGATAAGAAAGCTGAGTTTATGACCCAAATGATCTAACCCAAAACCTTGATTTGCTAAGACAAACTTTCCAAGTAAAATTAAATTTGCCCACGAGTACAGAGTCTACAATATTATACATGGCAAACTTTCTCTGTGGATCTTCCTGTCATTCAATGTTAAGGATTGGCCTGCTGTCAAGTTAGATGATCATATAGCCTATCTTTACCCATCTGGAATGTAAATTTTATTCAGTATATATGCAACGACATTTATGAAACCTAATTTAACTAATTACAGTAATTCAGATAGTATGGTTTGTTTAGGCTATAGTAATAGTTCAAACATTGCACTTACTGTTAACCACTTCAGATGCCACCAAAAGACCTAAAAAATACCGTTTTTTATAGTATATACATCAAGCCATTTGTTTTCCAATTTCAGCTACCTTCCAGTGTTAGAAAGCAGAGTTTTGGTTTCCTCCTCTCTTCAAAGGCTTCAAAATAAAAGTACTTTTGAATGTCTCAAAACTTAAATAGCATCTTTATGCAAAATAAGAGGATATTTTAATTTATATCATTAAAAGAGGTAATTCTGGAAAACATGAGTTATAAGAGTCCAGGTAACCTCTTTATTTAAGAGTAAGTTTAAAGAGATGAAAAGTAGATGCCTGAGGCACTATATAATCAAAATGGTAAAATCATTTAAGGAGATGGAAAGTTTGAACATAAGGATAATGGAAAAGAACAAAGGGAGTCATTTCTTACATATGCTTATTTTGGTAGTGAGACATCCAGTTAAATGCATGTGTCTCACAGGACCAAGGAAAGGCTCAAAGGTGAGCAATTAGATTTTATTGTCTCTTAGACACTGGCCATGCTTTCAGAGACAGAATCTCTATGTTGGTAATTTGTCTACTATTCAAGCTTTTCAATGAAAGCTCAAAATAGTCACAGGCTAATCTTGATAAGCAGTGTATTTTCCTACACTTAGATGCATTTAAGCTAATGTAATTTATCTATATGTCTAAAGTTGAGGTTTTTGCTAAAACATATTAATAATTTTGATCTTTATGACATAATAAAGCATGCCTATTTCAAACAAATTAGAAAATATACAGGTAGCAAATATACTTCAAAAATCACTTGTAATTCTATGTACTATAAATAACTGCTATTAACAGTTTTGCACATGCACATGTTTCTCTAGATGTTATACATTTATATATAATAAATTTGGACTTTACTTAAATTCAATGACACTATTTGGTAACCTGTTTCTTTACATGATAATGAATCACTGACATATTCTCAATTTAATACATATTATTTTACAGCATCATAACAGTTCACTTAAAGCATTCTCTACTTTTTAGATACTAAAATTAAAAGTTGACAATGTCAGAAGATTTCTTTCTTGAGCTTAAATGATATACATGAGGATAGTTTCTACTGAACTAGTTTCGCTTGAGCTTCAGGTATAAAATAAAATCTGTAGATGAAGTACCACATTTTTTCCTGTCAAACTTCTTCTACAATATCAACGAAACACTAAGCACAAACTCATTGTTATTGTACTACAATCATTATAGTTACCTAGTTTTATGTCTATAACTAACAGTGAATTTGTTTCACCATAAGAGAAAAACCCAATGTTGATTGCTCAGCGATAATGGGAACAGAGACAGAAATATCAACCTGTGTACAAATAACAATTAAAGGAATGAGCTAAAAATAGTATTATACGTGAGAAGAGAACCCAATCTGTGAAGAAAAAGTATATAAAAGGGAGTAGAAAACACAATTCATCAAATGACAAAAATAATGTGTTATTATATTTATGTATTATGTTAATATATGCTATTAAGTTATCTTACCATAATAGTGTTATTTAGCAATGTAAATAAGATTGCTGTTTTGAAATCTTATGCTCACGTACTTTCAGTGAAATCTGACGCAGAGCAAGAACATCTGCCGTGCCCCCTTCTGATTGGGGTTGCTCAGGAAGTTCTGGACAACTGGCACACTCAAATAGCCAATTAGAGGATACAATGGGATTCCATTCACATTTACCATGAAAAGCACAAAACACCAAGAGAGTTCATAAAGGAACAAAGATATGAACTATTTTAATATAAAAGAAAATGCAAATAAATGAAGAGACTTACTACATTCTTCAAAGGAAACATTGAATTTGGGGAAGTTGTGATTTTTTTTTCCATATTAATGAATAGGTCAAATCTCACTAGGATGTTTCTAACTGGAGAAATTTTCTAAAATGTATATAGAATAATAAATGGAGAGTAATAATTGACTAGAACAGTTAGAAAAAGTGTAAACTAATAAAGGCTTGGTTATCAATTACTAAAAAAAAAAGAATTGATAGGCAGATCAATAGAAAAAAGCAAACAGCACTAACACAGAACCTACTATAGATGCAAATTTAATATATGAGAAAGGAAACATCACAATTAGATAAGGAAAATTATGAAGGTTCAAAGGTAGGGAACACTGTGAAAAAAATTAAATTGTACTTGACACATATATAAAAATAAATTCCAAGTGGAATAAAGAATGTTTTAAAAAAAGACGCAGAAAAACTATTTACAAAGTGAACATTAAATTAATCATAAGATGGGGATGCCTTTCTATGCATGAAAAAAAGGATCTTATGAAGAAACATTTATAACTATGATTATACAGCACTTAAAACTTGTATAGAGAAATGTTTAATGAAATACAAATTGTAAAATTAAGCTATTGATAAATGTTAAAATACATTACACAAATATTACAATATATTCCACACACAAAATTATTACAAATCAATAAGGGCAAAATATGAGCACAAAAGTTTTAAAAATGCAAATACAATTAATAAATTTATAAAGAACTGTGAGACTTTACTGGTATCAAAGAAACAGAAACTAAAATAACATGAAGATAGCAGTTTTCCAGCTAACTGGTTGTCAAAGGTTTATTACTACTTTTTAAATATTCAGTGATGATCCAGAAATCTTGAGATGTTTCCTTATATATAAGTAGAAGAATGAACTACTATAAACTTTCTGGAAAATGAGTTGACAAGGGTTATCAAGATCCTTAAAAACTCTTCCTATCATTGGACACAATAATTCTATTCCAAAGAACATATTTTAAAAGATTAACAGAGATTAACATGATGTACCAAGATGTTTACAACATTGAAAATAATGGTGAATAACTATAAAATACGTTAACATACAAAAGTGGGGAAGTTTAAATAAATTATATAAGGTTCCTAATACGAAATGAGGTGAAGCCATTATATTTTCAAAAATATTTATTGATTTTTTTTGAAATATACATGATGTAAAACATTATCAACAGGATACAATTTTATAAATAGTACATATATACAGAAATGTAAATTTCTTTATGTGGTGCCATTGGGAGTGATTTTTATTTTTTCATATGTTCTTATGTTTTCCAAGTATTTGATGAGTTTTTGTTAGTTAAATATTTAAAAAATTTAAAGTGTCTATGCACTCTGAAAGAATGTCTCTGATTCTACAACTAGATAAAGATAAATATGTAAATATGTTTTAAGTATTTCACATCTTTAAGACTGTAAAGAAAAATTTGAAATCCATTTTAAAATCTTCTTCCAAGAGACTGCATGATAGATGCAGCATTAACAGCATTTTAAAGTTAAGCTTATGAAATAATAGCCAAGTTGACACATGGTAGGCAAGTTAAGTACTTCAGCTACCGAGATAATGAAAAACAAGAACCACAGCAAAACAGGAAGTGCAACAAACTCACAGATACATCTTATTGGCCATGATGATCAGATGTGCTGAGTCTTCATTTTGTGGGTAAACCTTGAAGTAGTCTTACTTTAATTTTTACCATATTTCTAAAACAGCACATTTTGCTTAGATAAAATTAAACTCAAATGTCAGCGTCTATCCATTAAGCAGGACAATCTGGCAGTTTTATGTGTTAACAACCTGTTCTGAAATAGGTGTCCGTCATGTTAAAGTTGCTGCCAGGAGGCTGACTGATTCACTGTGTGGTTATGTCTGGACAAGGCAGAGTTTCTTGACTCCTTTCCCAGTGTATTGACTGAAAATTCATTTTTGGCATGAACTCCTTTTTTAAAAAACTGGTCTAGAAATAAGAAAATTTTATTCCCAGGAAGCATATTTACTATAATAAACTGATAATTTTTCAATGGATCTGTAATGATGTAAGACATTTTCATTTAGCCAGTATCTTTTATAAGCCACTTGCTATTGCTCATTACAACTACTTAAGCTTGGGCAATATTGCAAAAAGAAATCAGGATGAGCAAGGGAGATCTGTCTAACTTTAACTATAAACACATATATTTTTTATGCCTCTTTTCACTTTATTCTTAAGATCGAAATCTTAGATTCTGCCTTTAAGTGATGACCTTGGACAAGTCAAATCTCTTTGCTTGTATTTCCACAATTTAAAAATAGGGGTACATATCTCTTTAAGTGATGACCTTGGTCAAGTCACGTCCCTTTGCTTGTATTTCCAAAACTTAAAAAAAGGGGTATATATCTCCTGTTTACTTACAATGATACTGTAACAAGAGATCGGGCATATGTAAAACCATTTTGAGCTCTTTGTAAAAAATGTGCTTATAACAACACTTATCATTTCCTGACTTTTATTTTTCAGGCATTTGAAATTTTTCTTTCAATAGTGAAGCAACTTTTCTTAAATGAAACAATGTGACATTTATCAAAAGTGCAGAGCATGTTTCTGTTGTCATAAATTATTCACTTGTTTTCTGATGCTATCTGATTCTTAGTCTGAAGTGCTCTTTAGTTTTAAGGAAAAGTATGGACACTCACTGCACATGGAAAATACAAATCCTGATATTCAAGGATAAACTGTTCCCCTAGAGAACAATGTGAACACTGAAAAACAAAATATTTGATTTAAATCAAACTTGAGTAACTACCTTTATGCAATCTAATTATGTCTTTGCGTTGTACTTTTTTTTTTTTTTTTTTGAGGCAAAGTCTCCCTCTGTTGCCTAGGCTGGAATGCAGTGGCGCGATCCATCTACGCTCACTGCAACCTTCGCCACCCTGGTTCAAGCAATTCTCCTGCCTCAGCCTCCCAAGCACCTGGGACTACAGGAACCCACCACCAAGCCTGTCTAATTTTTGTATTTTTAATAGAGATGGGGTTTCACCATGTTGGCCAGGCTGACGTCAAGCGACCTCAAGTGATCCACCTGCCCCAGTCTCCCAAGTGCTGGGATTGCATGAATGATCCACTGCGCCCCACCTGTATTGTAAATTGAATACATTTTTTAAAGTAAAATTTCTCAGAGTACTTTCCTTGTTTCAGAAAAGACTAAAGGCAGCTTAAGATCACTATTTATTTAAGAGCTTATATTGTTTATATTTTGAAGAGTTCTTCATTTTAGAACCACTTTCTCCACTAGCAATTAAAAAAAATTAAACAGTTTGATGACATCTCTAATTGGTAGGCTTTTAATTGTTAATGAGCACCTAGCTATATTCATCACTGATTTTGCTCATAACTGTACAAAAAAGATTACATCTACTGCTTTATTGGTATGTAAAAATGTTTCATTGCCAGTAGACTATGAAATGATAATTACTATTTATCATTTTATTTCCTTGTATTGTAAAGTTTATTTGAAGTGAGCGGAAACTGTACAAATCCTATTGTCTCAATTAGTACAGCTTAAGTACGGTCTAGCTGGCTAGCAGAATCATTTTATTGGCTTCACATTCCTCTGCGGGACACTTTTAGTCCCCATCCCATGCCTCTACCCTTTGCCAAACATCTCATTTGTACTCTCTTTTCTTTCTCACTTTAATACTTGCATTCTCCATGGAACTTGGTGTCTCCACAATGCCCATTCTGTGAACCCCCAAAGTCGGCCTTAAGAAGCGAGATTCACTTCAACCACCAATCACAATATGCTTATCTTCAAGTCTTGTAATTGGTGACCTATCCTGACCAATGACAGCACTGGGTCTTATTGGCCCACTGCTGCAACACCATTTCCCAAATTTTGCCTGAAAATTTGAATGCCCTCTGCAGTGGCAGATGCTCAAAGATGCTCATTGGGTTGCCCAGATTACACAGGTTTATTGCACTCAGAGGAACAACATTTAAAACGCATTCCTGTTCAGTACATAATTAATAGTCTTGGAAAATATATCCCATTAGTTACTTTTATACACAATTACAAATTGTTGGCCAAGGGTTAGATATTATTTATTTTGGAATAGTTAACTCATTTGGAACAAATATGCTTTCTCTCCAGGTTTATTGTTCTGTTTGTGAGGATGTCAAGAGACTGAACAAATTAAATGTAGTGTTTTTGGCAGGGACTCTGCTGGCATTTTGCCCTGGACTTACTAGGCCACTGGGACACCTAGAGATAATTAACATACTCCTGCACTGTCTAATGTGATAATGGTAACGGTTAAATAAAAAAGAGCTTTTTTTTTTTTTTTTTTTTTTTAATGGGGTCCGTTTTTGCCGCCAGGCAGGAGTACAGTGGTGCAATGTCAGCTGACTGCAACCTCCGCCTCCCAGGTTCAAGTGATTCTCCTGCCTCAGCCTTCTGAGTAGCTGGGACCACAGGCATGTGCCGCGACGCCCAGTTAATTTTTGTATTTTTAGTAGAGACGGGGTTTCACCATGTTGGCCAGGATGGTCTCGATCTCTTGACTTTGTGACCCGCCTGCCTCGGCCTCCCAAAGTGCTGGGATTACAGGTATGAGCCACCCTGCCCAGCCAAAAAAGAGCATCTTAAAACAGACCACAGGTAGCATCACTGCACATCAAAGGAGCTAGCTCTGTGGGCAAGTCAATGTTTCTCTCTCAGTCTAGGAAAAAGAAAAAAGTGTTTTTATGAAAGGATCTACACCTTGGAATTTACATATCATATAACACAAAGACAAAGATATAGAAATGTAACCTATGTTTTCCTTAATAGATTTTTTAGCATCTAAGTGATCATACCTTTCTGAAGTTTATACTTCTGTCATTAATTTCACTTAATGGCAAATATTATTTTGACAGAAGATGTTTATCTGATAAGTTATTACAGATCTAGCCAAGGATACACTGATTTAACCTTGGAAATAAGATCACATAATTTTGTGCTCAAGCGGATCACAAACTAGAGCAAATGCCTAAAGTTCTTTAATACGTCATTCAAGTTCATTGGCAAATCAAGAAAACAGTGACTGCTGAAATACAAATTATTTTAAACTACCTTGTTTTTTAACCTCAGAAATGGCTTACAGAAACTGTCAACTCCTACCATTTTAAATGATATGCACTTCTAACTAACTTAAATGTCTTGCTTCATACACTATTTAAATGAAATGAATGCTTCTTGTGAGGATAAAATTCCCAGAAGCCTCTCTGGTCTCAGAGCAAGGGGCATTAGTAGGCAAAGAATTTCTGCATTTCCCAAGAGGACCTCCATCGGACCTCTTGAGGCTATGCACTCACTTCCTACCTGAACCTCCCAGGTAATACAGTGGCTGGAGAATGCGCTGCTCCCTCCTGATCAGGGAGTGTCTGGTGATTTGGGATGGTGATCCATTCTAAGGAATCATGATAATACCATCAGCCTGACACAGCTTTCTCATCTCACACAAAGCTGCTGTCATTCAGCAGCATGTGTGCAGTATCTGGTGGTGCTCTAGTGGGTCTTGATTATCAGGGAGAAAGACTACCCCCATCTCCCTGACACATCCAAAAATAATTGATGCAGTTTTCAAAACCCTTCATGTAATTTTGCCCTCGTTTCCAGTCCACCAAATTACTTACGGGAAACTTAGCAGTAATTGTAGACGTAACAAGAAACCCTTGGAAACTTTTCACATGTAATATCAGCATGGTGCCTGGCACATGAGTGAATAAATGAATGAAAGTTACACATCTCACACCATGTTCAGTTCTGTAGTTACGAGAGGCTTAGGTAGAGCAAGTATCCAGTAAAAACCCTCAAGAAGAAAAGGCATTGAGGATATTATGTCATGGTCTTCAACAATCCCATTATGTTGTTATTTTAATTTTATTTTTTACAATTTTGGCCTTTAAAATACCATGGACCACCAAGGATATTTCAGCAAAATAAGATTAACAGATGATTTATGATTTTAATGAATTTGATTCTTTAAATTCAAGGCACGTCCCAAGGATTTTTCACAAAAACAATTGATCCTTTTCATGGCTTAATGCCACTGTAACTTCCTCTACACAGCTAGCGGATTGCCATGGACACACACTCGGACGCCTTTCATTCTCTCCAGGTCTCCAGAAGTTTACGTTTGAAGACAAAAAGAAAGAGCAGAGGAATCTTTTCTATACATAAAGCTTACTTGGGACCTTAAACAGTATGCCCCTTTGTAATACAAATTTCTACCAGAAATTTATAGTATGCTAAAACATTACTTCTACACCAATTAAAAAAAGAAGTAATGTTTTAAAAATCCAGAAAAGATCAAATCATCACAAACCAGTGATTTAAGACAGTGGTAAACACCTATGATTTCACAGAGGTGTAGCAACCCACAGCTAAAAACAGAAATATCTGGTTTCTGTTTCTTTCTTTTACATATTTATTTAGAGACAGGGTTTCACCATGTTGCCCAGGCTGCTCTTGAACTCCTGGGTTCAAGGGATCCACTCGCCTCAGCCTTCAAAAGTGCTGGGATCAGAGGCATGAGTCACCACACCAGGCCAGATTTCTGTTTCTTTTAAATAGGTGCTATACACAGAGGTAAAAAGGATAAAGTATGCAAATAAAAAATGAATACAGACTATGTAGCTGGATAATTTTAGGCAACAGTTGCAGTTTTTTCCTGGGAATTCAGTTAGATGGTTTTTGCCTGAACTTTATTAATGATTTTCTGAATTCTTTATTTAATATGTATGTGTGAATAAGTTAAGAATTCTTTTGGCTGAATGTTAAATAATTTGAAATTTAACTCAATCTTATTCTATTTTACTGACAATACTCAATGGAAAAGAAATGAGAGAAAACTTTCCCCATACCTGCTAAGGTAAGATAATTTTCTAATCTTTTCATAAGCAATCCCAAGATAAACTTCCATTTTGTGGACCATCTCTGTGTCAATTTATAATATTTATAAAACTAGCACAGGTTAAATGCAGCCTCGTTTTATCAACTACCTATTTGCTGAATTAAACCAATTAATTCAATGACCGTAAACACACAAGAAGGACCAAATTCATACAACGTCCAGATATCTTATTTATTCCATGCACCTTGCTGGTGCTACAGATGAAAACTTTCTGAAGTCAGTTCCCCTAATGCAAAGCTTCTCAAACTATTTCATATCATGTCTCAATTAGAAAGTGATAATGTTTTTTGTGCCTTGGGATAACACATATGAGCTGAGCCGGTGAATATGTGGCACACATGTAATTCACGAGTGGCACCACAGCACACTGACTGGGAAGCCTTGCCATCCTCAAGCACCTGGTCTCAGGGCCTTTGCTCAGCCATTTTTCCAACTGGGTATCTCTTTCTCCTTTCTCTGCCTCCTCACCCAATCCCAATCCTTCTCATGCATCATGTGGTATCTTAATATCATTTCTTTGACTTTTACGGTCTTTCTCACACACACAGTTATAATTGAGTAATAATTTTTTAATATTTGTTTACTGTGTCATGAAGGCATGAACTGCTTGAGAATTCAAAATGTGTCTATCTTGCTCTCTGCTGTATATTCAACACCTAACCTAGGCAAACATGCTCTGTAAATATTCATTGCATGAATAAACGACAAATTTAGGATTTATAATCTCAGAGGAGTGTTCCCTGCCACCCATAATTCATTGACCTGTCTCTGTTCCCCAATCTTTTTCAGATCAGTGACTGCTAAATCCTTCCTTTTATGATCAGGAGCAGACTGAACATTCTCTTCTCATCAAGAAAACAGAAAACGGGAAATTTTGCAAGTTCCCTCCTCTTCACCTTTTAACTACTATTTTCATCACCGTCTTTCTCATTGCATCTCATAGAGACAAATGCCACCACTCCTTTCCCATCCTCCTACCTTCTCCAGGATTTTGTGGACTTCAATCTCTCTCTCTTCGCTGAATTGCTCTTTTAAGCCCCTGTAACATACTTCAGCACTGCTACCCTCAAAATTCCCCTTCCCTTAGTCTTACCCCCTCCTTTACCAAATGCACTAAGCATCTCTATTTCCATACATTTTTCAAGTGGCAGTTGTCATCTTTCAATGAACATACACTTGTATGTCTCTCTTCTGTCTCTGGATTACTTTAAAAGCAGAAACTAGTACACCCTTAGATCCTCTATATCTTAGTATCAGGCACAGAATAAGTGCTCATGAATATTTAACACAATGAATAAAAAGAGATTACTGGATACAGAATGAGTGCAAAGCACGCTAAACACGTTATCAACTTCATAACCATCTCTTATATTGTGTTTCTCATACTTGACTGCTATCAAAGAATAGTGGATAGGGACACTATATTGATAATGAAATGTAAACTTTGCCTTGTTATAATTTTCACATAAAATGGTTGCAGTTAACAATAAATATATGAAATTTATTTCTAATTCCTTCCAGGATTTACTGGGCTTTCTTGAGTTTATCTAGTACTTCCTGTTGTTCAATTATGGACACCTTCAACTACACATTAGCCCCTTATGGATAAAAGAATCTCAGTTTTCATACACTGGAAAATGTTTCATCATAATTTTTTATTTCAAATATAATATGGAAGCAGACATTTCTGTTTTCAAAATAGGTCTACTTTTATTAGAAACTCATTAACAGAACTTAAATTTTTCCCCACTAAATTCTTACACTGAAATAAATGTAATGACTGACCTTTTAGCTATCTAGGTGCCTGTAATATTGAATAGCTTATTGAGATATTGAATAGCTTATTAAAGTGAAACATATTTCATATGAATGTATTTCATATACATGTGTATAAAATTAAAAGGTTTCCAATATATAATTCATTTTCTTATATGATATGTGATAGATGATATGACAGATGTAATGCTTTTACAACCATACCTTCCTATCTCTCATCTAAGTTTCAGAAAAGGAAGGGGCTCTGAAAGGATAAGAAAAGGAAAGAAGATAAGGAAAGGGCCGGGCGCGGTGGCTCAAGCCTGTAATCCCAGCACTTTGGGAGGCCGAGACGGGCGATCACGAGGTCAGGAGATCGAGACCATCCTGGCTAACACGGTGAAACCCCGTCTCTACTAAAAACTACAAAATACTAGCTGGGCGAGGTGGCGG
>NW_016818327.1:833631-870621 GCF_001698545.2 Rhinopithecus bieti
CNNNAAAAAAAAAAAAAAAAAAAAAAAAAAAAAGATAAGGAAAGGATAAGAAAAGGAAGAAGTTAAAAATCAGAGACAGTGGGAAGGTTGCTGTTCATGTTTGCTAAAGATGTGCATCAGAATTAGGCATGAAGAGTTATTTTAAATGTATGCAATCTAGAAACATTTATATGGAAGAAAACCACAATATACAGGTAACTAGTTATGACTACTGAGACAAGGAAAAAGTACTTTATTTCACAAAAATGGCCAGTTACACTGCAATCAGGTTACTCTGTCATCAGTATTTTAAATACACAGTCAAAATGAAAATATGGATTTTTAAATTATGCCAAATCTTAAATCCATGGAGGTCATAACTGTGCATATATTAAGAAATATAATTTATTTTCAAATCATACTTTATAAATGTTAGTCAAATTGGTTTCCATAAAATTATAAATAAGAATAGAAGACTATATTTTTAATAGAAGAAAACATTATTAAGTACAATATTAAACCTTTCATTACTCTTAGGTATGAGCTTTTATATTTCAAAGCACACAAATCCTCATATTTGTAACTTACAGGCAAGCTAAACTGTAAAACTTGTAGGAAAACTCTACAAAAGCTTTTGTTGTTGTCATTAGCTAAGTTACTGTATCATTCTTATTTTCATTCGATGTCTAGAACTTCTGTGGGTTTAAATAGCATTTCATAATTCATTAACTTTATTTTCCATGACAATGAATGCCATTCACTTCTAATAACATATACTAGAATCTTGGCGTTCCTTATTTTCAGGTATTTCCTGCTTATAAAACGGATGAAATACTGATTTTAGAAATCATCATATTTTTCATTATAATGCCAACTTTATGTTCAAGCCTATTTCAGATTCATTCACTTCTCTCCATTTATCTTGCCTCTACCCAAACTCAAACCACCACCATCTTATGAAATAATGCATCCGCCTCCTAACTGGTGTCCCTTGTTTTGTCCTACCTTCTCTTTTTTCTTCCCTTCCTTTCTTTTGTCTTTTCTTTCTTCATTTAGTTAATTGATACCTTCAACTAATATATACTGATTATATACTGCATGCCAAGCACCATTTAATAGCTTACTGAAATACTGAATAGCTCATTAAAATAAAAAGTGTTCCATATATATGTTTCATATACATAGGCACTTGAGATGCACTGGTGGACCCCCGCAGCCATCCAAACCACACACATATTGTCCTTGTGTTCACAATGCAGTAAGGGGAGATAGAAAGTTAACAAAAACCATAATAAATGACTTAATCATGCAGTACTTAAGAAGGTGGTAAACACTATGGAGAAAAGCATTAGAGTAGAATAAGGCAGATGCATGAGCAGGTGCAATTTTAGACTGTGTGGTCAAGGGGAACCTTGCTGAGAAGTGACATTCAAGCAAAGCCTTGAAAGAGATCAGCGAAGAAGTCTGCAGACACCTGAGGGAAGAGCAGTGCTGGCACAGGTGCAAAGTTCCTAAGACAAGACCAAGCCCCATGTGATGGAAGAATAACAAAGAGGCCAGAATGGCTGAAGCTGAGAGCAGGCAGGGGAGATTACCAGGAAATGAGCTTCAAAAGATGAAGACAGCCTCTTCCATTCTTTTCTACGTTGCAAACTGTCAAGAGTTATCACAGTATTTTTTGCCCTTTTAAAAAATATTTACTTTTTATTATGCATGCATGCAGTTTAAAACTTCAAGGACTACTCCAAGACTCATAACAGAAAGCAGCTGGACTCTGCTTCATTTCACTCCACCTCTCTAGCCCAGTGTCCCACAGGTCACAATTTTCAATTCTTCAGCTCTCTCTTCTGTAATTTCACGCCATATTTTCAGATAACATAATCTTATTGTAATTTCTTGACTTACAAATTTTAGATACTATATATTACCTTTTTACTTTCATAGATAAGTATTTATGCTCTAACTTAAATAGTTCCATTCTCTCCAAACCTAGAGTATAAATATAATATTTTAGAGGTATTTAACATTATCATTATGTAAATATTCACGACTGTTGAGCAAAGTAGTGTATTATGATTATACTTTCTATTCAACTTTTTCTTGCAGTTAATTAAGGCCTTTTAAATTTGATTATTTGCCCAGGACCAATTGCTAATTTTCTCCAAATCTGTAAAACACTTGTAGATTTTCAAAACACAAATGTGTCAATATATTGTCTGATGCAGTCAACGAATACGTAATACAGAATTTCCACTTTACTCCCTGAAATGAATAAGTAATACAGAATTTCCACTTTCCTCCCTGAAATCCTCTTGTTCCAATTGGACTGAGGGCAGCACAGCCTGCTGCCTAGCTTGTGTACTCAGGTCATTCTGATTGCTGTTTCACTGGCTGCAACTCTGGTTTCCTGAATCCCATGAATCCCCTTTATTGGTTTATTCCCTTATTTTGGTGAGCACTGGAGCATATACTCCAGCAGCTTCTGAAAAAACAACAAGATAAAAGTTTTTAAATTGTCTTGTTCTATCTTCACAATTCTAGGCTAAAAATAACTCTGTCCTCCAGTTTTTTAAGGCTTGTATTGTGTTGTGCCACTATACTCCAATTTTAAGTTTAATTTGAAGGTAGAAGAGAGCAAGCAAATTGATTCCAAAATTACATTAGCACATATATTTAATACATCGAATAATCAGAAATAATCCAAAATGTGACAATACTAAAGTCTAACATGTCTGCTAAATATTCTGCAAATCCTAAATAAATTGCCATGAGATATTCAGGCACCAATGAATATTCAATAAAAAATTCCACACTATATATTTTATATATTTTCCATATACAAAACTATATTTGGACTTTCCCAATCCTTATCCGAGAGTATCTCACATTTATCCCAGAAAGATGAGTAGCACTATTAATAAAGTGTCATTAGTAACGTTATTCTAACCTGAAATGTGCTTATTGAAAACATTTTTAGATTTAAAATTATTCAATAATCCATTTTGAAATAGCAATTTATTCAAGTTTTAATTTTAAAAGCTGCTTACTTGAAGTATGGTTACTTATATTTAAAGAGTAATGGAAATAAAGAGAAAGTCATTACAGAGGTAAAAGATACCATTCTAGAGGAGAGGACCTCTAAGACTGGAGTATTAACATCTGAAGCCCCATTAGAAAGGCTAGGTAAAAAATAAATCTTATGCAGAAACTAAAATACAACACATACAAAAAGGAATATAAAAGTTGGATACATTAGTATTCTTAAAAGAAAGAGAAAAAATAGGATAAAATTAAGAAATACAGATGATGTATAGTTGATATTCTTTTCCAAACGGATTGATCTACACATTTTATAAAATCTCCTATGTACAATGCACATAGCTGCTACAGGAGGGGTGGAACTAGAGAGATATGAAGTTGACAGCAGGTGACCTGTTGTATAACCTGACTATATAAGGTAACTATGTGGTCAGGTTATAGTTAACTGACCATCGCTAATACATTTCACTGGAACCCTGAAGAGAAATTGTTCTACAGACAAATGATTAACCCTTTTTAATATAAAACATGGTATCCTCTTCCTCTATATTTATTTGGCAACACTTGACACATTTGGTTAGAGCTTCGTATGTTCAAGATTAAAATCATTGGTTCAATTTTCACATCAGCCAAATAACTTCTTCCATTCTGTACTCAAAGTCTGAATATCTAAATTTGATTATCATTTTGCAGTTGGATATATATATTTGCAAGTGTATCAGTTCAAGCCAAGAGCATATAGCCTTCAAATGATGGCTCAGTTTTATTTTCATTTGAAAAAATAGTAACTTTTAGAAATGATCTGGGTAATTCAGAATCTCATTAAATTACACATTTGAAAAAGGTGTTTGATATTTAATTAGCTTTTATTAATTTTATTTGTGAAGTTTATTTGTGAAACTTATACATTGAAAAGCTAACGTAGACATAAAATAAATGAGATCCTAAATATACTAATTTACATAATTTCAAAATGCCCTGACTGTAGACCTTTCCACAGATTTTAACATATAAAGATAAATACTCTAAACCTTGAAAAAATTGAGGGTATTTTCTAATCATTTAAAACATTCTCTTAATCTTATGATTAAATGAAACCATGTGAAAATTTAGATGGATCCTGAAATCACTCTTTAATATATGGTCCTGGGCCACCAGCAAATAATAAATGGTAAAAAGCATTAGTATATACATATGTACTAATAAAATGTGTCTTATGGTTTTCATTTGTAAAATATTTGTTCCTAGTTGTTCAAACACATATAATTAGGTAAAATAAATGTCTTGGAATTATTTGCCACATTTAATTCATTTTGAACATAAGTCATATATTTATTAGGGTATGTAGTTCTTCAGGAAAATTAACATGGATTTTAACAAATGTGCCAATCAGTTTAAAGTTATTTTCTAGACTTGTCACTACGCATTTAATAAAAGCAACATAATATTATTTCAGTTATTTAATTAATGTGATATTTGTAAGCAAAAAACATAATTTAACTTAATTCTTTTTTATCATGTATTAGTCACATTATTAATTATTGATGAAACTGAACCTTATGAATAGTGTTTATTTTGATAATAACAAATACAGATAAAATATTCACATATAAGAGACTTGTTTTTAATTCCAATATCACATTGTAGAATTAAAACCGAGGAATCTTATTGTGTGAAAAATCTATCTGCAAACATAATATGGAAGTATACCATTACATCATTGTCATCTTTAAAATGTAATAACTTACTATTCCATATGTATACTGAATACAACTCATTTATTTTATAAAATTATGGATCATAAACTTCATTTTAAAAATACTGTTAGCAAAACTTGACAATTTATTATTTTAATTGATACTAGGAAATGAAGAACAAGCAAGCCACTGTCCACATGATGTCAAGCCAGTGAATGTCTTTAACATCTTTGATGTGTAGTCAGAGCCCACTGCCCTTTCCCAAGCCCCATCCAAGATACAACCTTGAAATTAAGGGAAAACCCCAAGCCCCTTCAAACAAATCTTATTTTTTGAAAACTTGGTGCCAGTCAGGCACCTACCAAACAATGCCAAGTTTCAACTTAATTATATTTCTTATGAAGCTTAATTGAAACTATGGAAGCCTACCTTATGACATTGGTTCTAAAATACTGAACCGTATCTCAAACTGATACAATCAAACAAAATGTATAACATTTGATGAAAAATTTCTTTCATTTAGCCTTTAGTACATTAGTAAAAAAACAATTAATAGAGTTCTATTTTAACAACTACTACCAAACATCAAAGTAAATCTAAATTTTATATTTTGAACACAAAAGTTCATAAGGCAGGAAATATTCTAGACATAATCTTTCATCCTTGATACAGTCTTTAGTCAACCAGAGACCCTGTGCTTTTGGAATAATTGCTTCCTTTAAATGGAGGTAGAGACCTTTTAAAACTGTTACCACTAGGCTAAGTTCTAAGACCAGAGATTCCAGTATAAAATTAGGTTCAGTTTCCTAGAAAAAAAGTACTACTGAAACATTACAGGGTAGGTTAGAGTATTACCACATACACAGAACCACAACTTTTATTTGAGAAGCAATCTCTCATGCAGGCAAGGTTTCTTCACCCTTTGTGTGGTGGAGGCAGTTGAAACAGAAATAAACCTACTTGTACTGACTATCATCAGTACCTCTTGTAAATTATGCCAAAAACCCAGGAAAGGGGTACCAACAGGGTGATTGAGCAAAGCTGTAAAAGAAAGAGCCAGTGGAAAATGACTAGGTGATCTATCAAAAAAAAATGCTTCCAGATTTACTTGCAGCCCAACCATACAGAAAAGATACTGTAGGTATCCTACTTTTACAGTAGGTCTAAATTTGAATTTATATCACAGATCCTTCTTTTTCGTTTCACCTTTAAAGCACAGATACCTGCCATTTATGTGTGTGTGTGTAAAGAACAGAACCCAGAAATCAGCCGGGTGCAGAAATCACTGTTGTGTTACACGTACTTCAGATTAGCTTTCAGCAAAATCTTAGATTTGAATCTCCCTATAGATGTCAATTTCCACTTGTTGCAGATACTTTAGATCTTTCTGAATGATTCTCATGCTCATGCTCCAATTTCATATCTGCAGACCTTGTTGAAGCTGAAGTGGGAAACTGGGGACAAGACCCTTTACCAAAGCATTGTATGAGGCAGCTGTCCTTTGACTCTCCTTGTCTCCTTTGTCCATGACTCTTCTCATAAGAGCTAGGCAGAGGTGTGAAGGATGCTGCGGTAAAAGTTGACAGTAAGGGGATCTGTTCTTTTAGTAAGACCTGGAAAAGGTGCTGTCTCTTACTGTGGTTGGTAGTTTGCTATAGAACATGGAATTCTTAGACATCATTGTGTTCTCTCAAGGACCAATAGCAGTGATTCCAAGGCAAGAGAAAAAGTCTTCCTCAACATCCTCCTTTGGAATCAAATTATCTATAGTTTCTTTGGCAAAATAAATATAAAAGCATATTCGGAGGCTCAAATCAGTAAAAGAGCACAAGTGTTTTAAAAGCAGACATAAGTCTACATAATTATGGTTCATTTAAAATATCTTTAACTAAACAACTTTCGTAGACAGCAAAAAATGTAATTACTTTAAATCTACCAAAGTCAAGTTAAAGACCCAGCTTTAATTCTTAGGTTCATGTAAAAGCTAAAAGATTGTAGATTAGCTAATATCATTATTTTTCTAGGTAGCTGAACAAAATTGTGCTTGCATTTATTAGCGCTGACATGAAAGGTTATGTTTTCTATGCTAAGTCAAGTTCTCCTTATTTTTTGGAAGCAAACAATAAAATTCTAGAAACTACAGAAGTAACAACAGAAGTTACTATTTAAATTCTAGAAACCCTGGAATCTATCCTTTTAAATCTTACTAAATAAAACCATCTGAGTCTCTTCTGATTATAAGGCCCATAACATTTTTATAAATAAGGAATTAAAGTACATTTCCTGCTTCACAAATATGGCAAAAAATGTTGAGATTAGTTACTGTGTTAAAACAAAAAAGATCAAAAATTAAAAACTCAAAATAATTGTTATAGTAATTANAGCTTTTATTAATTTTATTTGTGAAGTTTATTTGTGAAACTTATACATTGAAAAGCTAACGTAGACATAAAATAAATGAGATCCTAAATATACTAATTTACATAATTTCAAAATGCCCTGACTGTAGACCTTTCCACAGATTTTAACATATAAAGATAAATACTCTAAACCTTGAAAAAATTGAGGGTATTTTCTAATCATTTAAAACATTCTCTTAATCTTATGATTAAATGAAACCATGTGAAAATTTAGATGGATCCTGAAATCACTCTTTAATATATGGTCCTGGGCCACCAGCAAATAATAAATGGTAAAAGCATTAGTATATACATATGTACTAATAAAATGTGTCTTATGGTTTTCATTTGTAAAATATTTGTTCCTAGTTGTTCAAACACATATAATTAGGTAAAATAAATGTCTTGGAATTATTTGCCACATTTAATTCATTTTGAACATAAGTCATATATTTATTAGGGTATGTAGTTCTTCAGGAAAATTAACATGGATTTTAACAAATGTGCCAATCAGTTTAAAGTTATTTTCTAGACTTGTCACTACGCATTTAATAAAAGCAACATAATATTATTTCAGTTATTTAATTAATGTGATATTTGTAAGCAAAAAACATAATTTAACTTAATTCTTTTTTATCATGTATTAGTCACATTATTAATTATTGATGAAACTGAACCTTATGAATAGTGTTTATTTTGATAATAACAAATACAGATAAAATATTCACATATAAGAGACTTGTTTTAATTCCAATATCACATTGTAGAATTAAAACCGAGGAATCTTATTGTGTGAAAATCTATCTGCAAACATAATATGGAAGTATACCATTACATCATTGTCATCTTTAAAATGTAATAACTTACTATTCCATATGTATACTGAATACAACTCATTTATTTTATAAAATTATGGATCATAAACTTCATTTTAAAATACTGTTAGCAAAACTTGACAATTTATTATTTTAATTGATACTAGGAAATGAAGAACAAGCAAGCCACTGTCCACATGATGTCAAGCCAGTGAATGTCTTTAACATCTTTGATGTGTAGTCAGAGCCCACTGCCCTTTCCCAAGCCCCATCCAAGATACAACCTTGAAATTAAGGGAAAACCCCAAGCCCCTTCAAACAAATCTTATTTTTTGAAAACTTGGTGCCAGTCAGGCACCTACCAAACAATGCCAAGTTTCAACTTAATTATATTTCTTATGAAGCTTAATTGAAACTATGGAAGCCTACCTTATGACATTGGTTCTAAAATACTGAACCGTATCTCAAACTGATACAATCAAACAAAATGTATAACATTTGATGAAAATTTCTTTCATTTAGCCTTTAGTACATTAGTAAAAAAACAATTAATAGAGTTCTATTTTAACAACTACTACCAAACATCAAAGTAAATCTAAATTTTATATTTTGAACACAAAAGTTCATAAGGCAGGAAATATTCTAGACATAATCTTTCATCCTTGATACAGTCTTTAGTCAACCAGAGACCCTGTGCTTTTGGAATAATTGCTTCCTTTAAATGGAGGTAGAGACCTTTTAAAACTGTTACCACTAGGCTAAGTTCTAAGACCAGAGATTCCAGTATAAAATTAGGTTCAGTTTCCTAGAAAAAAAGTACTACTGAAACATTACAGGGTAGGTTAGAGTATTACCACATACACAGAACCACAACTTTTATTTGAGAAGCAATCTCTCATGCAGGCAAGGTTTCTTCACCCTTTGTGTGGTGGAGGCAGTTGAAACAGAAATAAACCTACTTGTACTGACTATCATCAGTACCTCTTGTAAATTATGCCAAAACCCAGGAAAGGGGTACCAACAGGGTGATTGAGCAAAGCTGTAAAAGAAAGAGCCAGTGGAAAATGACTAGGTGATCTATCAAAAAAAAATGCTTCCAGATTTACTTGCAGCCCAACCATACAGAAAAGATACTGTAGGTATCCTACTTTTACAGTAGGTCTAAATTTGAATTTATATCACAGATCCTTCTTTTCGTTTCACCTTTAAAGCACAGATACCTGCCATTTATGTGTGTGTGTGTAAAGAACAGAACCCAGAAATCAGCCGGGTGCAGAAATCACTGTTGTGTTACACATACTTCAGATTAGCTTTCAGCAAAATCTTAGATTTGAATCTCCCTATAGATGTCAATTTCCACTTGTTGCAGATACTTTAGATCTTTCTGAATGATTCTCATGCTCATGCTCCAATTTCATATCTGCAGACCTTGTTGAAGCTGAAGTGGGAAACTGGGGACAAGACCCTTTACCAAAGCATTGTATGAGGCAGCTGTCCTTTGACTCTCCTTGTCTCCTTTGTCCATGACTCTTCTCATAAGAGCTAGGCAGAGGTGTGAAGGATGCTGCGGTAAAAGTTGACAGTAAGGGGATCTGTTCTTTTAGTAAGACCTGGAAAAGGTGCTGTCTCTTACTGTGGTTGGTAGTTTGCTATAGAACATGGAATTCTTAGACATCATTGTGTTCTCTCAAGGACCAATAGCAGTGATTCCAAGGCAAGAGAAAAGTCTTCCTCAACATCCTCCTTTGGAATCAAATTATCTATAGTTTCTTTGGCAAAATAAATATAAAAGCATATTCGGAGGCTCAAATCAGTAAAAGAGCACAAGTGTTTTAAAAGCAGACATAAGTCTACATAATTATGGTTCATTTAAAATATCTTTAACTAAACAACTTTCGTAGACAGCAAAAAATGTAATTACTTTAAATCTACCAAAGTCAAGTTAAAGACCCAGCTTTAATTCTTAGGTTCATGTAAAAGCTAAAAGATTGTAGATTAGCTAATATCATTATTTTCTAGGTAGCTGAACAAAATTGTGCTTGCATTTATTAGCGCTGACATGAAAGGTTATGTTTTCTATGCTAAGTCAAGTTCTCCTTATTTTTTGGAAGCAAACAATAAAATTCTAGAAACTACAGAAGTAACAACAGAAGTTACTATTTAAATTCTAGAAACCCTGGAATCTATCCTTTTAAATCTTACTAAATAAAACCATCTGAGTCTCTTCTGATTATAAGGCCCATAACATTTTATAAATAAGGAATTAAAGTACATTTCCTGCTTCACAAATATGGCAAAAAATGTTGAGATTAGTTACTGTGTTAAAACAAAAAAGATCAAAAATTAAAAACTCAAAATAATTGTTATAGTAATTACGATCTTTTAAGAACATAAAGCCAGCACAGGAAGATTCAATTCCAAATGGTGAATTTCTTTGGGGACCTCCATCTGCTTTCTTTGAGTGAGGCTGTGAGCGCCCCCACTGAACAGCTCCCTGATATGGGAGGCCTGGTTCCAGGCTGCCATCTGCTATCCATCTTAGTCCTCCTCATCAGTGATGTGCCCTTCACTATCTTCCTTCTGGGGTGCCCTCGATTGGCGGCCAGCCTCCTGAGTGAGATACTTGCAAAATGGCTCAATCTCCCCTGTCGCTCCATTCTCTTTTCCCCTACTTGGAGGAACTGGAAGTGCATGCACTTTTGCTAAAAACATGCCCAACCAGAATGGGAAATTATCTGGAGATCTATCAGTGAAGGTTTCAGTACTTATTCATTTCACAGACTAATACAGAAAAAAGTAATTTATATTCAAACGCAGTCTTACACTGTAATGTGAACTTTTTATTCAAATTTTATTATAGTCTAAACACCTACTATTGTGTGTGTGTGTGTGTCTGTGTGTGTGTGTGTGTGTGTGTGTGGATGTGTGTCTCTGTGTGTGTGTGATTTAAAGACTGGAACAGAATCCTGCATGCATTTCAGATTAACTTTTAGCAAATCACTGAATTTAATTTATTCTGCTATTTTGTTCATTCATGCTTTCAGTTGATATTTAGAGAATGTATCCTATGTGCTATATCTTTCTTCATTTCTCAACCAAAGAATAAGCAACAAAAGGAGGCTTGCTAGAATTAACTGTCTTCTTCTTGCTTTATGACTCGAGCTAAGGGATGGGTAAAAGACGAAGTTTGAATTGAGCTGGAAATTAGTCTTTTAAAAAGAAATGGACTTTCAAAAACCAAAGTGGGCCAAAAGCACAAAGAATGCCATTGCAGGATAGAAAAGTAGAATTCAACCTAGCCTGGTTGGATACAATGGCTGGGTAAAAAATAAAAGTCTTCATATTTATATTCCATTGATTTGATGTGCCTTAATGCTTACAATTTCATTCAAAGGTGAGCAACAGAACCCTGGCTTTTCTTTCAGTTTGTTTGATAAACTAATAATTTTGAACAATTCAAAGTGGAAAAATCTAGTGCTTTAACAACAGTAGAAGCCTGTAATAAAATGTATCTCTCCCACTTTTACACTGTACAAATAATGAACATGACAACAGCTTTTTAAGTGAATAATAAATGATATTGCAGTTGATACAGTCTAACTAGAGAATTTCCAGCAAATTCATACCTGCCAGCAAAAATATGCATTTTTTATCAAATGAGATAAATTAATTTTAAAACTCACAATGTTACATGATACCGAACTATAATAACACAGTTGCCCAACCTTAATTAAGTGACGCTATCATAATTGGTATTGCTCTAGTACTAAGTGCAACAGCAGTATTCTATGCAAGCAAGGGACTGGACAGTCTTGTTCTTCTCTATATTCCCAGCAGTCAGCCAAGTGCATGACACACAAATGTTCTATATTAAACAAATACATAGAACTTTCAAAATAGGAAATTCGTGGGACAGATTTTACCACTGTTTTTTTTTTTTTCTTTCTCCTATATCAAAAAGTAAATCTGCTGATTTTTCAACATTGCACTGCATGGCTATGGAATCTTGAAGGAATACAGAAAGCAGTATTATAAGGTTTTGTTTCATTGTGGGCATGAAGGCAGATATTATCAATAAACACTGATCAATAAACTAAATAAAGAAATTAATACACTTTCTTCTTGACACAGGATTATACTAGGTAAAAGAAAGTTCAGGAACTCAAACAACTCAGCAGTAAAAATAATAGTAATAATAATCATTTGATTAAAAAATAGGCAAAAGATCTGAATAGATATTTTTCAAAAGAAGAACATTCAAATAGCAAATAGATATGGGAAAAAAATGCTAACATGTCTAATTATCAGAGAAATACAAATCAAAACCATAATGAGATTTTACCTCATCTCAGTTAGGATGGCTATTATCAAAAAGACAAAAAATAACAAATGCTGGTGAGGGTATAAAGAAAGGAGAGCTCTTATTCCCTGTTGATGGGAATGTAAACTAGTATAGCCATTTTGGAAGAAAGCATGATATTCCTCAAAAAATTAAATTTAGAATTACCATACGTGTCAACCATCAGACTGCTGGGTATATATCCAAAGGAAATGTAATTCAAAGGAAATGCAATCAATATGTCAAAGATATATCTACACTCCTATTATTGCAGCACTATTCACAGTAGCCTAGATATGGAATCAATCTAAGTGTCCATCAATGGATAAATGAATTTCAAAATGTGGTAAATATACATAATGGAACATTAGCCATAAAAGAATGACACACTGTGATTGTGACAACATGGATAAATTTAGAGGATATTATGTTAAGTGAAATAAGCCAGGCGCAAAAAGACAAATATCGCATGTTCTCACTTACATGTTGGAACCTAAAAACACTGATCTCATAGAAGTAGAGAGTAGAAGAGTGACTACCAGAGGCTGGTGAGCATAGCGGGGACAGTCAGGAATGGAGAGAGATTGTACAACAGGTACAAAAGTTACAGTCAGATAGGACAAATAGATCCTGGTGTTCTACTGCACAGTAGGGTTACTATAGCCAACAATAATGTATTGTATTCTTCAAACTAGCTGGAAGAGGGAATTTTTAATGCTTTTGCCACAAAGGAATGACAAGTGTTTGAGGTGTTGGGTATGCTAAGTACCCTGATACGATCATTACACAATGTATATATGTATTGAAACATCATATTGTAGCCCATAAATATGTACAATTGTTATGTGTCATTTAAAAACAAAATAAAACTTCATTCAGGATAATAAAATAATCTCCTACACTCTGATACGCATTTATGAAATAACTCCTAGAAAAATTATTTCAGCAAATAGCATCAAAGGCCAAGTAATTGTTATATTCTAAAAACACTACTCTGTAATAAAGTATCAAAAGATTAATTATAAATAAATTCTGATTTGACTTGTGCAATACTTCATCAAATTTTAGAATATACTAACAGTGAAGACATTTTTGGTAACTCTGTAATTGTGTAATACTCATTGAATCACTTCTTTAAAAAGTGATCTATATTTTATATCCTGAAACAAGCATACAGAAAAGATTTTAAGGACATTTTAACAAAATACATCTTTTCTGCAATAATATTTACCTAAATCTGGTTTTATTACATTTTTCCTGAACTTTACATAATATTGCCTCATCCCTATTTTTAGCTCTGTTTTCTCACTTTGAGTAGGTTGTGAAGACGAAAATGAGATTACTGGCATGCATAATGTTTTGCTTAAATTATGGAAGGGGCTTTTTATAACATTGCTCTCTGTTACTACTTTCATTCTCAATAAAGAATCACTCAGAATCTAAGGGTATTCATAGTGGTAAATATCAGAAACAGAAAATGGGGTACATAGCTAGGGACACATACTACGAAAATTCTTTTTCTTTGAGTTCAGACCCACTAATTCAAGCTCACCTACCGAGCAGCTACATGATAGATACTGAACTGAGAGATCAAATGAAAAAACTAAAAGGCAGGAAATGAAGTCCACAGGCAAACAGGCGCCGGGCGGCGGCCTACTAGCCCGGGCGGCGGCCCTGAGCCTAGTTAAAAGATCGAACCCCGGAACCATAACCGATTTAGGTTAATTCTCACTAGACTACACAGACATTGAAGGCCAAACGTTGTTGAACAGTCTCTGTCCTGCTCTGGTTCTGTTCTAATTACCGGTGTCTGCCACAGTATCTTAGTCCTGGGCCCAGTACAAAACACAGCCCTCTATTTGTGTCCCAACTTCCTGAGCCCAACACAAACACATCCCCCCCAACATCTCAGAAAACCACCACCTAAGAGCCCCTGGATAAGGTCACACCATTTTGTAGTTTTTACTAAATGCGCGGGGCACAAATAGATAAACTGTTAGATTGTATAACGTAAATATTAACCAAGTACCAGTGTGTGATGCTGCAACAAAAGAATTCCTTGTGACCTCTGTAACCTTACATTATCCTGTATGCATCGGGCTATAAAAAGCGGGCACATGCATCAATTCGGGGCCTCCTTGTATTGTTGGAAGGGAGAGGGACCAAGTTCGAACTTGCATTAAAGATCCTTGCCGCTTGGCTTTGACTCTGGACTCTGGTGGTCTTCTTTGGGGAATAAACGGTCTGGGCATAACAGAACAAGTTGTATGACCTTGCTATGCCTTATTTCATTTGTAAAATGGATATAATAAGTCTTACAGGGTTGTTATGTTGAATTACTTGATAAGGGGAAAACAGTTAGCAGTGATTGGCACATCGTTCATGTACAAGAAACAGTGGTCATCATACTTATTACTAGACTTTGAAGGTAGAGATTTCATTGTTTTATTTTGCATCCCAAACTGATCACAGTGCCTTTTACAGTGCCTATGGAAAGAATACATAAACATATTTTGGCTTCAGGTACATCCTTACGGTCCTGTGTCATCCTCCCAATGCAAAGATTTAGAGCCAGACAGGAAGATGTGTCTGAATAAATTGTGCAGCATAATTTACCCTTATCTATATCCTACAGGTGAGCCACTATATCAAAGCTATTTGTTAGTGGGTTCCCCCTACAAACAGATACAGAGACTCTCCAGATCTCTTTGCCAATTGTACATGATTTACATGTCATGTGGTAAGTTAGTCTCTGGTGCTGAGGACTTCATGGAGTAGAATGGGAAGAGAAATGTGTAAACAATTACCATATAATGGTATATAAACCATCAATGGGACCCACCCAATAAATAAAAGAGGCACATCAAAACAGCATGATTTCACAGAAGGAGTGAACTTCCTGGGACAGACAGAAAGGTATCAGAGACAAGGCAAAGTTTGTATTCTGTTGTGAAGGGTGAACGGCCTCTCCTGGGTTGAGCAGGTTTCTTGAATTGCCAGGGCTTTGACCCTTGTTCACATTTATGGCCTCGTGTCTTCAGCATCTGGTTTCAGTTCACCCTTTCTGCTTACTTTCTCTCTGGTCATGTTTCTTCCTTCTTCCAGCTCCCACACTTGACCTCTGCACTCTGAAATCCAAATACAGGATCTCAACCTGTCTCTCAGGTTTCAATACCTATTCTCGTGCCCCGTTCTGTCTCAGTAATTGACCCTCTCACATCTGCTCAGGCTTCAGCCATGAGAGTATCTATTCACTGGGCCAGAATTTTCTTCAGAAAACTGATCTCTGTCTGTTCCAACAGCTTTGTAGTCCCCTGCGTTTACCCACTGGAAACAGTGGTCACCACTATTAGAGAACTAGTTCCTAAGAACAAACACTATTTCTAGAGTTTCCCTGTACTTTAAAAATTCTCTCTTGTCCAAGGCCCCAAACTTGGTCTCCAACAGTCCATAAAAGGAACTCTCAATCCATGAACACCATGTACTACTCTCTCAAGGGATTTGTCAACCTCCAAATGAAGGCTGCTCCATAGCCCCAATCTGACTTGCACAGAGCCATAGGGTCTTCCAGTCAGATCTGGTCCTTTCCCCAGGTCTAGGGCATGGGTATCCACCTGTCCCAAGTCCCCATCTTCTCTGTGCTTAGCTGTAATTCCAAAGAGCTCCAGGACTCAAGCTTTCTCAGGAGAGAGATAGCCTGAAAGAAACTAGATAATGTCCCTATATTACCATTCTGTTCAAATGAAATCTGAGCTTTCAGTAACTTCAAAGATAACTTAAAAAAAATGAACTCATACAGTTAGCAGAATTTATCTTCCATATATTTTATGTTACATATAAAATATTACAAATATGACAAAGCAAGAAAGATATAGAAAATGTACTTGAGAGATCTTGAACTCACATACGAATATATACCTCCAAGTATTATAAGGTAGAAACATTGTGAGTCATGACTGAAAATAAATATAATCAATTTGAACTGGTGATAAGCTTTAATGCCTAGTGGAATTTGCCAAGAGGAAGAAAATAGAGATATGTTCTCATAACTACAATTTCATTGAAAACAACTATTTTCAAAAAAAAAAAAATCCATTATTACCGAAGGGCTTTTGAAGCTACAAAATGTTTATTGTCCTGGGGCTTGAATATTAAGACCAGCTGAGAGACAGAAAAGAAAGCGGTGATGGAAAAATTTTATCTAAGATAATTTAAATTATAGCAATAATATTGGGCTTTATTTATGAATAAACAAAAATTTACACTGGACTTGCTGAGTTATTTCTGTAGTCTCATATCAATTCCTTGTGCACTGCCACCATTAGTGATTCCATGCCCTATTTCCTCTGCATTTCTTGCCACCACAATCACTTAGTGTTTCTTGATCACTTACTCTGCCCCTGGAGCCGTAAACATATTCACCACACACAGCCTTGGAAAAGAGGCAGAGAAATCTGCTATGCATAGCTCTGAGTAGAGTAATGCTGCAAGATTGGCAGGAAGACCACGGGTCAGGTTTCCCTCTTAGTGGAGAAAGTGAAGAAGATCTTCTAGCTAGCAGAAGGAGGGATTTCGGTGAAATATGTAAATTAAGATGGGCAGTGACAGAGAGTGCAGACCGACCAACCAGACAGCATCATGCTTTGATGGGCTGTGGGGATAGAGTAATGCAAAAACAAGGTAGAAAAACAAGAACAAATGTCCATACTCTGAAAGCACCATGGCAGCAGAAAGCCTTGAATCCGCAGTATCAATGTAAAAAACTTGAGATTCTGGCTTTGAAGAAGTCATGTTATGTATTTTTTTTTTTTTCGTAGAGACTAGTTCCTAGGAATGTGCATGCTAAATCTATGTCAAACCTATTTCAAACCGTAACTCCATCACTATTATGAGTAAAGCCCATTATCACTGAAGGGTATGGGGTTAAAAGCAGAGGCTTTGAAATCAACAGACCTGGGTTCAAATCCAAGTTCTGCGACTTTCCACTTATGACTTTAAGGAAGCTAAAAGACCAACAATAACAAGAAAAACAACAGTAGTGTCTATCATTGCATTTTATAATGCAATGATTATATGAGAACACAAATACAAAGTGTCTGGGACTATGACTGTCTTGAGAAATGGTTACTATTAATAAGGACAATACAAACCAAGCTAGTCTTTCTCTTTGTAAAAGAAATGTTGATTATCAAATAAACCTACTGGCAATTTAGAGATTAAGGCAAATTGCCAATTGAGGGAAAAGTAGATTAAAGCCATAAGCATGGCGCAATGAAAAATATCTCACCCCAGAAATATCTCACCCCAAGCCCTCAAAAATATCTAATCTATATAAGGGGAATAATACAGTATTTATTTTTCTATGACTGACTTATTTTACTTAGCATAATGTTCTTAAGGTTCATCTATGTTGTAGCATATGACAGGTTTTCTTTCTTTTTCCAAGGATGATTAATATTTCATTGTATGCATACACCACATTTTCTGTGTCCATTCATCCACTAATGGACATTTAGGTTGTTTCCATCTCTCAGCATTGTGAAAACTGTAGTATCTAAAGTAGGCAAACTCTTAGACACAGAAAATATAATGGTAGTTTCTAAGGCTGGTGGAGAGGGAAAAATGAGAGGTTGTTCAATGGATACAGAGTTTTAGTCATACAAGATTAAGACATTCTACTTAGATCCTGTACAATGCACATATAATTAACAATTCTACACTGTACACTTAAAAATTTAAGAAGGTAGATTTCAAGTTATGTATTTTATCACAACAAAATTTTAAAACATCTACTGTATATCAATTACAGAATCATTGATGTTAATGTGTTCCTTTCTAAAAATGTACATATGTCCTTATTAAGGTTGGAAATTCAAAGTCCAGCATAAATTACATTGATCAGATAATCAGTGAATATATCTATAAACGAATACTCAAAGAAATGGAGATTTGATTGGGAAAACAGGCAGAATGTCTGACTAGGGAGCCTGGTAACACTTGGCAAGAAGGAGGACCCAGACAAGGTCAGAAAGGGGGATTCCAGCCTTCCAAGTGCAACGAAATAATATGTATCTGGGGAGCATAGGAGAATAATACATCAAGGAAGGGGAAAAATGCTAAGCCAAACTTCTATTTCTTTGAGATCTGCCCGGTATCTGAAGGATCTGGTCTTCTGCATTTCACTGACAATTATTTTCTTAATCTGTTTAGTGTACAGACTGTAGGCTGCCAATGCCTTTTATATCCTTCCCTCATAAGGCCAGTCTGAGTCATCATGAAGACTCTCAAATGATCCTTTATGAAAGAGAGATATTTATTTCTAGTGTGTAATATCAGAAGATTCATAAAATTGTAGCAATGCTACAATAAAATAATTTATAAACTAAGCCTTTACAACTTAGAATAAACAAAATCTTTACTCTCTCTTGTAGTTCACAGTTCCTTTAAAATATTGTTTTACATCTCTCTCAATAAAACCTAAGAAAAGGGCATTGCTATTTTGTTGCAAATGGTCTGCAAAACTTCTAATTAGCTTAGGAGATCAATTCTACCCAACGCTATCAACTTCCTGGAAGTCCCCTATTTCTTTTTTTTTTTCCCAAGATGGAGTCTGGCTCTGTAGCCCAGGCTGGAGTGCAGTGGCGCAATCTCGGCTTACTGCAAGCTCCGCCTCCCGGGTTCACGCCATTCTCCTGCCTCAGCCTCCCCAGCAGCTGGGACTACAGGCGCATGCCACCACGCCTGGCTAATTTTTTGTATTTTTAGTAGAGATGGGGTTTCACTGTGTTAGCCAGGATGGTCTCGATCTCCTGACCTCGTGATCCACCCGCCTCGGCCTCCCAAAGTGCTGGGATTACAGGCGTGAGCCACCGCGCCCGGCCCCCATATTTCTTAAAAGCCTACAATTCAATAATCTATCTCCCAAAAAAGAGAAATAAGTACGATTATCCTACACTCACAAGACTTAAAGAGGGTAGGGGAAACAGGACTAGAAGAGAACAGACAGGAAAGACAGGTCATAGCTATTTTTCTCATTAGGGTCACAGCCAGACTTTTAGCCCAATGCCTATTTTATAGGCTCCAAAACCAGGGGTACATCCTCTGTTTTAGAAGAGAAAGAAATAATACCCCTTTAAAGCATTTGGATATCAAAATAGCTAAAGATTGTTGAACAAAACATATAAACAATTTATGCAAATAAAAGTCTTCAGAGGACACATTTTCCTTCTGTCTTCTATTCTAATAGAGGGATTACCATTTTTAAAATTAAGGTGATACTCTCAAGCAAGAACTAACTATGATGACATTTAGGGTGTCTTTCACTTTTAAAGTCTATCCACTTCCATAGTTATAAATCCCAAAATTATCTAAAAGTTTATATATGACAAAGATGATGAACATAATACACCTTCCCCCAAATCCGATAAAGTCTATCAAAATCCAAGGAAATGGTCGGGGGAATCTAAACCACATATCCTTAAGACGAAGAGTTCTAATAATCTATAAGCAAAAGAACAATGATTGAATGGAATAAAAGGCAATTTAGGACTGGGCATGGTGGCTCATACCTGTAATGCCAACATTTTGGAAGGCCCAAGTGGGCAGACTGCTTGATCTCAGGAGTTTGAGATGATCCTGGGAAACATGGCAAAATCCTGTCTCTACAAAAAATACAAAAATGAGCCGGGCATGGAGGTGTATGCCTGTAGTTCCAGCTAAACCGGAGGCTGAGGTGGGAGGATCGCTTGAGCCCAGGAGGTGGAGGTTGTAGTGAGTCAAGATTATGCCACTGCACTCCAGCCTGAGTGACAGAGCCAGATCCCATCTCAAATCATAAAAAAAGGCAACTTAAATAAAAGATTTGTAAAAAAATCAATTCAGAAAAGAAATGGAAACAATAAAATACCAATGTAAATGTTTAGCCATATTATTCATCAAATAAATGTCAACTAATGTATTAGTTGGTGGTGTATTAGAGTGGTGTTTCTGTTCTTTTGGTATGTTAAGCATTTAATGCTGGGAAGAGTTTTGGCAAAGGGGTCCTTCCACATACCGCTGACAGAAGCACCAACTGGCACCTGCTTCTCAGAGTGTAGTTTGACAATCTGAATCAACAGTCGTAGAAATATGCCTAACTTCATGGCAGAACTTTTCCTTCTAAAAATTTTTTCTAAAAAATAATTAGATAGTAGGAGTTAAGGAGTTGGAATTCAGACATAGATCTGAGTCTCATGTCAACCATTTACTAGCCCTGTGCACACGATCGGGTTGTTCAACACTTTCTCATTTAACCTATTCTAAGTCTAGACTTCCTCAGTCATATCCCTGAATGAGGATAAAGAAGTGTAGTTACCTAATAATATCAATACATTTAGTTGAAAAACTATACACAAGATAATTAAAATACTATCTGGAACCCTATAAACACTTAGGAAATCTTGGCTATCATTAAGAAGTTGTTGTTACAGGGGAACCAATATAAGAATATTCATGAATGTATTGTGAATAACAGAAAAAAAAACCTGTCAAAACATAATTTAATGAAATACTAATTTGACAATGACTGCTAGTTGCTCCCCAATAACCATTTCCCCCTTTTCCTACAGTCACAAATTGTTTAACTGAGCACCTGGCCATCCAGAATAAATGCTAAATTTTCCAGTCTTCTTTATGGACTTGTGGCTAAGTTCTGGCAAAGAGTGCAATTTCTGCATTGTATCTGTAAAGGGAATACACAGGCTTTGCCATTTCCCCATTTCTCCATTTCACTTGACAGAATACTGATAGGATTGTGAACTAACCAGGAAATATGGAAAAGAGTAATACTTCTAAGACAGTGGAACAAGATAAAAGAACCTTGGATGTCAACACCACGGTGCAAACCATCTTGACTACATTGTAAAAGAGAGGCCCACCAGTCTGGACTGAAAAGGAAAAGAAAAGAGAAACAAACCTACTCTTGTTTGAACCACACAGTCATTTGGGTGTTTCTGGGCATGCATCAAACTATATTCTAACTGATACAGCGACTAAAAATGATGTGTAATGACATGACAACGTTTCAGTATATTTTAGATTCAAAAGGCAGATCACCAAGCCATTTGTATAGGGCAATCATTGTTAAAAATGTGCACCTTTCTCTTCCTCTCTCTCCCCCTCTGTCCTTATTTCCTCTCTGTGTGTATATATGTTCATGTAGAAAAATGCCAGGAAAGAAGTTAAATAAAATGTTAAAAATTTGTATCTCTGGGCCGGGCATGTATCATTTGTATCTCTGGGCCTGTAATCCCAGCACTTTGGGAGGCCGAGGCGGGTGGATCATGAGGTCAGGAAATCGAGGCCATCCTGGCTAACACGGTGAAACCCCGTCTCTACTAAAAACACAGAAAACACTAGCCAGGCATGGTGGCGGGCGCCTGTAGTCCCAGCTGCTGGGGAGGCTGAGGCAGGAGAATTGTGTGAACCTGGGAGGTGGGAGCTTGATGTGAGCCGAGAGCGACGCCACTGCACTCCAGCCTGGGTGATAGAGCAAGCTCCATCTCAAAAAAAAAAAAAAAAAAAAAAAAAAAAAAAAAAAAAAAAAAAAATTTATATCTGATGATGGAATTGTGCGTAAATTTTAATTTTTATATATTTTATGTTTTCTGAATATTTTGCAATTATTGTGTAATAATTTCCTAATCATAGAAGATATTTTTAAAAAACAAAGATACCCACTACCATGCAGAAAATGACATATATGGTTGAAAAACTAGCATATTTCTAAGTTCTGATATGTTATCTTTATTTTCAGGTAAATCCCAATTGCCTTATTACGGAGAATTGATCATTTTCTTAAGAGTCACTGCAAGACATTTATATAAACATTAAATATATATGTATATATATGAGGCTTGAAGGACTCTAAGATACATCAGGCAGAATGACTTTGCCCTTTAAATGGTGAAAGTGAAAAGTCAAATTTAATACTTGTGAGTAATCTTGTTAAATATTAAAGATTCAAATACATAATTTTTAATATATTTAATTATTTTGATGATGGAGAGAAAATTAAAACCCTCTTATGGTCTAATACATCAACTAATCAGAATTCTGTCTCTTCCTTTTACCAGGCAGGTACTAAGTTTTGAAGATTTCCTATCCCACCACCCCACCTCCTCCTGCAGCCATTAAATATGCCAGTTCTGGCATAAAAGAAGTGGCCTTAAGGTGGAACTTTCCATTCTTTTCTTAGTAACACTAAATGCCATAACATAGAAAAGCAGAGACCATATGTTTTGTAAGAAAAAAAGTTGTAACCAAATAATTTTATTTGCATCCAGGTTGTCTTGCACATGTGAAGAAGAAAAAGACATAACATATATTTCTTACACAGAAAACAAGTTATCTCACAACACTTTAAACAATTACTTCAAGGAAAAGCCCAACCCCAAATGCTAAAATTATGGTATAAAGCAACAAACTATAAGCTCTAAGACATAAAAAATAATACAAATAATTTTTGTTAGGCTGGCTGCTGTATGAATATCCAAAGAAAATGTAAAAAACAAAAACACTTAAGCACATTCTGTATTTAAAATAACAAATTTGGCCGGGCGCAGTGGCTCACGCCTGTAATCCCAGCACTTTGGAAGGCCGAGGTGGGTAGATCGCCTGAAGTCAGGAGTTCGAGACCAGCCTGAACAACACGGTGAAACCCCGTCTCTACTAAAAAATACAAAATTAGCCGGGCGTGGTGGTGCATGCCTGCAATCCCAGCTACTTGGGAGGCTGAAGCAGGAGAATCGCTTGAACCCGGGAGGTGGAGGTTGCAGTGAGCCGAGATTGTGCCATTGCACTCCAGCCTGGGCAACAAGAGCAAAACTCTGTCTCAAAAAAAAAAAAAAGAAACCACAAATTTGTATTCACAATACTAAGTGACAGTGACGGGGAAGTTAGAGGGAACTGGAAGAAGGCGGCTGGTGGTGGGTGGTAATGCATTTCTTCTCTGCTGTAGTGCACGACTCAAAAAACAGTTTCACTTTTGACAATGACAGAAAAAAAAATCTTAAGGCATTTTACTAGTTAATGTCTAGAATAATTAAAAATGTGACCTAGAAATGATAAATGCAAAGACTAGACAATGCAAAAAGCAAAAACCAGAGAGTATATAACACAATTAGTATGGAGAGATACAAAAAATCAAACAAGATGAAGGAAAATGCTGAAAAGTATACTAAGATTTCAGACAAGGTCAAAATGTGATTATATGATGTTTTCAAGGTTCATTTAACATTAATAAAAAGTTACATAAAATGTCAAAAATAAAATGACACTGAATATAACTGAAATGCAAGTTATATATGGCAATACAAACTAAAAAAAGAAGCAGTGATATCAGCCAAAATAGGATTCAAGCAAAATCAAACTTAAAAAAGAAAAAAAGAGGTTGTTTTATTCAACAAATATTTACTAAGCACCTATCATATACCAGGCATTATGCTAGGGGCTGGGGCTACATGGTGGACAAACACAAAAACCTTCACGGGGCTTACATTCCAATGGGAAGAGATAGAGAATAAAATAATTTAGGAAAACGCATGAGTGATAAGAACTAAGGAGAAAGATAAAGAGGGGGAAGACAGAGGACATCTGAGAAGAGAGGTGGTTGCAATATCACTGTAGTGTGTCCAGGAAAGTCCTCAATGAAAAAGTATCATTGAACAAAAACCAAAGGAGGTGAGGAAGTGGATCATAAATAACTATAAAAGAAAGGCATTCCAAATTGAGAGAACAGCAACAGTAAAGGCCTTGAAAAGAATGTGCCTTGGTGATCCAGAAAGGCTAGGAGGACAGTGAGGTCAAAAGAGGGGAGTGAGGGGAGAGTGGCGTGGGAGGTCACTGAAGAAGTAACAGGAGAGCTAAGCATGGTGGCTCAAGTTTGTAATCCCAGAACTTTGGGAGGCTGAGGCAGGAGGCTCACTTGAGTCCAGGAAATCGAAACTAGCCCGGGCAACATAGATAAATTCCGTCTCTACGACAAATTTGAAAAAAAAAAAAAAGGCGAGGCTTGGTAGCACATGCCTATAGTCCCAGTTACTCGGGAGGCTGAGGTAGGAGGATTGCTTTACCTTACAAGGTCAGGGCTACAGTGAGCTCTGATCATACCACTGCACTCCAGCTTTGTTGACAGAGGAGATTTATCTCTAAATAATAATAAAATAATTTGTTTAAAAAATAAAAAGAGAATAGGAGGCCAGAGCATTTGGGGCTTGATGGACACTTCATGAGTAGAGATTTTGAATTTTATTCTGAGTTAAACAAGAAATTGGAGAGTGACATGATCTGACTTACATTTGACCAAAATCACCCTGGCTGATTTGTGTCGCCAAGTAGGGACACCAGCTAAGGAAGCCAATGAAATAACCCAAGAAGACGTGATGCAAACTTGGATAGGTGGTAGCAGTGGATGGAGATCATGAGAAAAGGTAACCCAGGAGCAATAGTGACCTTCAGTGACCTTCAGTGACCTTCCATTTGCAATGGAAGATTATGTGTAAGCTGTAAGAGAGACGGAAGAATTAAAAGTGGCTCCAAGGTTTTTGTCCTAAACAACTGATTGCAGTTGTTATTTATTGGGATAAAGAAGACACAGGAAGTAGGAGTTGAGATGGGATGAAGATCAGGAGATCAAGTTTGAACATGTCAAGTTTGAGAAGTGTGTTACATATCTAAATGGATAGTGGAATATATGACCCTGGAGTTCAGATACAACTTCTGGTCTAGAAAGACAAATTTGGGAGTTATCAATGTAGAGAATACAGGGATGAGACAGACATGCAAATATTGCAGACATAAAACAGAAGTAGCCCAAGGAAGAACTCTAAGGACTATAATGTTTAGAAGTTGGGAGGATGAGAAGGAACTAGAAAAAGAGATTGAGGAAGCCAGTGGAGTACAATGTATGTGGCTAGTGAGATGGCAGGAAAGACAAGTATGGCATCCTGTAAGTCAGGTGAACAAAGGATCTCCGGAATGACACAATGATAACAATCAAAAGCTCTTGGTAGGTCCATAAAGTGAGGACCAAGAACACTGACTATTGGACTATTGGATATACCAATGTCAGAGACACAGAGACACTGGTGAGACTGATAAGGATTTTTTTTTTTTTTTTGGCAGAACCCAAAAAGAGCAGAACCCTGTTTAAAGTGAGTTCAGGAGCAAAGGACAGGAGAGAAAATAGATAATGACTATAGAAAACTCTTCCCAAAAGTTTAGCAGGCAATGGAAGGGGAGAAAGGCGGCAGAAGTTAAGAGAGGAGTTTTGGTTTTGTTTTATTTTCTCTAATGGTAGGAATAACAGCATGTTAGGAACCACCCATTATTTTAACCACATTTGCTGATTATCATATGCTAAGCTAGTAATTTGAAATAAAACACCAATGCTTCAATTATGAATGGATATAACGCACAAAAATTGAATTTTATAACTGAAGATTTGACAGTCAGCTGTAAACATTCACACAAAACTTTGCTTCAGGATGGCAGGAAGTCCTACAGTAATTAACGGTACCTTTGTCTACACTCTCTTGTATTTTACAGCCCTTTCCGCTTTTGCACAGAAGATCATTCCTTATCAGAAACTTCAGAAGCCAAAGTAAATTTATCCTAATACATAGACTAAACATAGTTTTATGACTAATACTGCTTCCAAACGACCGTAACTACAATGGCTACATTTTGTGCAAGACTTCTCATACTGAAATGTTTGACTCAGGCCTCATTTTAAAACTTTTGTAAAAAATAAAGACTTTTGAAAGTGGGATGAAAGTGTTCATTCTTAAAAATTAATTTTAAACCTATCTAATTCCTTTCTGTGCTCATAATTTTAAAACTTCAATACTTTAATTTGTTCCCTATATAATTGTGTTTTAAAACCTTATTTATCCAAATTAAGTTCCACAGGAGCCTTAATCATTGCTTATAGCTATTTGCCAATTCTTCATTAGATCAAATACTGTCACTTTTAGCCAATATGTAATACAACAATAGCTTTTAAACTTTTCATAACATAGCTAATATTTTATCAAACATCACTATTTCAATAAGTAGTCTGTTTTTTAGTGTCTCTTAATTAACATCTGAGCACTGTAATTACTTCCCTCAGATGTGCTGTTTTCTCTTAATTACATATTTCTTAAATTATAACGATTACAATTTGTCCTGGCATATTGAAACAAAGAGTTCAAAATAATTTCTTAAATCGCCTATTATTCAATAGTAGTCAAATTCACCCTAAGTTAAAAGTAATGGCTATTCTTTCAGTGTAAGCGATTACATATTTTGGTGGATCCATTATCCTAATTCTAATTCTGATAGGGATGAATGTTTTCTGAATTGGATTTTCCTATTGTTTTTCACAGAACTGGGCAGTTACAGAAGTTTGTGTAAATCATTTCCATTTGTCTATTAGTCTCATAACTATTTCAGCCATCTTTTATTGAACATAACACTACCTTCGATAGTATTCCCCTAAACATTTGCCCCATCTTGATAGACTTTTTTTTTTAGCAATCTATTTTTTTCACAGCCCCTTACTGTTTCACATGTCTTACTGGGGACTCTTCACCTATACTTTAAACAACGTCAGCAGCCCAAAGAAGGGAAACTGATTCTTGACACAAAATATATGGTCTCAGAATGTCACTCAAAACCCACCAAGCAGGGCAAGGCATAACTCTAATATTCCTACATTTTTTAAGACTTTGAAGCATCAACAAATACTGTCTCTTGTTTCTAAGGAAAATAGCTTTTCCTCTACAAATCTTTTATGCTGCTCAAAAATTTTAAAGCATTCGATCCATGATAAAATGCTGACAATACAGCTATTGACAGCAACAGGTAACCAGTGGCTGAAAAATATACAGTGCTTTCTCCAAGCTTGAATCAAACAGGATCTCACATATCTCAGATCTTGTTCTTGGTAGAAAGGGATAAAAGGAACTGAGAGAAATGCTCTTGGCTGGCACTGGCTGGGGTGTTGGAGGGATGAAGAGGTGTTAGCGAGAGGGATCCGGTACCTTTTTGTTTCTTTAAAACCCCGGCTTGACAGGAAACGTAGGGAAAACTTACCCATAGAAACGGTGCATCCGCTGTGCAGGCCAAAAAGTAGATTCTCCCACCACTACTTAGAATAAAGAAACTTATAGTTCTCTTTCTCTCGTGTTTCTGGCCACAGTCATCTTTCTTCCCTTCTTCTGCATTCACTATTGTACTCTATTCCAATCACTTCATTTTCTTTCTCAAAACTCTGAATGCCATGAGTAAAAGCCCTTAGGAAGTTGTCCATGATTGTGTGCCAGTTCAGTTCAAAATCTATATAGACTCTTGGACCTGTTAAAACGAGAATGTGATTTGATTGACCTACTTTCTGTTTACCTTTTTAAAAAAAAAAAAATAACAGGGATTGAGTGAATTTGAGGGTGAACTGAATTCTAATTCCAAATGCTGCAAATGTGATCTTGAGTTGCTTACTCTGCCAAATGGGGGTACAGAATTAGTTGAGGTGGTAGCAGCATTTAACATGTGACTGGGCAGAAATTATTGTATTTTCTATTTTTCAAGTCATTGCAATTGAAGTAATTTCACCCACTCATTTATGCCACAAATATTTACTGAGCACCTACTATATGAGCAATAAGTCTTTAGAGCCCAGTGGCTATATCCCATGAGAAGACCAGACTCCTTGAAGATACAGTTATGGAAACAACGGTCACGCGATGTGAGTGCTGTGCCATCATGGATGAGATAATGTTTCCCTTCCTGTGGAAGGGGACAATGATGTGTTAGAGAAAGTTTCACAGACAAAGTAAAAGACATCAGGAATGCATGGGGCCAAAATCCACCACAAGAAGAGGAAAGACTGAGCCCAAGGAAAGGAGCACACATGTGGAGATTCAACTAAAGCTGGACAGGTAGCCTGAGTTCAGGTTTTGAAGCACTTTGCATGCCCTGGTAAGAGTATCATATGACATCAAAACTCAAAAGAACCTATAGGTCCTTTCGCCTGATGAGTAGAAAAAACACAAAATTTTGTTCATTATTTTCTCAAAGTTTTCCATGGATGGGGACCCTGGCATACCTGTATTGTGTTTTGTTATTAAAGTCAATTGTAGAATTGCTTTCTGAGAATTACAGAAACACATTATGTAAAAGGAAAGTCCTAAGAATCCAGTTCCTTAAATCATTTCAACAGTCATTGCTATAAACCTGCAAAAAGTCTCTTAACATTGGACTTAGGCAATAATTTATGTCAAATAAGTAATAACTATAAAGTGTTTATTGAACAGTATACATCTAGGCAAGAAAGTAGGCTGGTGAAGATTTCCTACTTTGATAGTAGATGGGTTTGTTACTATTTTTATGGCTGTGTGTGTGTGCACGCATGCACGCGAGTGTTACATTTAATAGAGTGGAATGTTTCAGCTGTGTTTTTGATGAACTAACATATGTATTTGGGACTTTTAAGTGAATGAACAAGAACATATACAATTTGCAAAAAACTTTTCATTCTTTATTACTGAATACCAGATAAAGACCTAGTGAGGATTAATTAGTAGGAATTTAAACTTCAGTCTACAATCCTAAGTAGGATTATATGTGCACATATTTGTATTTTCTCATTGAAACTGCATAGTCTGGCATATTGGATTGTAACAGACTGCAATAATCAAGCATAATTACTTTCACACAAAAAAGTCTATATCAATCTTTTCTTGATGACCTATTTTCAGTGTGTTTTCCCCAGTAGCTCAATCACCCAAACGCATCTCCAGCAAACTGTGTACTACAGTCTCAAAGCCTCACATTTTAAAACCCAGCACTCCCCATGTATTTAAGAGTGAGAACTCACTGCATAAAGATACACTTTCTCTGCCAGTAGAAGACCCAACCCGAGTTACCATAAAAGGGTTTATATGCCATTATCATTAGTAGAGAGACTATTTGGCTGAATATTTGATCTTTGCTTGCCTGAATGCCATCAAGTCTAATACAACTTAGTCTCTTGTCATGTTTGTAAAGATTATAAGTGTTTTTCCCCCTCCAAATTGACAGATGCTATAGAATTCTAATTTTAAAATGTGAAGTAAAAGAGGATGTCTTGAAAAGCTCCTTCCAAATAGGGAAGTGAAATACTTTCTTATGGGCATTTTGCCATTTTGGGGGTGGGGAGGGGTTGGAATAACATTTTGAATAATTTATTGAGAAACATGGAAGCATCTTGTGTTTTCTTGATTTCTTATGCCAAGAATACTGAATAGTTAAAAAGTAATGAGAAGTTAGGAGAAAATAAGCTGGACTCACAGATAAGACAGAAGCATCATTGGTTACTTTCTTGTGGGATGGATGGTGCCCAGATGTGCTGTAATTTAACGGATTTAATGGCAACATACACTAGCCACTCTTGGCTAATTAAATATGATTTTACTCTTTGTGCTTCTTTCACAGGGATCCATTTTTCAGACACCATTGCATTTTCGTTCAAAATTCTCCAGAGTGACCAAGAATCATATGTATCCTAAATCATTCTTGGAAATTTTGGCACCAAGAGTCTACCTTTGTTGCAAAATAGCAGCTGCCACCACCAAAAATTAAGGCTCAAGTTGGGATAGACTTAACTGTGGAAATTATGTGACATTTTTCTAGTGGTAGGTGTTGAACAGAACATACAAGACGAATGTTTTAACATACACATTTTGCTTATATCTTTTCCTACTTACCCAATTATTTTGAACGCGATAAAGTGGAATGCTGCGGAACCCTAAGTGCATTTTAGAGTAGAGACAAAAACCAACAAACATCCATATTCAAGCTTCTCCTTAAGTAAATAATCTAAAATGAGTAATACAGGGTTATTTTTACGTTTCTTGAATGCAGCAAAAATGACGGGGAGGGGCACAAAGGAGGCTCGTAATACTGAATGCAACTGCAAATGGTCCATCCATGTTCAAAAGGAAGAAATGCTGCTCATATGCTCAGAGACTTTTTAAAAAATGAATTCATGTCTTTATTTTGTCTTTCCTTTTTCTGACTTTCACTGACTTAAAATCTCGTCCAAATAGTCTAGCATTTACATTATTATTCTCTTTTCTGGTATGCTCCCACTAGAGTACGATTCATATCTGTAACCAGATTAACTCTGCAAAGACAAAAACAATTTATTTAGAAAGACCAAGGACAGTGTGGAGCATACAGCAAACATTCAACAAACATGTGCTGAACTGAGTTCCACTGCTCTAACTGGACCCAAATCCTTTGGAGAGGGCCGACAGTGTATTCAGGTCATAGGAAGCAGCAGCATTCTTTCTGTCCTTTCTTTATGTTGGAGGCAGGAAAATGTCAGGCTCAAAATATCCAGGATATGTGCTACAATTAAACATAATAATGTTTCCAAAGGATATAATCTTTTAACATTTAAAATAAAGCAGTATCAGTTTTTAGCAGCAGGAAAATAATGCATATACATGAAATATACACATGCATTTGTGTATATATATACATTTATGTATATGCATTTTTATATGTCCTTATTTAGGTGTGCATATAGATGCATATATGCACATATACATCTATGTTTCCATATAACATATTTATATAAATGTATTTATATATATAAACCATTACATGTCATTTCCCCACCTGAAAGCCACCAAAGGAAACTTTACAGTAAGCAACATTTCTATTGAAAATCGATTTAGTCATACTTTTAAAATAGACAAGTTTGGCATTCAACTTGTACACACATGTCTATGTTTTCTCATTACATAAGGAAAAAATATGCTTATATTTCAGTATTGAAAGCTGCTACCTTCTCTCTTTCCTAAACTTAATGACTGATTAATTTACCAATTCATGTATCTTAATGTATCTTAAGAGACATAGAGTAAACAATTCTATTGTATTTTTCATGAATTAAAGAAAAGACTGGCCAGGCGCAGTGGCTCAAGCCTGTAATCCAGCACTTTGGCAGGCCAAGGAGGGCGGATCACCTGAGGTTGGGAGTTAGAGGCCACCCTGATCAATATGGAGAAATTCCATCTCTATTAAAAATACAAAATTAGCTGGGCATGGTGGTGTATGCCTGTAATCCCAAATACTTGGGAGGCTGAGGCAGGAGAATCACTTGAACCCGGGAGGCGGAGGTTGCAGTGAGCCGAGATTGCACCATTGCACTCCAGCCTGGGCAACAAGAGTGAAACTCAGTCTCAAAAACAACAACAAAAAATTGCTAAAGTCAATTTTTAAACAAATTCTGCGAAGTCTATTCTATGCATTATTTTCCATTATACTATTTTTATATAAAATACAAGTTGTAAGCAATTTACGAAGATGCTAGTTTATGGACATAAATATGATGGCCTTCAAGTAATCTGAACTTGTGGTTAAGAAAGCCTGTGTACTGGCAGAGTGCTGGCTGAAATGTCACAATAGTACATGTGTTCACTGTAAAAAGGACAAATACAAGGGTTTGAAAGGTGAATGAAGTAAGTAGTTTTGATATTGGTACTTGATAAGATTAACCTAAAATTATAAATATGCTCAAATCCATCCTTTAAAAAATCTTTGCTTGTTTTAGTTAAGTTGTGACTCTAATCTCTAAAAAAAAAAAAAAATCATTTGAAGCAGCACTATTTCCTCTTATTGCTACTCAAGGCACTGAGTTAATCCATTCAGAGAAAATGTCTAGAGTCAATTCCTGTCTTGTCTTAACAAATTTAGAGTTTCACCATTCAATAGACAAGCAGTTTTCAAGCAACCATCCTCTATTTCTCTCTCTTCTTTCTTCCCTCCAAGTCATCAACTTCTGTAGAATTATATGTATTTGCTGCCTTCTTGTTTCCTTCCTGGATATTTCTCTGATTCTATGTGTTCCATGCTACATCTTCACCTTCCCAGAGAAGACACTCCCTTAAGGATCAGCAGTGACTCACTCCAGAGAGTGGCACAATGTCCTACCAATTATACCAATTACATTCATATCAAGTGAGATAATGTATCTGAAAGTGCTTGTTAAACATTAAAGAATTCTATAAAGGGAATGTTATTATTATACCCCAAATGACCCATAAATTTCCACTGTGACTGCCACCGTGTAAGAGGCTTTTTTTTTTTTTTTTTTTTTTTTTTTTTTTTTTTTTGTGACAGAGTCTTGCTCTGTCACCCAGGCTGGAGTGCAGTGGTGCAATCTTGGCTCACTGCAAGCTCTGCCTCCCGGGTTCACGCCATTCTCCTGCCTCAGCCTCCCCAGCAGCTGGGACTACAGGCGCCCGCCACCACGCCTGGCTAATTTTTTTGTATTTTTATTAGAGACGGGGTTTCACCGTGTTAGCCAGGATGATCTCGATCTCAAGACCTTGTGACCCACCGCCTTGGCCTCCCAAAGTGCTGGGATTACAGGCGTGAGCCACCCCACCTGGCCGTAAGAGGCTTTTAACCAAGCTTCCGGATTTCCTGTCTCCCTCAGCTTCAATCCACCCTATGCTCTGATACCTGAGTTATCTCCCTAAAATAAAGAGATCTATTCCATTCATTTCACTGCTCAAAACCCTTTAATTTCCCATTGTATAATGAATAGATTTCAAACTCAGAACACTTCAATTGGCCACTGTAAATCCTACCTACCATTTGAGACCTTTTACTGTTATACTCCTCTCCCTACTGTTCCCTCCCTCCAATTACTACGTTCTCACTTTCAGTCCATGTTTCTCTGCATGCCAACCTTAATGCCTCTGATACCCTCTGCTCCCATGGTGACCCCTGAAGCTCTATCCATTTATCCTGAATGGTCTATATCCAACCCAGTCTCCTACTAGAAACTTTCCAAGAGGTGAATTTAAGACTATATATCTCCACACAACTCACACTCTCATATGCCAGAAACTCCATCATGTATGAGACTTACTTATGTATGCATCTTTCTATCTTGTAAAAGTTCAGCTGGCCATGAGAAGAATAGTCTCTCTGGAGGAATATTTATCCCAAGGAAGATGCTCTATAATGATTCATTAAATTAATTTGTACTTGTGTCATCATTAATAAGTATATTAAAGCAGTTATTTGAAACACCTAGAAAAGTTCATTGTTCATTTTTAAATGGAGTTATTGGTGCTTTTAAATAGAATAAAAGAAATAGCCTAGACCTGATTAATAATTTCACAAAAAACACAAATTGCTAAAATGAAAAAGCAATAGCTAAATGTTAATATATATTTCATAACAGTAAACAAAAAGCCAAGTTCTAACAAATTATGTATGGAGAAAGAAAATAAATAATGGAGAACGAGCATATGTATCATTGATGAAATGAATGATATTATGTGCCTGTGTCTGGATAAAGGTCATTTGGAGTCCCCATCTCAGAAGGTGGTTCATTTATCCTCCTACGTGCTGATAGACTTGAATGTTTGGACCCACTCCAAGACTGCCTGGCCTCCTGAAGTTTCCCTGGCTTTCAAAGACCGTGAGGTCAACCACCACAGAGCATATTCCTCCTTCTAGGGTTACTCTGAAACTGAAACTGCCTTAAGAAGAGAGAGAGAGAGACGGGAAAATTTCCAGGACCTTTGTCTTGTGGCACTAGCTTTGTTTTAGGACAGCATAAAACCTGCCAGTATCTCCACCTTAAGAAAAATGAACTAAAATTAGTAGTGTCATGAAGTTGGCCTAGATTTGTGGTTTTTTTTTTTTTTTTTTTTTTTTTTTTTTTTGAGGCCGGAGTCTCAACTCGTCCCCCGGGCTGGAGTGCAGTGGCCCCCGGATCTCCAGCTCACTGCAAGCTCCGTGGCTCCGCCGGATTTACGCCATTATCCTGCCTCAGCCTCCCGAGTACCTGGGACTACAGGCGCCCGGCCCACCTCGCCCGGCCTGTTTTTGTATTTTTTCAGTGCCACCGAGGCTTTACCGTGGTTACCGCCCAGGAGGTTTCGATCCTCCTGACCCTCCGTGATCCGCGCCGTCTCGGCCTCCGCAAAAGTGGCTGGGAATTAGCAAGGCTTGAGCCACCGCGCCCGGCCGATTTGTGGTTTTAGTCCCAGGCTGTGCTCTATAATCACCTGGAGAGTTTTAAGAAAACGTCCATGTCTGGGCTCAGCACCCATACATTTTGAAGTACTTGATCTGATGCCTAGGCATCAGTATGATTTAAAAGTCTCCCAGGTGCATAGTCAGCTTGGGCTGCTATAACAAAATACCATTTACTGGGTGGTTAACATAACAGACATTTAATTCTCACAGATCTGGAGGCTGGGAAGTTAAGATCAAAAGGCCAGCAGATTTGACTCCTGGCGAGGGCTCTCTTTCTGGATTGCAGATGGCTGCCTTCTTGCTGTGTCTTTACATGGTGGATAGAGAGAGGACTCTGGTCTCTTTCTCTTCTTATGCAGGCACTAAACCCATCCATGACAGCTTCACCCTCATGACCTAACTACCCTGCAAAGGCCCTATCCCCAAATATGATCACATTGGCAGGTTAGGGCTTCAACATGAATTTTGGAGGGGACACAAACATTCAGTCCATAACACTAAGTAAGTTCAAAAAATGCAGCCAGGATTGAGACTTATCAACCTAGATAAATGGTTGTCAGCATTTTTGTGCACTAAAACACACATGACAATAATATCCCACATGCTCCTCAAGGATATCCTTATGCTCCTTTGGGCAGATCATGATTTTGCACAACTCTGTGTGGCAGCTGAGACACCACCACCTTGACATATTCTATTCAAGAAAATGTGTCAGAATGCAAGTGGGTAAAAATTTAATAGTAGAAATAATTTTTAATCTGATAACAAAATGAATAAAAACCATTAGAAAATCTAGAAACTTCCTTATATCTGGCCAGTATGTTTTAAGCATATAATCAAGACTCTGGTTATTACCATGATCTCTGCTTAAAGGGGTCATTTTAAAAATCGATATTTTATTTTATTCCTACTCAAGGTACTGAGTTAATCAGTTCAGAGAAAAGAGCTCATAGTGAGACCCATCCTTAGGTAAATACATTAGAGCTTTAGGATTCAAGAAATAAGCAGTTCAGACAGTGACAGTGAAAAAGTGGAAAATTTATCCAGTAAGTGCTAAAGGGGAAGGCAGAAAGAGAGGGTACAATGTTTCTCCAACAGCAAGAAGATACCTGTATTCTCATCATAGTTATGAATATTCTAACAGAAAATCCTTCTTTCTTACTAATGAATAAATTATTTCCAAATACCCAAGTACTATATTTCCAAGGAAACTTGTAAAAAAAACTATCCCCCGTTAGTGTACACATAAATTGACTTGTACTTATTGAATAAGACCAAAAAGTTCACATTAACCAGTACCCAGAATAACTGAGTTTACTTTAATATCTGTGGGCAAATATCAGAAGGGGGAAAAAAAGACAACCAGCCCATTTTACCACACTGGAATATTTAGGCAGAAACATCTGTCAACTCATACTTTAAAATGATGTTAACTACGAAGACCCCAAATGATATTAACACGGTAAAAATACTTTTAACTAATGGTTTCAAATAGCATTAATCTCTTCCCTATCAAACTTTTCATCAAGTGCTGAGCAAACTTAAGTTCATTTAATTATCTTAAACTCATGCCAAAAGAAAGTGAAGCTGAAGAGAAAATAGCAACAAAAAAAGAAAAAGAAAAGGAGAGAATAAATGAATGAAGGATAAAAGCAGGAAGGGAGGGAAGAAAGGAGGAAAGAGGAAGGGAGGAAAAATAGAAGGAAGGAAGGAAAGAAAAAAGGAAGGGAGGAAGGGAGGTTAGAAGAAAATAAAGCAAATATCCTAACAAAAGATCATCTCCTTTTTTTCTGCTTTTGACTCCTATGAAGATTTTTAACTGATCCCATGCCCCATTCCATTTGAATTCAACTCAGTTCAAGTATTTGCTATGTGCAGAGTTAAACTTGTGCAGCACTTCATCTCTAGGATTAATGATAAAACTATTGACAAACTCAAAAAGCACATACAGCCACATGATGAAACTGCACTTCCCATCATTTGCCTAGTTTTCAAAACTGTTTTGTGCCACTATTTCTTATGGCCTTCTTGACTAGAGGAGACTTAAACCAATATGATAGCTTTTGGCTGACTGAAAATACAGTGTTCATGGGCTCAAGATACTTTATTTCTCATTACTGACCACCCTGCATCCCCCATTGACCTCTCCTCCCCAACACCAGAGCAGCACAGGAGTATGCACTTAGACACATATAAAGTGGCACACTAGCTGACTTGATGTTCTGGCCGCCTGGGATGTATCCAAAACTCATTGGTGCCAACTCATCTAGAATTAAAAGCTCCCTCAAGACTGCTTCTAAGTACACATTCAGTATCAATCACAGGAGCTTTATTTTCCATGTACAGATAGTGTTTGGATCTATGTGACGCTTGTACAGGCACTAATCACATTCATGACAGCTCCAGCCTCACAGAGGATGCTTATATGCTTACGTGTATTTCTGGGAGAATCAATGAAAGTGAAGTTTGCATACCAAGAATGACATTAAAGATGGACAGGTCGGCCGGGCGCGGTGGCTCAAGCCTGTAATCCCAGCACTTTGGGAGGCCGAGACGGGCGGATCACGAGATCGGGAGGAGATCGAGACCATCCTGGCTAACCCGGTGAAACCCCGTCTCTACTAAAAATACAAAAAAAAAAAAAAAAAAAAAAAAAA
>NW_016818327.1:873431-883141 GCF_001698545.2 Rhinopithecus bieti
AAAAAAAAAAAAAAAAAAAAAAAAAAAGATGGACAGGTCAAGGTGAATAGTGGCCTTACTCCCAGACTGAGATCATAATCAAAAGAGGGAAAGACCAGTGAAAATTGCCAGTCTCAACAACAAACAACTATTTTTTTTTTCTAAGAAGCTTCACGGTACAATCTTTCTATAACCTTATACATTAAAGATTTATTGGCAACTACTGTAAGTGTTAAGTTCAAGAATGCAATGTTGATCGAAGTTTTCATTGAATTCTTCAATGAATGAATTTAACAATGAATGAACGATGAATGTAAGAATGGATTCTTTACCCTCAAATAATGTAGTCGAGTTGACACAGATAAATTGAAAAACAATACAGTGGATACCAGAACAAATTATGGAAAATGTGCTATGGGAGCAGAGCACTCAATCCCGAACCAGCGGTTAATCTCTTCTGTTCAACCTCAGTCCATAAAGGCCACAAAATGGCCACTGAATTCTTTTCACCTATTGCTGCTCTACCAAAGGCCCCATCATGTTTCTAGGATGTTTGCAGGCTAACACAATACAAACCATAAGTAACTCACATGCATGAATACTTCTAACAATTTTAACGACTTTAGAAATTTTTCTAGTTGAGTTGATGACTCCTCATGAGTTCTATCAATCATTATTTTACTAGCGTTTTTTTGTTGTTGCTCCAAAACAACACTGTCCAGATGGAGATGTTCCATGTCTGCACTGTCCCATGTGGTTGCCACGAGCCACACAGACTACTGAGCACTTGAAATGTGGATAGGGTGATTAGGGAACTGAATTGTTTTATTTTAATAAATTTTAAATTACATAGCTACATCTGCCTAGTGGCTATTGTATTACACAGGACATTTCTAAAATGTAAGTGTTTTAAGATTGTGCTATATGATACTTTTTCTTTCTTTTAATTTCTATACATTATGCTATACATGTCTCTGACAAATTGCAAACACAGAGAAAAACTGGTTTCCTTTTGTAGCCTGAAGTTTCTTCTAGGAATGAATCTCAATAAGACAGTAAAAGTTGAAACACAGTTAAATATATATATATATATATACACAAACACATAAATATATATATACACTTTTATGTATATGCATACATATACATTTATATATATGTATATACACATATCTCTCTCTCTTGTTTAAATTGGCTCTGCCTTTTACCATTGGAATTCTCAATGGAGCAGAAAGCATTTTAAAATATTTGAGAGTTACCATATTCAACACATTAAGAGATATTTGGAAAAGACTTGTTTTCAACTAGTTGTGAATAGAAAAAGTATATTTAAAACAAGATTTAAAGAAAGTTTTCATTGTGGGATTGAATCAGATTAGCTGGGTTGTGAGCATCATGAGTTTTTAAGTCTCTCTGTATGTTGATGCATGGCTGAATTATTAGTGCCTAGCATGGTGCCTTGCAGATGTCAGGCAATTAGTGAACATCTAGTGAATGAGTAGTTAAAATAGCATGTATGGAATGATTCTGTATCTGGAGCACAGTGAATGTTACATGACCATATGCATTTGTGAAAACTTTCAAGATGGTAAAAATGTAAATTATGCCTTAATTTTCAAAAAAGGACAAAAAAGTACAAGAGTACATGGGCACAATCATGAAAGGGATCCTCAGGAAAGCAAATGGGACTGTAAAATGTAACATCACATCACATGTAAGCAAGCTAGTGAATGCCAAACAGCAAACTGATCCTGGGAATGAAAAGAGGAAATGCCTCAGGCTCTGGAGTCGGAAGGAATACACAGGCTGAATCAGGATGTGTGATGTTAGGCAAGTTACCTGAGTTCTCTGCGCAGGGTTCCCTCATTTGTAAAAGGTGTAAGATGAAAACACCAATATCAAAGGGTTTTGAGGAGAATGAAATGAGAAAATGTACATAAAATGCACAGTGCTGAAATTGCACCTAGTAGACACTTGAGTAGATGGTAACTGAAAATGAAACACATTTTCTTAATTACGCCTTCCTTTGAGATCTTCTGGTTCTGACTGAGGGGGTTCCATTTCCATGAAACAGTCTGAACGGTCAGCAAATGGGTGGTCAAGCAAAGTCTCTCATATTAGACAGTACTCAAATCTTTTCGGAGTTAAAGGTAATGAGAAAACGCAGCTCATCCTTCCAGAAAACCTGAATTTTGCCAGGAGCAAAATTCCCACAACATAAAATTTTAAGCAAGATCTTAAATCTCAGTGCAGACATAAGAGTAGAAATGAATTCATCAATGAAATGATTTCTCCTGGCAAACTTCCCTGACTGGAAGCAACCATAGTATATGTAAAAAGGAGAGAGAAATGAAATAAAGAAAATTCCAACTCTGCAATCAAAAGGAATTAATTTTCTGAATAGAGACTAGTTATTATTTGGGCAAAAGACATGAATATTTTTTATATGTGTTTACAATTTGTTTTCAGAGGATAAATACACCAAACTGAGAGTCACAACATATCGAATTTCACGGAGTCTATCACCAGCATAAATTAAGAAGTTAATTCTTGCGGCGGAGGAGTTGGGTATAATTTGTTGTTAATATGGCTCTTAAAGCAGTAAGACATGACTAAAAAGTTCAGAATCTGATTCATTACATGTTTAATAATAATATTTAAACATTTGAACTTAGTGTACCTTGCAGCACTATAATTCACTTAATTCAAAGATCCTGAATTCTCTCATTAACTGGAAGAAATTATTCCTTAAAAGCTCTTAAAATATCTACCTCTCCTCTATGACTCATAGTTAAGCCTCCTTACAGGAAAGCCACTGTGGTTTTTCCCATAAGATATACCTGTTCAGTGGGTCAAGAAAAATTTGTTTTGATTTATAAATTCTGATAAGTTTTTTGTCTAGAAAGTTATTTGAAAGAAGCAGTTGGTCTATTATGCCCAGTTCAAAACATCAGGACATTTTAGATACAAAGTGATATGATCTGATCACTAAGACCTTCTTAATTGCTAATAATCAATATCTTAGTGAACTCTACAACTTGTTCCTGGATAAATGTAAGAAAGGCAGCCTAATGTTCAAACTGTATTGAGCTGTCCTCCTGTACAGCAAGCCTCAGTCAGTTGACAGACCCTTACTGAGCACTTATTACATGTGTCAGGCTACCTCATTGGCTCCAAGAACACTGAAGATGACGGGTAAATGCATCCACAAACACTGAAGTAGGTGCTGAGTGAAAAATAATTGAAATGGAGCCTAACTTTTTCATTTGAAGATAATCTGCCTCACTTTTTCAAAACATGCTGCTCCAAAATCAAGATATTTATGTTACTTGACGTTGCCAATGCCTCCAGGTCAGCCTGTTGGCAACTACATAAAAGGCCAACTTTGTTAAAATGGTGAGGAATACAAAAGTAATCACCTTCCAGTCTCAACAAAACTCATTTTGAGTTCCAATGCAAGCTTACATTCAGTAGCATTACATAAGCTTGTGATAGTCTTTAAAAGTTAAATTCTTTACACTTAAATTTTACATCACCAAAGACGTAAAGAAAATATCCAACAAACTGAAAACTATACAATAAAATTGGCTACAAATAATGCTTTACAGAGAAAAACCTTTGCAAATGTGGTGTATTTAGTATATTGACATAATGGAATATTACTCAGCCACAAAAAGGAATGAAGTACTGATACATGCTATAACATAGATGAAACTGAAAACATTATGCCAAGTGAACAAAGATAGACAGAAAAGGCAACAAGTTGCATGACTCTATTTATACGAAATGTCCAGGACAGGCAAATTTATAGAGACAGAAAGTAGATTAGTGGTTGCTAAGAGCTGGGGTCATGGGTCATGGTGAATGGGGAATGGCTGCTAATGAACATGGGGTTTCTTTTGGGGGTTATGAAAACATTCTGGAATTAGTGGTGATGGCTGCACAACTACACAAATATACTAAAAACCACTGGACCCTTTTAAAAGATGAATTGTATAATGTGTGAATTTTATCTCATTATTTTTTTTCAAAAGGATCCACAACATGCTCTGGGCATGTGGTTTTGAAGATATACAAAGCAATACTCTCTGGTTTATTTCCTTGCTACTGTGACATTTACTTAAATAATTTAAGTACTAAGAGGACCTGGCTTCATTGTTAAATAGATCTATAACAGAAATGTGAATTCAACAGGTGTGTGTTTGATGACCACAGTACTTTTTAAAAATGTCTTCCCCTCTCCAGAACTGACTATAAGGTTTTAGAATCATTGGGGACCAGGGATTCCTCTGCATGTTTTATGTGTCAACTGTGCATCACACCACCACTGAGCACTTTCATAAAGCCTTTGAAATTTAAATTATGTCCGTGTGTGGGGGTCTATGGGCAATTATCACCATATTTGCAATGTAATTCTCATTTATTAGAACTTAAAAATGATTTCTGTCTGTAAAGGTTACTGTGCCAAGAGCAGCACCATCTATTGGATGAAAATGAACACTTAATATCTACTCTATTACGAACCACCTAAATTTAAAAATTGGGAGCTTCTGAAAAGAATTAAATATGTGTACGTGCAAAGCGAAGCACAACACTTCGTAACTTTCAGGTTAATGCGTAAACCAATTATATTCCATCGCGATGGAAAATCATGAAGGAAAAAAAGCATTTATTTAATAAAATGCAAAAGTCCAATCTTGCACTTCTTGAAAATCACTGGAAAACTTGAGTCTACATCACAGGTAAAGGAAATGCTTAAACTGACTATTTGAGAATGCAATTTCGGTTTTAAATGTAACCTGGATGGTGTGGATGAAAAATGAAATCTATGAATAAGTGTATCAACCTGCAGCTCTCCTCTGACTTCGTCAGCACTGGCAAAACCTAGAGATTTTGATTGAACTTTTTCTTTTTTCTTTTTAAGTAATTGCCCAGACTTGAATATGACTAAATTGAAAGTAATAAAAAACCCTGAAAACTCAGGTTGGTGCTTGTTCCTGTTACTACCTTTCAGATGTGTGTGTGTGTCTGCAATTCACATCAGACACGTGTACTTTTCATTTAAGCCCATCGTACCTGTAGCATAAAAATGAACAGCAAAAAAGACAATACAGTACGCAGCCCCGCACCACAGTTGTATTTCTGGTCATTTATTTATCTTCGTATGTATATCTAAAAGGCTATTTCTACACTTTGCAAAAGAGGAGAGAAGAACGGTGGCGGCAGGGATCTGAGTACCCCCAGCTCTGTCTCCTGGGACCGGGGCACGAATGCCGGCGGGCGGATGGAAGGGGCGAGGGCGAGGGGCGGGGAGGGGGTGCGCAAATCCCACGCAGCTGCCTGCACCGCACGGCCGCCCGCTCCGTAGGAGCCCAGTGGCAGTCCCCTTTTCCCCCTGGCTAGATGGCGGCGGCGGCAAGTCGCGGACACGCTGAAATCCCCCCACCTGCATCCCACCGATCCCAGAGCTGAAACCCCACCTAGCTCTTCTCACTCACCCAGGCGGCAAACACAGAGGAGCTGAATGCAAGCGAGGAAGCACTTTAGGATTCGCATTTCCAGACGGTCTGCGGCCCCTCGCCGTGCGGCTCCTCTGCTTCTCAGAGTAGAGAGGGAGGGGGCGCGAAGGAAATGTTCTTTCTTTCTTTTTTTTTAGAATCCTCCAGTATATAGATCGAAGTGAGATCGTGCGTGCGTGTGCGTGTTGCGTGTTTTGTGTGGTGTGTGTGTGTGTGTGTGAGAGGGAGAGAGAGAGACAGCGAGAGACGGCGAGAGACGGTGAGAGACAGCGAGAGACAGCGAGAGACGGCGAGAGGAATCTGGAGAAAGCCGCGCGGTGGTGGGGCCCGGGGCCGCTAGCCTAGGTGCATGTCAGCCGGCGTGCAGGACTTCGCCTCCTTAGCCGGCTGCTGCGGCCGCGGTCTGAGCGCTCCGAGCGCAGCGAAGCCTGAGTGCCGGGTGCGCGCTCCAGCCGGGCTGTGCGCGCCGCGGCTCCTGGCGGGGGCGGGGGCGCAGGATCGCGCTGCTGGGAGCGTGCCGCGGACCCGGGGTCGCGCGGAGGGCGGAGGGACGCGGCTGCCGCTGTGGGTCGGGATCCCAGGGTAGCAGTTCACACGCGGACAATCTTCCCCTGTCCGCCGCCAGTGGTTTCGCTGCCCTGGAGTTAGAGGGATCCGCTGGGGTTTCCAGTGTTCGTAGAACATTGGAACTCCTTCATCACTTTAGAAGGGAAGGGAAGGGAAGGGAAGGCCGAACCCCCATTGTCCCGCACAGCCAGAGGCTGACCTTTGAGTTTCACCTCTAGAAGTGTTTTTCATTTTATTGTTCTCTGCAGATGCTTAAGTGGGTCCAATCAGAATGTGGTGGGGGCGCCTGGGTACGTTGTTTCCCTCCCTTTTTTTCTTTCCATTTTCCTAATAAAGTAGTAGATCCCATTGCCTTTGGGAGAGTTGACTCCAAAAAATCTCCAGCCCTGATTGTGACCAGACTGACCCTATCCTTTCCCTAGAACCCAACGAAACTGCCCTGCTGGGCACAGCTGTTTGGGGGAACTTTCAACATGGCGGTGGTCCTGCCAAACCGAACCACACAAGTGCCTCCTCACACAGGGTCGAACGGGAAGATTTTTAATTACTTGATTGAAGGGTACGCGAAAATATATATATAATACATACCTTCTGCTGCCTTAGAGCGGGAAATGCCACTCTCATGTGATCGTTTCTTTAGTGGTGTTCAGAACTAGACTGTGAGCGCCTTGATGGCAGGGAGTTTGCCTTTATTACTATAACCCCAGATCCTAGCACAATGGCCTTAAAAACAAAATCAATAGGTGTTCCCTGAATGTTCGTTGAATTAATTTGAAGCCTAAAGGAAACAATGAGAAGGTAATTGGTGGTAATCTCTACACTGAAAATTCATGAGATTTTCATTTATGTGATATCCTTTAACTATTAGTACATGTTTTTCCTATATGAGACCCACTTTAGAGCCTTTTAGGAGTCCCATCTAAAGCACAGAAAGCCAAATTGCGGAATTGTTCCACGTATTCTTAGTAACAGTTTGATGTAGGTATCTGTAAAGTGTGTACTTTTGTGTCCTGTTCTTGTCTCAAAAATAGTATTCTAGCTTTAAATTTTTTAAAGAAAACTTACTGCACGTAAAATTGGGTTCTGAATGTATTTCAAGTGTTACTACGAGTTCTTGCTAATATCTCAGCCTGTGAACACTTGGCTAAATGTGCAGAGCTAATGGCAGTTTGCTGTTGCTTCAGGAATAGATTATAGTCATGTAATAACAGATTTTTGAAACCATTTCGTGTTTATTCAGAAACACGTATCAACATTAAGAAGCTGATCCTTGATCTTATTCTTCCCACGAACAGCAATAGAAATGGTACAACTTTTAGAAGAATTATGATGGGGATTGATGGCTGCTCATAAGAGTTTTCACATAGGAAGAAAATTTGGGGGCCTTTTTTTTTTTTTTTTTTTTTGCTAGCATTACAGGAAGTGTGCAGGTGTATAAACTGACTGTGCACTGAGAGTTCAGAGAAAGTGCTTATTTAATGTCAACTGGAGTAGGCAGGAAAGGTTTCCTAGAGATGTATAAACAAGAAGGACTAGCAGGAAAAAAATCATGTCAAAGGCAGTGAGGACAGGAAGGAAAGAAGCAGATGTCATATGCTGTTAAAAAAAAAAAGTGTGAATTACATTTGAGCAGATTGAGTGGGGTCAGACTGTGACAAACATTGATTTCCCAGTGGAGCAGCTTGTATGTGAAATACAACACAGGAGGGACCACAAAAGAAACTCCTAAGAACTTCCACTATTTAGGGGAAGCTTGGTTTGCTCAGGGGAATTATGGTGTTCCAGTAGTTTCCAATTATCAAGGATACCCCACTAGCCTGCAAGAATAATCCAGCAACCACCACCATAACCCTGACTTTTCTCTTACTGGACCAAAAAATCAAATCACTTGTCAATCTTTTGAATTAGATCACCAAACGACAGCACTGTTGAAATAAGTTTCCCTAGTAAAAAGGGAAAGGGAATATGTGGTTTCTGCTCATTTGGTTCTCATAGTTAATATTACTGTCATTCCCTGGAAAGGCACAAAAGCCACCTTGAGGGAGTAGTCATGTTGCTATTGAGGTTTGTGTGGGATTCAGGATAGAGACCAATTCTGTGAGACTGAATGACAGCTGTGGGAAACTGACTGGAGGACCAGTGAATATGGTTCTGATGATCCCGGGGAGGGATGATGGAGTAGGAGGTTGAGGTCCTTGGAATATAGGTCACTGTAACAGCCAAGGCATGGGAGAAGAGAAGGCATCAGCAGAGCAGAAACATAAAAAATGTACTGTATCTCACAGTTTACAGTGTTACTGGGGTCATAGTCATTTCTGAGACGTGGTACCTGATTAATATGCATTAGCCATTGTGAGTTGAAGTTATAAACTTGCAAGACCACACACCTTCATTCAGAGTATACACATATATAAATTTATGTATACATGTATTCAGAGAGAATATATGTAGAAAAAGAGAGACAGAATAGAAAGAGGCAGATACAGAGACAAACAGAACCTATATCTAAAACATTAGCTTGGTGAACTGGATCCATTTTATCCTCAACTACATACCATCCTGGAGCATTTTGTAAATCCATACTCATGTATAAGCCAAATCTCTGGGAGTCTTATCACTCTCAATAAATATAATACACTATTTAATATGAACAGTTCAAACAAAGAGATGAGAAGAGATTATACTAGTTGAACCTACAAGGAAAAGGAATATTTCTGAAGGTAGATAATGGTTGCGTAGTGGAAGATTTGACAAAAATTTCAAAACTCAAGAGTTTTCTAAGAGAGAACAAATTTGAGGGCCTTTAAAATTTGTCCTTTACATTCAGTTTTTCATTTAATACAATTCTGTTGTGTGTGTTCATTATATATCACACACTGATACATAATGAATTATTTCATCTCTACCATAAAGGGACTCACATTCTAATCAGAGAGAAATTCATCGCTACTAAAATGTCTCTGCATACTATTGCCTGATAAAAGAGAAGATGCCCAGTTAAATTTGAATTTCGGATATACAATAAATAATTTTTATGCACTCTCATGCAATATTTGGGACATTCTTATATTTTAAAAAATTAATGTTTATCTCAACCCAAATTTAACTAGGTGGCCTGTATTTTTATTTGCAAAATCTGGCAATCCATTTTGTTGTGTCTGGGAATTTTCTAGTATCAGGGTTGGTCACTTGTGATTATAAAATGTCCATAGTTTTCCATAAGTTTCCTTACTCCACGAATTATTTCCAAAGTGTCCCTAATATAAATATAGGTAGATGGAAATGGGGAAAAGGAGATGTTTACTCTGCAGAATCTGTTTGACTTTTAAATTTGATGGAAGTGTGAAACCCCGTCTCTACTAAAAAAAATACAAAAAACTAGCCGGGCGCGGTGGCTCAAGCCTGTAATCCCAGCACTTTGGGAGGCCGAGATGGGTGGATCACGAGGTCAGGAGATCGAGACCATCCTGGCTAACACGGTGAAACCCTGACTCTACTAAAAAAAATACAAAAAAAACTAGCCGGGCGATGTGGCGGGTGCCTGTAGTCCCAGTTACTCGGGAGGCTGAGGCAGGAGAATGGCGTGAACCCGGGAGGTGGAGCTTGCAGTGAGCTGAGATCCGGCCACTGCACTCCAGCCTGGGC
>NW_016818327.1:883370-888221 GCF_001698545.2 Rhinopithecus bieti
AGACTACGTCTCAAAAAAATAAATAAATAAATAAATAAATAAATAAATAAATAAATAAATAAATTTGATTGAAGTGCTTCACTGTGTTATAACACTTCCATGTTATAACACAGTGACTACAGAATATTGTATAGTCACTGAATAAACTATGAAATTAAATGGGAAGTGAAACATCTGTTTTTCTTATAACAATAAATAGTTTATATTAGGCTCACATACATTTTGCTTATTTTTATCCATTGTCATTGAAAAATATATTTGAACAGAAGTTAAATATGAACAGAAGTCACTGAATTGAATCAAATGTTTACAGACCGAGAAAGTCATAGTTATTTCTTTTGAAGTAAAATATAGTTTTGGTAATTATAAGGTGTTTGTCAGAAGTAGATCTCATTTTACATGGTACAATGTATTTTGGACTATGAGGCTAGATTTATCTTGTGTTTTATACCTTACGTATTTTGTTCACATCTGATTGACACAATGACATCTATTTAGTATTCTTGTAATGTGAAATTTCTGAAAACATGAAAGACTAATTTTACTTCCTGTAGCACAGACAAATCTTTTATTTGGATTTGTCCTTCTAGAACTTTCTGCTGAAAAAGCAGTTCATTCCTACCTGCCTGAGCTTTTCATCTTTGTTCCTAGTGGCCCAAATGGCTTGTTATTGCATTTTTCCAGTATCAGGCATAAAACAAATAGGAGGGTCCTCACTGATAGCTCCAGAGCTAAGAGTGATGTGGCACCCTTAGTCCATCTGAAGGAGGCATAATTATTTATGTTTGAGAGGAAAACCACAACATGTTACATTCTTAGCCTTTTACTATCTTGTCAGGACTGACCATAAAGTAAGTTAAACCTGTTGTATTCAATAATTCAGTGAGAACATTATATTAAAAAACACCAAAAGGTAGGAATCATTTTTTCCATTTCAGGAATATTTGGTACAGTACAAGATGCAAGATAATTCTTTCTCATTGTATCAGTAGAATAATATTATTCTGTATTTTGTATATTTTCAATGAAACAGTGGCTATAAAAGATAACCATAAACTCTGAAAATTACTTCTGGATAAATAGTACTTAGATTTCAGTTTTTTTCTCCCTTAAAAAGAAAACATGTCATCAGGGCAAAGATCTTGGGTCTATTCTAAGTTCATTCAGGCAGCTAAAACAAAATACTAGTCTGAGTGGCTTATAATTAGGAATCTCTTTCTCACTGTTCTGGAGGCTAAGTCCAAGATCAAGGAATTGTTAGATCTAGTGTCTGATGAAAGCCCAATTCCTGGCTCATAGATGGCCGTCTTCTTGCAAGGATCTCACATGTTCAAGGTGCAAAGCAGCTCTCTGGAGCCCCTTTTATGAGACATTAATCCTATTCATGAGGGCCCCACCCTCATGACCTAATTATCTCCCAAAGGGCCCACCTCCAAATACCACTGCAATGGGGATTAGGTTACAACATACGAATTTTGGAGGAAGGACAAATATTCAGCCTGTAGAAGCCCTCCCAAACACATGATTTGTTAAAATGCTATCTTGAGTTGAAAATTTTCATTTGTTGTATGGATAAGCTCATTTTTGTATTTCTTAAAATTAAGGATATTAAGGTCTTTTGAGGCTCTATATTTAACTAAACTTTTGAAGTAAAATACAGTTTTGGTAATTACAAGCTCATTTTTGTATTTCTTAAAATTTCAATAGACTTTTCAATAGACTTATTTTTTAGAGCAGTTTTTGGTTCACAGCAAAATTGAGTGGAAAGTACAGACAGTTGCTGTTACCTCCTCCCCCAAGAGAGCATAACATGCATGGCCTCCCCTCATCATCAATATTCCACATCAAAGTAGTACATCTGTTGCCATCTTTGAATTTACATGGACACATCATTGTTACCCCAAATGTATAGTTCACATTAGGATTCAACCTTGGTTTTGTGCAGTCTATGAGTTTTAACAAAAGTAATGACATGTATCCACTATTATATTACACAGAATAATTTAGTGTCCTAAAAATCCTCTGTGCTTTGCCTATTCGTCCCGCCCTCCCTCCTACCTGACAACCACTGATCTTCTTACCATCTTCATGGTTTTGTCTTTTCCAGAATGTTATATAGGCAGAATCATACAATATACAGCCCTTTAAAAAAAATTTTTTTTTTTTTTCTTGAGACGGAATCTCGCTCTATCACCCAGGGTGGAGTGTAGTGGCGCGGTCTCGGCTCACTGCAAGCTCCGCCTCCCGGGTTCACGCTATTCTCCTGCCTCAGCCTCCGGAGTAGCTAAGACTACAGGTGCCCGCCACCGCGCACGGCTAATTTGTATTTTTAGTAGAGACGGGGTTTCACTGTGTTAGCCAGAATGGTCTCCATCTCCTGACTTTGTGATCCGCCCGCCTCGGCCTTACAAAGTGCTGGGATTACAGGCGTGAGCCACCGCGCCCAGCCAAAATCGGCTTCTTTCTTAATAAGCATTTACGGTTCCTCCGTGTCTTTTTATGGCTTGATAGTTCATTTCTTTTTAATGTTGAATAATATTCCATTGTCTAGATGTAGTACAGTTTATGTGTCTGTTCACCTTCTGAAGGACATGTTGGTTGCTTCTAATTTTGACTACTATGAATAAAACTGTTATAAACATCTGTATTCTGGTTTTTGTGTGAGCATAAATTTTCAGCTCATTAGGGAAATACCAAGGAGCTTGATTGCTGTATCATGTGATAAGAGTATGTTTAGTATTATAAGAAACTGCCAATTTTGTTTTAAGTGGCTGCACCGTTTTGCATTCCCACCAGCAACGAACGAAGCTTTCTGTCGCTCCTCATCTTCATTAGCAGTTGGTATTGTCAGTGCTTTGGATTTTGATTCTTTCAATGGGCATATAGTAGTAGTAGCTCATCATTGTTTTGATTTGTAATTTGCTAACAAATTATGATCTTAAGCATCTTTACATATGCTTATTTGCCATCTGTATGTCTTCTTAAATGAGGTGTCTGTTCAGGCTTTTTGCCCATTTTAAAATCAGGTTTTGTATTTTGGTTTTGATTTTTTTTAACTCATTTTGAAATAATTTCAGACTTACTGAAAAGTTGTAGAAATAGTCAAAGAAATTTTGTATACCCTTTATCCATACTCTCCAATTAGTATTTTACCTTTATTATTCTCTCTATTCTTTCTTCATTCTGTATGTCTATACCTATATGTATCTCTCTATCTATCTATCTCTCTATCTATCTATCTATCTATCTATCATCTATCTATCTATCTATCTATCCATCCATCCGTCTGTATCTATAGCTATAAACTTAAAAGACCTTCTTGGCAAAGTAATTGGATTCATTTAACCTTCTTCACCAACCACTCCTTAGGCTGTTGTTCTTCGGTGACTTCTTGATCTTATCAAAGAAGCTTTTGTTGATTCCAGAATATTTATTGAAAACCCAATTTGTAATCACTTAGAAGAGGAATTAATTATTATTAGGAATCATCTTGGGTTATTTAAGGATAAGCCTTACTAGAGTCATGTTACTTCCTTAGAAAAGTTGCTCTTAATCTTGAAGATGTTATTCTCAGGTACAACTCCCTTTCTTCCAGCTCCCATTCTTCTTGTTTCTGGCTCTGTCCCTCTTGGATAAAGCTTTGCACCCGCCTTCCTACTGAATGTACTGCCATTAGTCTTCTTATGTTTTATAAAGTCCATGCTCAATACCAGAGTAATTTTTATAAAATGAGTATCTAATGTGGAGTATACACCAGTAAATAGGGACCAGCATTAGTGATTGTTTCCAAAGATTCAAAAGTATTAACCAATGAGAATTAATCTGATTCTATAGTGAGAGCTTTTATTTGAGGAGATTATGTAAGTCAGCAGTGTGCTATATTATTCATTATTTTTTGTGTTAAGATAAGTATTTGCCGTACTGATAGAATTGTATATTTTAGAATAGGAGAGGTGATTCCTGAGGTGATGATATTTCAACACGGGCACAACTTGCTCCCTTCTCTTTGCCCCACCACTAACTTTATTATAGATCATGATGGAAGAATCATATTTTTCTTCTCTCCAAACACCCGTGATCTTAACTTCATTATTGAAATAACTTGCAAGGGAATGTGTCCTCAAATTTGTATGAAATTACAAAGATTCATATGACCAAATACAGGTTTATTGCTAATTTCATTTATTTGTCATTTAAAGATTTTTTAAAAACACCATTTTGCCTACTATATCAGAGACAAACATGAGACTTAAAGTCTTTCTACAAGCTTAATTTAAACATCGATATCTGCCTGCTCACTAGGGCTTTGAAAAATGTCCAGGATATTTTAGATTAGAAAGCAAATGTATAAAACAAGATCTACAAATTAAAGAATCAGCACTGGATGGGGTCACTGGAATGAGTTGCTCTATTTCAGATTTACAGACATTTCTGATAAATGGTCATTTTGCTGTTTTGTTTTGTTTTGTTTTTTGCCTATCTCCAAGCAAAATAATTCACAATCACCCTAGATGATCCATTATATTTTGACCGTATTAAAACCATTCACCTTTATACTTAGCCAAAGTATTTTTCTCTCTATTCCTGCCATCCAGTTAACTTTAGGCACCCAGAACAAATCTTTCCCCTCTATTTGTAAAGAGAACATTCCTTCTAATTCCAGCTGTTGTGATTTTTTTTCTCTTGCTAAATTCTTATTCTTCCAAGCTTGATCTGAACTCTTGACTCTTCTGGAGGCAATAGTCCATCAGTTCTTTCTTTTCTTTTCTTTTCTTTCTTTCTTCTTTCTCTCTTTTTTTCCCCTTCCTTCCTTCTTTCCTTCCCTCCCTCCCTCCCTCCCTCCCTCCCTCC
>NW_016818327.1:888579-895404 GCF_001698545.2 Rhinopithecus bieti
CTTCCTTCCTTCCTTCCTTCCTTCCTTCCTTCCTTCCTTCCTTCCTTTTTTGAGATGGAATCTCACCCTGTCGTTCAGGCTGGAATGCAATGGTGTGATCTCGGCTCACTGCAACCTCCGCTCACTGCAACCCTTCTTGGTTTAAGCGGTTCTCCTGCCTCAGCCTCCCGAGTAGCTGGCATTACAGGTGCACTCCACCATGCCCAACTAATTTTTGTATTTTTAGTACAGACGGGGTTTCACCATGTTGGCCAGGCTGGTCTCAAACTCCCAACCTCGTGATCTGCCCACTTCGGCCTCCCGAAGTGCTGGGATTACAAGTGTGAGCCATCGCACCCCGGCCCATCAGTTCTTTCAATCTCTCCCACTCCCCTTTTTTTTTTTTTTTTTTTTTTTTTACCAAGCTATCATTACCTTTTTCCAAACAAACAAACAAGCAAGCAAGCAAAAACACCTACCTCTCTTGTCTCATTACAGCTAGAGTCCCAGATGTCTCTTTCTTCATAATTTTCTGGTAAGGATAGACTTTAATCATTATCTCCACCTCGTAATTTCTCTTCAAGCTGCTACAGTTAGGTTTCTGCCTTTCTAATTCTATTAATAGTGGCATTTAAAATATAAAAAATCACATTCTAATGGCCTTGTACATGCGGGACACTCAAAACAAAAACTCACCATTCCTCTAAAACTGGTGCTTTCCACAAAACCAAGAATTCTCCTAGCCTCTTCTTCCTCAATATTCCCATCTAATCAGTCACTAAATCCTACAGTTTACTCTTAAGTTCCAGTCTGTTTCTATATATTTTTTCTTGCATAATCAACAGACCTGACATATATTCAGTGCTTTAAAAGTATTCAAATATATGAATGAATTTATTGAAGAAGGGCAGCTGCCAAGCCAGTATTACCTGCTCCTTCTCTTGCCTGCTTGTAACAAGGTTCTGGCACATGTCTCTGAAGTTTCTGTCAGTTTCTGGACACTGGATTAGACCCTCAGTTTAAGGCATCTTCTTTCACTTGACTTACTGGCTGGTTTCCTATAACAGTCTTAGACTGTTCGTAACCTACTTGCCTTGACTTAGAACTTACTGGTTTTTGAGTTTGCAGTTCTTCAACTGATAGTGTGGGCTAGCAGGCCTAGAACACCTCCAGAGAATTTCCTGGCTTATTTTAATCTTACCCTCAATTTTTTTCTTCACAATTAAATCCTCCTCCCCTGATTTTGTTCGAGCAAAGAGCCAGCCCGACCTGAAGACTATGAACTTTCCCTGAAGTGTTGGCAATAGTCGGCCTTTAGTTATTTTAAATTTGAGAGTTAAGAAAATATCTCTATTTCTAGGCTGTTTCAAAACTCTGACATTTGCCATTGGTCATCTTCTCGGAGCATCTGCTGTTCCTACATTATTTCTAGACAGCTTCTCTTACTCCTTAAAATAAGAACAGAAGCTGAGGAGGCCTACAGCCCTAGAAAATTCTCTCATTACTCTCATAAGAAAGAATATAACTCAAATAGAAAATGTGCAATTGAGAAACTAGCACAAACTTGGGGTTCCAGAAAAATAATTATCAATCCTCTACTTTATCTCCTTCTGTCATAACAGTGACTATAGCCACAATTTCTTGGCACCTACTTGGTGCCAAGTTTTGTTCTAAAAGCATCATATATAACTGCTTAATCTCTACAACAAACCTATGATATGGGACTTATTACCATCTTTCCAATCTCACAGGAAAGCAGCGGCAGAATGATTTGTCTAAAGTCACACATCGTAAGTGACAGACCTTGGATGTGAGCTCATACCTAATCATTAATCTACACTGCTTCTCCTTGAGAACACTTAGGAGGTTCCACACCTACTAATTTGCTGCCAAACTCAGACCAGAAATGTGTGCCTACTTTGATTTCCTGATATGTAGTACATTTTACAAAACTTACCCAATGTCAAATATCAGTAACGTGTGTGAGATCAGGAATAAACACTATTCTAGGAATTGAAATGTGCTGTCTGTCCAAATAAGATTTTTATGAGCTTGAGAAGGATTTCTGGCTTTTATTTCTCTTCAGTTACCCAGTACAGATATTTTGGAACATAATCCCTGAAATGGCTTGGGAAGTCAATATAGCAGATTTGAGCGGAAAAAGACATTGACTCTCTCAGGGATGGTGAGACAGTGCAGGCTCTCTCCTAATCCTTGTGTCATGCCTAAAGTTACTAGGGACTGAGAGTTAACACAAGCATAGACATAAAACTCAAGTGACATTAAGAGTTTCACTGATGGGACCACTCATTCCTTTAAATTTTAAATAAGAATACTCTGAGATCCCATGCTGCATGACTGCAGAAAGTCATTGCACAGCTAGACTGTAGTGATTATAAAATTCACTGAAGACGTGAGGAGACTGTGAAGGAATTACAATGCAGAAAGGAACATGTAAAGCATGATATCACATGATATCACTGAATGTTCTATGTAGTTTTATAGGGAGGGTATTTAACTTGCTGGCCACCTCTTTAGATTGCAGCCTAACACTTTTCCTTCTTGCAATTCATTCATTCTCCAGGTATTTTTTCAGCACTTATTTGTGCTAGACATTGTGTACACAATGGAGGAGTTTACAATTTAGAAAATTTTTTCATCATACTTAAATTTAGAATTAATTGTCTCATACTCTCCTTTCCAGACTAGGGCATCGATCTTAACTTTATAAACCAAAAGTCCCCTAAAATTGTTTTACTTAACTAAGGACCAGTCAGCACCCAAAGACAAATTCTACCTGTTGTAGCCGCTGAACAAATGTTTCAAAATAGTCTCTGTGTCCCCACCCAAATCTCATCTTGAATTTTAGCTCCCATAATTTCCATGCATTGTGGGAAGGACGTGGTGGGAGATAATTTAAACCTGGTGGTTCCCCCATACTGTTCTCGTGACAGTGAATAAGTCTCAGGAGATCTGATGGTTTTAAAAGCAGAAACCCTTTTCACTTGGTTCTCAATTCTCTCTTGTCTGCTATCACGTAAGATGTGCCTTTTACCTTCCACCATGATTGCGAGGCCTTCCCAGCTACATGGAACTGTGAGTCCATTAAACCTCCTTTTTAAAAATAAATTACCCAATCTTGTCTATGTCTTTATCAGCAGCATGAAAATGAATTAATAGAGTCTCTTGCACTATGAAATCAGAATCACCCAAGGTAGAGCCAGGACCTGATACATAACAAGGGAAAGAATTAAGGCACAACAGATTAAAGGTGGACTGATTAACACCAAATGTGCTAAAACATAATAAGAAAAGACTTTTAAGACTTTTCATTAAAGTAACAAAATGCTAGCACTACAGTAAATAAAATAAAAGAACATATTAATGCAAACATTGAGATAAATACATTATATAAAGAGGTTCATATTTAGAGGTAATAAGAGGACGTTCTAAAAGCTAATAAGAATGAAGATAAAAGGAGAAATATTTCAAGAATAAGTAGATACCAATAATAAGGGAAATACAATAAATACATAAATAATAAGGGATCTACAAGGCCACAAGGTACAGGGGTGGCAAAAGATGAAAAGAAGAGTAGCTTTTAAAAAACGCACAGCATGCTAAAAATATTTTAAAACTACATAGACAGTGCCAAGCTAAAGCTTTTAAAAATAAAATTCTAAGAACGTGAAAGAGATAAGTAAAGTTGGCAAGCTACCTGAGTGTTTCACATAGGTCTCTGATCCTTTACAGTTTGCAAAGCTTGGGTTACCTTATTCAGGTCCTCAAGACTGGAGAACAAAGGAGCAATACTGGGACCCTTTTTTTCTTCCCTGAAGCTTTCAGCATCTGATTAACTTCCAAAATGTTATCAGAAAAACATAATAATAATAATATTTTTCCTTTATTGACTACCAACTCTATGCCAAATACTTTAGCATCTGTTATCTTTAATCTCTCCCAAATTCTGCCAATGAGATACATCATTTCCCCATTTCATTGCTGTTCCCCAGGGCTCAGAGTTTAGCATTACTCAGAGCCAAATAAAATGTGGTGGTGGAATTGGAATTAAAACTCGAGATTCTCTGATTCCAGTGTGTATCCTCTTTCCATAAATACACCTTGAATTTAGTCGGCCATAGGAAGGCACATTTCTTAAGCAGCAGTACCGAGTTCTTACCGTATCACCGAGTGAACACCTGCAGTTCAAACTGAATTGGCAAGTTTCCTGCTAGCTTCATATTCCAGTGATACTGATTCTTCTTAGCATTTATGTCTTTATGTCTTTAGATAGATAGATGTACAGATATACTTATATACACATATATTCATATATGTATAAAGATATATCTTTATATGTTTATATGTATGAAGATATATATATCTTTATATGTTTATATGTATAAAGATATATATATATATCTTTATATATAATATGCAGTTGAAAAATTAAAATTTGAAGATCAAGCGTGTTCAACAACATGAAGGAGTGCCTAAAAATGAGGGTAAATTAAAACAAAAAATAAAATGGGGGCCAGGCGCGGTGGCTCATGCCTGTAATCCCAGCACTTTGGGAGGCCGAGGTGGGTGGATCATGAGGTCAGGAGATCGAGACCTTCCTGGCTAACACGGTGAAAACCCATCTCTACTAAAAATACAAAAAAAAAATTAGCTGGGCGTGGTGGTGGGCACCTGTAGTCCCAGCTACTCGGGAGGCTGAGGCAGGAGAATGGCGTGAACCCAGGAGGTGGAGCTTGCAGTGAGCCGAGATCACTCCACTGCACTCCAGCCTGGGCGACAGAGCGAGACTACATCTCAAAATAAATACATGAATAAATAAATAAATAAAAATAAAATAAAATGGGGAAATAGGTCACGCAAAGTGAGTATGTCAGTCAGGACTGGCTATGTAATATTGCAGTAACAAGGAGTGTCTTGCTCACTTGAAGCTTGTTACGTGTTCAAGTTACCTGTTTTGGATGTGTTTATTCAGTAACCCAAGGTGCTTTCAGCTTTTGGCATTTTCTTTACTTGTGTTGTCATCATTTCAGAGAAAGAAAGTGCTGGTTGTTCTTGCACTGTCAACTTAAATATCTCCACACAGATATGGCATGTGTCACTTCCCTTCCAACCCATCTGCTTTCCAATGTGCCTAGAAGGAGAGGAGAAAGAAATATGGATAGGAATAGAGATGTCACCTACATAGAAAAGAGAGAGAGAGAAGAGGGAGGCAAGGAGAGGAAAGAGTGAGAGAAAAGATAGAGAATATGAGAGTACAAAATAAAATGATGTGAAGAAACCCCAGATCAATAGAGTATACTTTGTGATTGCATAATGGTTTGATAATTGCTTTGCTATCTTAGGTTTTGAACATAAAAAAATTCTAAAGTCTTTCAGAGAAAAATACATGAACAACCTCCAGTGTCAAAACTGAAACAGCTCACAGAATGTTAACCCACTTCCTTTGTTAATCTTTGAGATGTTGCTCTATCCCAGGCTTCTGTAGGAGGTTGAAGAGAATGGATAAATAAGGGCGAAGGGACTGAAAGTGACAGCAAAACAAATAGTATGTATTAAAGAAGCAAATCACTTCTCTGATTATTTCTTTCTTTTTTCACTTTTGAAAGGAAAAAGTTGATGTCATTTATATACTTTAAGATCATGAAGGCATGACCTGTTGTCAGCTTGTATTTATAACAGCACCAGTCATTCTATTACTGCTTAAAAAATTTTTTTAAATGCTTTTACCACTTTTAACTTGAGCCACAATTTCTTCATTCTACAGTCAGATTACAGTTTTAAAGAGAACTATTGCTGGAAATAAGAACTACTGCTGACAAAAGCCTGAGGAAAGAACATGGTGCTTCAGCTCAGTTAAGCAACATGGTGTTCTTATTGGTTACCTCCCAGCACTAATATGATCTTGGTTAGATTACAAATTGAACTGTCTTTCCAGATTTTCTTATACTCGTAACAGGTTATTGAAGAATATAGACTCATAGAGATAAAAATATAAGAGAGTTAATTGTTTCCATGACCTGTTGTCAATAGTTACCAAGTTGCAAATTCCTTTTCTCATCCCTTATTGCATCTTGATCAGAGTCAGTAAGGTTTCTGGGCACTTTTATTTTAAGTAAACTTACTCCAATAGAGTCTGCAACTTCAATATCATATAAAGTCAAACTTCTTCTTTCCCTCCATACCTGCCTCCAACGGATGGATAGATTCAAGTGCCCTAGTAATGGAATATTTTTACAGGATTTTCTAAATTCTCCAAGAGCTCTGACTCCTCTAGACTTGGAATAGAGTGCTCAGAGAAAAATGGCCAGTATCTCCTCACTTATCTTTATAATGACACAATCCTCTTCTTATTGATTCATGCCACTTCTCTGTCACTGATTAGTTGTCTGTATCTTTCGGAGGTATTCGAAGTCTAACTCTTGCAGGTTGGGTGAATATGTGGATTCTTTGGAGCTTCTGTACTGCAACATTTTCTGATGTACCTGATCCAGAATCGTCTCTGCCTTTCCCATTTAAAACCTACAACCGGCCGGGCGCGGTGGCTCAAGCCTGTAATCCCAGCACTTTGGGAGGCCGAGACGGGCGGATCACGAGGTCAGGAGATCGAGACCATCCTGGCTAATACGGTGAAACCCCGTCTCTAGTAAAAAATACAAAAAACTAGCCGGGCGACGAGGCGGGCGCCTGTAGTCCCAGCTACTCGGGAGGCTGAGACAGGAGAATGGCGTGAACCCGGGAGGCGGAGCTTGCAGTGAGCTGAGAGCCGGCCACTGCACTCCAGCCTGGGCGGCAGAGCAAGACTCCGTCTCAAAAAAAAAAATAAAA
>NW_016818327.1:896866-899625 GCF_001698545.2 Rhinopithecus bieti
AAAAAAAAAAAAGAATTTATATTTTTATGACCATGAAAATACCATTCATCTATGATTGTTTTCTTTCTTCATCATTCCTGGAATAAGTGTTATCTTTCCTGGTTTTTTTCCTGATCTTCTATCTCTGTGTTATAATTCCACCCCACATTTTTGCCGAATAACACAAATCCTTTCTCAATACATTCAGACTCAATAGATGTTCTGATTTTTGCTACTTCTGGAGAAAATGCTTCTATAAAATTCTGATCTGCTTCAATCTGGACTAGTTGCTTCCAGGTCCCTGAAACTTTTCCTCCTGGGATGTCCACTGACCTTCTTCCTGGAGATTCTTGCCACTTCCTCCTAGTGCCAGATTGCCTATTCCCAGGGTTCACTACTGAGAAAGTGTGCTGCTAAGGTGAATTTTGAGAACTTTGTCTATTTAGAAACATCTTTACTCTTATCTTGAATTAATTTTGTCTGAGTGTTGAATTCTAAGTTTAAAATCATTTTTGATCAGACTCTTGAGGTCACTGCTCTATTTTTTTCTGGTTGTCAGGCTGTTGATGCTTCCAAAGCCATTCAGATTCATGGTATTCTCTTTCTCCCATATCTGCACATGGGAGTGCTAATATCTCTTCAATAATCTTATTTTAATTCTTTGAAATAAATATCCAGAAGTGAGACTTCTAGATGACATGGTAAGTCTATTTCAAAAATTTTGAGGATCTTCTCTACTGTTTCCCATAGTGCCTGCACTATTTTGCATTCTCACTAACAGTGTGCAAGAATCCTTATTTCTTCACGTTTTCTCCAACAATTGTTTCTTTTTCATAATGGCCATTCTGACAGATTTGAAACCATAATGAGATGTGAAATGATATATCTCATTATGGTTTTCATTTTTTTAATTTATGATTTTTTTTTTTTTTTTTTTTGAGACAGAGTCTTCCTTTTTCGCCCAGGCTGGAGTGCAGTGGCACAATCTAGGCTCACCACAACCTCTGCCTCCTAGGTTCAAGTGATTCTCCTGCCTCAGCCTCCCTAGTAACTGAGATTACAGGCGCACACCACCACACCTGGCTAATTTTTGTATTTTTCGTACAGATGGGGTTTCGTCACATTGGCCAGGCTTGTCTCGAACTGCTGACCTCAGGTGATCCACCCACCTCTGTCTCCCAAAGTGCTGGGGTTATATGCATTAGCCACCACTCCTAGCCTCATTTCTTTGATGATTACTGATGTTGAGCATTTAAAAAATATACCTTTGGCCATTTGTATGTTTTCTTTGTAGAAATGTCTATTCAAGTTTTTAGGCCATTTTAAAATTGAATTACTAGTTTTAGAGACAATCTTCTAGTTTTAAAATCATGTTTTCCCTTACTTCCAAAAGCACCTGGTCATACCTATTACTGAAGAATTTTCAGTGATCTGCAGTGCAAACTGTGTTGCTTTTTGGCTTTTATCACAGTAATTTAGGATTCAAGTTTCTTGGGATTGGTAGATCAGTCAACATTATCCTGATTTTCAAGTTACGATCTTTCTTCATTTTCTATTTTTGCAATGGTTTTTCTCATTTTCTTTGTTCTTGTGATATCATTTTCAAAAAATGCATATTAAGTATTACCTGTTGTTTAAATAGGCCTCTGCAAGGAGTAGAGATAAATTTGTATATTAAATCTACCCTATTTGTTCATTTATTTTTATTTTAATTTTTTTAGAAACAGGGTCTTGCACTGTTGTCCAGGCTGTCTAGAGTGTAATGATATGATGACAGCTTTCTGAAGCCTTGAACTCCTGGGCTCAAGCAATCCTCCTGCCTCAGCCTCTCAAGTAGCTGGGACTACAGGCTCATTCCACTACACCCAGTTAATTAAAAAAAATTGTTTTTTGTAGACAGGGATCTCACGATGCTGCTGAGACTGCTCCTGCTCTCCTGACCTCAAGCAATTCTCCTGTCTTGGCCTTCCAAAGTGTTGGAATTACAGGCATGAGCACTGTGCCTGGTCCATATTTAATATCTTTAGTTGGGATAGCACCATACATCTTTAGCAATGATTCACTTAAAATTATCCTTCCCACACTAATCCCTTGCTTTGGAAAAGAAAGGCATGACCAAAAAAGAAAACCCTCTCAACACAAACACTGCACTCCTTAGAGAACCAAGCACTGTGTGCCTCTCCCCAGTTGGTGGTCCCAGAGCTGGTTTTACAGCCTCTTAGAAAATGTTAAAGGTCTCACCCCAGTTTTGTTTTGAAGTGACTCTCATTAGAATGTAGCAATTAATTTTTGGCATTGAACCTTAGATAAAATTCTGGAATAAAAGAAGAAGGTCCATTCAATGTCCTGTTACATACTGAACTGAAATGTCTATTATTTATTTAATAATTTATTAAATTATAGCGTTGTTCTGAGTGATCAGTTGATGATAGTTGGCTGTACTTTTTTCACCTGTACCTTTTGATTATCTATGTTTTTGTACTTAAGCATAAGAGTACAAACAGATTTGTTTTTTGTGCTCCCACAAGTTTATGCAGTCTCTAAGAATGTATATGTTTTCAAATGAATAAACTATTAGGCATATTTCATAACATACGGTTCTGTGTGACAAAGAATGGAAGTATTAAGATTTATAGGAGAAATACTTATTTAAGACCATCAATTGGATAGACCACACATTGTATTTTAAAATATTTCAATTTTTATTTTACTTTTAAAAATATTTAATGGTCTAAAACAATTTTAATGCTAGTTCTTTTTTTTTTTTTTTTTTTTTTTTT
>NW_016818327.1:902021-906175 GCF_001698545.2 Rhinopithecus bieti
CGATCTCCTGACCTCGTGATCCGCCCGTCTCGGCCTCCCAAAGTGCTGGGATTACAGGCTTGAGCCACCGCGCCCGGCCCTGTGTTCACTTTTAATATAAGGTTGATGTGTAAAGGAAGTCACACAGGCAGTGAAGAAGCCTAACAGACCATCCAGCACACACTTCTCAGAGTAGCTTAATTGTTCTAGTTAGTGCAGTGTCTGATTTAATGTTCACTGCAACCAGTTAAGGTTAATTTCCATTTTATCCCAGAGAAAACTGAGGAAAGGACACACTTTTCCTTCCTTTTCTCCCTCTTTCATTATAAAACATTTTATTTTAAAAGTCCCATAGACCAGTCTGGCCAACATGGTGAAATCCTGTCTCTACTAAAAATACAAAAATTAACTGGATGGTGGTGCATGCCTGTAATCCCAGCTACTCGGGAGGCTGAGGCAGGAGAATCGCTTGAACCCAGAATGCGGAGGTTGCAGTGAGCCGAGATCACACCACTGCACTCCAACCTGGGTGGAACAGTGAAACTCTGTCTCAAAAGAAAATAAATAAACAAAAATCCCATAAACCTGCCACCTTTTATAAAAAACAAAATAACCAAAACACCAACAAAGAAGAAACACTAGTGCCTTGTTTTAAAATTCTCTTACCATCCATTTTCAAGTATTTACATGTTTTACAGAGTTACCATCATGGTGCAAGTAGGATTTTGTATACTACCACTTTTTTCTTTTAATTATCTTTAATTGTTTTTCTAATTTACTTTTGCTTTTCAATTCACATAAAAATACAGATATTTATGCTTTATAATCCGGTCTTCACAACCATAATGTAATGTTTGCGTGATATTCCATTGAGGGACTAAATCATAATTTTACTAAACATTTCCTTACTGTGAAATTTTAGTTGGCTACTTCCAATTTTTACTATTATAAATAATGTTGCAGTGGAGGTCTAAATGCATAAAGCTATCTTTTTAAAGCTTTTCTTTCTCCTGAGGATAAATTAATAGAAACGAGATTATGAGCTAAAGAGCATGCTTATTTTCATAGGATTTAAAAATAAAGAGTCTAAAGAAGGCGCTTTCTATATGGAGAAGAGATAAGTAGATGTACATACAAACTGGGAGTGATGTACTTTGTGCTCTGAGACTACAGAGCAATTGCTTTTGTCCTGATTTCCTTCAAAAACCTACAGACCAAGAAGACTCTTCTTCATGGATTAATAGCAAGCAAGAGTATGGACAGGAAGGATGGTGGAAGTTTAGGAAAGCCTCCCTCTGGATGGAGTAAAAGTGGAGGATGGAACTTCAACCTGGCTTATGCAGTGACCCCACCCCGAGAAGGGAAGACACAGTTACTAGAACGTATAATCTTTCTTCATTTTTTAACTTTTAAGTTCAAGGGTACTAGTGCAAGTTTGTTAAATAGGTAAACTTGTGCCATGGGGGTTTGTGGTACAGATTATTTCATCGCCCAGGTATTAAGCCTAGTACCTCTTAGTTATTTTTCCTGGTCCTCTCCCTTCTCCAATCCTCTACCCTTCAAAAGGCCGAGTGTGTGTTGTTTCCCTCTATAATTATAAAACTTTTAAATTTCCTGTTGTTTTAAATCATTCAATGTTGTCAATTTTCCTTAACAATTGTTAATACAATAATTAAAATCAACAGAATGTGTTTATGATTGGGAGCACCAAAAAAAGCAAAGACGCACCTCTGGGGAGCACAGCTTAATGACAGACCACTTGGTGTGGTGAGCTGGCTACTCCCTTCAGTGTGAGCCTAGGACATAGTATCTCAGTCAAGGATATCTGCAGTTTGAGAGCACTCTTGAACAAACAGTCAAATGCCATAATCTACCTTAGTGGTATTTTTATATTCCATGAAGCCAAAATTTATTAAAAATATTCTGCATTTACAGTTGTGTTCTTAATTTAATGGTTGAGTTACCATGTCTATTGTTATGAGTATTTTTTAGCCAAACAAATATACTAAACAGTATTTACTATTGCGACATAAATTAGTATAGTCACAGTATAACTCTAACCCAGCTAAGACTAAAGAAAGCTTAGCACCAAATGAAAAGCTGTTGGATTGACAAATGTTTGCACAGCCATTATCAGCTCAAATAAAAATATTTATTATTCACCTGCTTTGTACATTATACTAGAGACCTTACAGACGGGAGGAGATGAGTAGTACCAAGAAGCATGAGAAATGTCTCTCTTCCCTCAAGGTTCTAATTTAATGAATGCTGGTTAATATTAGCCAGTTGGACGTTAAGTGAAACACATATTGTACGTGCATGTATACATTGTTTTTTTGCTCTCTCTCTCTCTATATATGTATATGAAGAGAGAGAGCTATATATATAATATAGTGTAGGAATGTTAGAGTCGTTGGTATAAACGTGCATATATATAAGCAACTGAGATTATAGCTGCAGCTATAATTCTCATAATGCTTTTGTTTAAAAATTTTCAAAGTGGTTTTGAATATGCCCAGTAATACAAAATGTACTCTATATTAGGGAATCGAATTTTTGATTATTATGGGCCCTTGTTATCCTATCTGATGTGCTGATTTTTTCAAGCTGTCATTCGGGATAAATGAATTGCAAAGTACAATGAGCCAGCCCTGCATCATAGGAGAACTAAAACAAGTATAAATGTGCACTGAAATGATTTTAGAGCAAATTTCACAGCACTAATTGTGCTTCCAAGTTATCTCTTTTATGAGTCAAATCTAACCAAAGAATTGAATGTCATTTAGTTACATATTTTAAAAATACAAGCTAGATCAAAATATGTTGCTATAATATGGGGAAATATTAAGTAAAATAAGTACAAACTTTTCTGATAATTATATAGATAAGTTAGAGCATGTTATATAAAATGCATATGATTATTGCATTTTCATAAATTTGAGAAATTTGGTATAGAATATGCAATAATCCTGTAGAATTCACTCAGTTTTATAAATAAAGACAGATCTATATTTTTAATATATAATCCTTAAGCGACATACGAGGGAAATATAAAAGTTGTATATGTAGAGGGAATAACCATGATATTATCTAAAATTTTGGTTGTTGTATGTCACTAAATTTTACACAGATGATGGTGGGAAACTCCATATGGTAGGATTTTATTTTTATAAACTAGCTATTATTTTATTAAAATTCACATGGGAAATTCTCAATGCCATGAACTGTCTTAACTTAATGGTCTTTAAAAATTTTATTCTAAAATTTTGTCTAAAATATCTGTTGAAAATTACATTCCCATTTAAGAAATAACAGACAGTATTCCTTCAATTCATTTAACTGTCTTTTCTGACAAACATAATGAACTTCTAAATATCATTTAGTATAATCGGTTTTATCATGTAATGCTTTGTTTTTTATTCAATGCCATGAATAAATACTTGATTTAAGCAGAAATTGTATTACATCCAGCACTAATTATCTCTACCGTTAAGTTCGCAATTTATCTTTGGATTTGTTACTATTGAGATTTTAATTACTTAGAATTAGAAATGGGAGGAACAAAAGTAAGCAATAGTGAAACCACCCTATGCTGAAAGTACATTTTCTGACTTTTGTCAATTATGACTTATACTAACTTGCTTTGCTTATGAGAAAAGCTGAAAAACATGCCAAATATAGCAATAATTCAATGTGAATTGGGCAACCACTACATTTAAACATTCTTTATGCCTTCTGTATCAGCCTAGACAATATCTCATAAATGAGGGGAAAAAGTCATTATGCCATAATTTAGTGTATGTTATACTTCTGGATGCAAAATTTATACTTGTGTTTTTTTATTACTAAAGTGAGAATAACAGATTCTTAAATTTATTAAAATTATTAAAATATAGAATATAATTTTATATATTATAATATAGAATAATATAATATAGAATAAGGGGAAAAGACATTAATTCTGATTCTATGCAGAAATGGGGGAAAACAGCAAAGGGAAAAATTCCAAGATGTCCAATAAGGCTGGGCGCGATGGCTCAAGTCTGTAATCCCAGCACTTTGGGAGGCCGAGACGGGCGGATCACGAGGTCAGGAGATCGAGACCATCCTGGCTAATACGATGAAACCCCGTCTCTACTAAAAAATACAAAAAACTAGCCGGGCGAGGTGGCGGG
>NW_016818327.1:908035-912356 GCF_001698545.2 Rhinopithecus bieti
CCCGTCTCGGCCTCCCAAAGTGCTGGGATTACAGGCTTGAGCCACCGTGCCCGGCTATTTTTTGACTTTTTAATAAGAGCCACTCTGACTGGTGTGAGACAGTATCTGATATGGTTGGCTTTGTCCCCACCCAAATCTCATCTTGATTTGTAATACCTGTAATCCCAGGTGTCATAGGAGGGACCCAGTGGGAGGTAATTGAATCATGGGGGTGGTTTCCCCCATGCTGTTCTCATGATAGTGAGTGAGTTCTCATGAGATCTGATGATTTTATAAGCATCTGGCATTTCCCCACTGCTGGCACTCATTCTCTCTCCTGCCACCCTATGAAGAGGTGTCTTCCACCATGATTGTAACTTTCCTGAGGCCTCCACAGCCATGCAAAACTGTGAGTCAATTAAACTTCTTTTCTTTATAAATTACCCAATCTTGGGTATTTCTTCATAGCAGCATGAGAAGGTACTAATATACTATCTCATTGTGGCTTTGATTTGTATTTTTCTATTGATCAGTGATGTTGAGTTTTATTTCATATGCTTGTTGATCACATGTATGTCTTAATTTGAAAAAGTTTATCTTCATGTCCTTTGCCTACTTTTTACCAGGGTTTTTTTTTTTTTCTTGTAAATTTAAGTTTCTTATAGATGCTGGATATTAGACCTTTGTCAGATGCATAGTTTGCAAATATTTTCTCCTTTTCTTAGGTTGCCAGTTTACTCTGATGATAGTTTCCTTTGCTGTGCAGAAGTTCTTGTTTAATTAGATCCCATTTGTTAATCTTTGCCTGTGTTGAACTTGCTTTCGGCATCTTCATCATAAAATCATTGCCTGTTCCTATGTCCCGAATGATATTGCCTAGGTTGTTTTCCAGGGTTTTATAATTTTGGGTTTTACATATAAGTTTTTAATCCATCTTCAGTTGATTTTCATATATGATGTAAGGAAGGGGTCCAGTTTGAATCTTCTGCATATGGCTAGCCAGTTATCCCAGCACTGTTTATTGAATAGGGAATCCTTCCCCATTGCTTGTTTTTGTCAGCTTTGTTGAAGATCAGATAGTTGTAGGTGTGTGTCCTTATTTTTGGGCTCTCTATTCTGTTCTGTTGGTCTATGTGTCTGGTTTTGTACCAGTACCATGTTGTTTTGGTTACTGTAGTCCTGTAAAGAAAGCAAGAAGAGAGTGAGACTAGTAGAAAAAGAGGGAGGTATATTTAAAAAAAAGTTTTTGTTGGTTTGTTTTTTAATACAGGAACAATTAAGCATTTTTGAAGATCAAGTAGAAAGAGTCACCGAGAAAATGAAGCTGAAGACTTCAAAAAATAATGGATGATTAATGAAGTGCATCATCATTGTGAATTGTGGAATTCACAATTCCATCATCCACTACTTACAAGCCTCTCCTGGGCAAGAAGCATAGCAAACCCTTTGAGTTTTAGGTAAAGATTAAGATGGTATAAGTTTAAAGCTCTCATTTAAAATTAGAGATGTACAAACTCATGATTTAACCTAAGGAGATACAACTAAATTGGTAATCCTGCTATGTTTCCACAGCACTCCTCACCTCCATCTATCTCCCTCTTTCTCCCTTACCATTCTGAACTGTGGACTTGTGACTATTTACAAGCCTATCCCACCAGCCTCCTGCATCCCCCTGCTGTTGAGGGAGTGTCTGAATACTGGGAAATAAATAGGAATCCTTAACATGGCTCATAACCTTAGCAAGTGTAGTTTTCCAACTATGAGACCAGGTGTTATGAATGAAGTAAAGCTGAAAAGGCAGTCTGGGAAAATAGAACTTATGTGAGATTTTTTAAAAATCCTGAAACAACCCACTCCACCCTAAAAAAAAAAAAAAAAAAAAAAAAAAACAGTGAAATAAGGCAGAAATGTGATAAAACAAGGAAAGAAGTTGAAAAGTATATTAACAATTACTAAAGATAAAGGCTTCAATTAGAAAATTAGTGAATATAAATGCTTGGTCTCTCAATAAATGTTTCTCAAATTATTAAAACATTGGCTTCTGGGTCAGCATGAGGGTTCCTCTCTTTCTGCGGCAGAAGGCATATTAGTGATTGCTACACCTCTTTACTTGTTATTTTATAACACTGAGTTAAAGAAATCTCATGGGTTCTATTTATTCTTCAGTGGTGTGACTGATTTTACCATGGGGAAATAGCCTCAGGAGACAAATAAGAGGTGGATATTTACCATGACGGTAAATTTGTTTTAATTTTTTAATTGCTTTTCCTTCCATTGACTTTGAATGAAACAGATGGAAAACCTAGAGTTGAGCTGGGCAGGCCTTTTCTATGTCCTGCTATTTGTGAATAAATGCACATGTGTGTGTGCATATGGGCATGTGTATGTGTTGAGGGAACAGGCTTAACAACCGCCTGCTACCATATTTTCTCATCATCCCCAACTTTCTGGATTTCTGATACAAGACAGTTGGTCAATGTTAAAATACAAAGCTAGCAAAGACATAATATTAAGAATCTATTAGGTGCGTTTAAAATTAAATTATGTTCATAAAGGCTGACAATGTTCATATTTGAAAAGGCAATGTGATAAAGAAAAAATATGAGAAATAATGAAAAAAGGTGAAAAAACTACAGAAGTACCAAAATAAAACAAAATGTCAGCCTAAGTGGTGAGGGTTTTGGAAAATATTTGCAGTCAGTCTAAGTCAGATCTAATAAAAGTTTTGAGGCTTAAATTCCAAAAGAAATTGATATGGTGCTTGTTGTTAGTATCCATTGAAGAAAATGCTCTATTGAAGACAATCAGAAGATGTAATCAACTTGTAAATAATAGTGATGCATTGCAAGGCTTGTTTTATTTTTTGTTTCCTGATTTTACCTTTCCCCTAATATCAACATTGTGAATTCTGAAAACTTAATGTTCTGTCAATAGAGTCATAATTGATTCCGAATGGTTTTCACAAAAAATTGTTGTAAAATAAGTGATGAATACTCTTAAAACATTTTCATAAAATTTTAAAACTAAAACAATCCAGAGTCAAACTTAAGAAGACAGGTAAATTCTAAGTGCCAGAAAAAAAGAAGTCAAAGCAAAGCAATAAACAAGTGATGATACAAATGGAACTTGGGGAATTGAGAAGCACAGGGCATGAGAAAGAGGGCCTGGGATCAAAGAGAGCCAGGAAGGGAGAACTGACCTATTCTCTCAACCACACAATCTAGAAAACAGAGTGTACTACCTCTGTATAGTATCCAAGAGGAGCCTAGTAACTAGTAGGTTTAGTCTTCATTATTATGTAAAGATAAACCAATGACCATTATTAAGTAGATTTTTTTTCTTTCTAAAGGAGAGGAAACTAGTTTAATGATACAGTGTTCACAGCAAGAGTAAATCTCAATGTAAGGCCATATTTGTTCCATGGAATAAAATGATCAAGTTCTTCTTTCCTCCCTCCCTCCCTCTCTACCTCCCTTCTTCCCTGTGTCCCTCCCTCCCTCTCTCCGTCACTCCCTCTGTCCCTCCTTCCCTCTCTCCCTCCTTCCCTTCCTTCCTCCCTTTGCTCCCCATCCCTCTTTCCTTCTTTTCTCTTCCTCCTCCTTCTTCTCCCCTCTCTCTTTCCTTTTGTTTTCCTTTTCAGAATAGCACATTTTTTTGATTGAAGATTATAATTCAAACTCAATTCCTGGGTAGTACAAGGTTGAACATGAATAAAATCGAATGTGGAGATAGTGATTTTTTTACTGAGCAATTGAAGGAACAGCAAGAGTAGCCCCAGTAGAATATTAGAAATAAATAAAATTAATGAAAAAACTGGTACAGGATTTATTAATACCCAGGTGTTTGGACATTTTCACAATTCAAGTTCCATAGGATACACACTTTTCTCTTACACATATGCATGCACACACATACCTGTGCACTCAAGTTACACCCCAATTAAAAAATACACACAATAGAAAAAAACAACTATAAAAGAGAATTATCAAAATAGAGGATTTTTTGCCACAAGAACCAGAAATACTAGAATAATTCAAAAGTCCTTAAGAATCATACTTGTCGGGGCGCTGTGGCTCACGCCTGTAATCTCAGCACTTTGGGAGGCCGAGGCAGGCAGATCACGAGGTCAGGAGATCGAGACCACCCTGTCTAACATGGTGAAAACCCATCTCTACTAAAAATACAAAAATTAGCCAGGTGCGGTGGTGGGCGCCTGTAGTCCCAGTTACTCGGGAGGCTGAGGCAGGAGAATGGCATGAACCCAGGAGGTGGAGCTTTCCGTGAGCCGAGATCGCGCCACTCCAGCCTGGGCGACAGAGTGAGACTCGTCTCAAAAGAAAAA
>NW_016818327.1:914699-931127 GCF_001698545.2 Rhinopithecus bieti
ATCTCCTGACCTCGTGATCCGCCCGTCTCGGCCTCCCAAAGTGCTGGGATTACAGGCTTGAGCCACCGCGCCCGGCCTAATCAATGAATTTCTATAAATGAAAAATGAGTTATTTAATTTAAAATAAAGAAGTCCAGGTCCAGTGATTTGTGCTTGTAATCTCAGCACTTTGGAAGGCTGAGGCGGGAGGATCGCTTGAAGCCAGGAGTTTAAGACCAGTGTGGATGACATACTGAGACTCCATCTATACAAAAAAAATTTTTAAATACAAGAAACTAGCTTGACATGGTGGCACATGCCTGTGGTCCTAGTTACTCAGGAGGCTAAAGTAGAAGGATCCTGTGAGTCATGAGTTCAAGGCTGTAGTGAGCTATGATCATGCCACCACAATTTAGCCAGGGCAATAGAGTAAGACCCTTTCTTAAAAAGATAATATAATATAAATATTTTCTATAAACATAATATATAATATAGAAAACCTCAGTGGGTAGTTGGAGAGCAGATTAAATAGCTGAAAAAGGAATTAGTAAACTGGGAAATAGATGTAAGGAAATTACTGAGTGACTAACACGGAGAGTTAAGGGATAGAAATGTATGAAAGATAGCTTATGAGAAACATAGGCTGACAAGACTTTTTACTGAAATAATACATCCTCATCTATAGTCCAACACAATTTTCTTAGATGCAGGCCAGGAGGAAAAATGATCTAACAATTTATCATTTCAAAACACAAGAGGACATAAGCTACTATGAACAAGATTGGTAGAAGAAACCTAGCAAATTTAGATTCCGATGACTCAGATAGTCTCATGATCAAAAATGGATTAAAAAATAATTTATGAATGGGAAGTTCAAAATATGAAGCCACAACATAAACAAGTAATAAGATTTAAAATAACAAAACAAATTTGAAGAACAAACCAGGATATTCAGAAAAAAATCCCTGAAACTGAAGGATAGATTTAAATAAATTTATTTAGATTTAGCAAAGAGACACACATAGAAGGAAAATAGAAGACGTATTAGAACACATGGAGGCTATAATGAGATAAAGTTGCACATATCTACTCAGAGTTTCAGAAGAATAGAAATGCAAACATGGGAAGAAATAATATTTTAAGAGTGGCTGAGAATCCCAAGAATTAAGATTGTCAGATTCAGAAAGCATCCCAAATCCTATAAGGATAAATAAAAATAAATCCAAGTCTAGGCATGTTTAGCAAACAGCAAAACTCCAAAGATAAAGAGAAGGTCATAGAAACAACCAGAGAGGAAAGACACATTACCTATAATGTATTGTCAGCTGGATTCACTGAAGGTGTTTCAAAGGCAAAAATAAAAGCCAGAATATGTTAACATGTTATCTTAATAGAACTTAGAGAAAATAACTACAATTAGGAATTGTTTACTCAGCAAATTCACTCTCAAGACTGAGCAATTCCAACAAACAAAAGCAGTTTATTGTAAGTATACATTCTTATGATGAAATATTACAGATAGAAGACAAAATAAATTGATCACAAAGTAAAGAAAATTTAAGATCCAAATAGAAACTAAAAGTTAAGAAATGAGGAACATGTTGGTTAGCATCAAGTGATAAACCATAATAATTTCTAACTTGTGGGATTGGTAGACAATTTTATATGTAATATATATAATATATATATAAAACGTGTTTGTATTTTATATATAATATATATAACATGTTACTGGAAACAAATGTTACATTACACAGGAACAGTGCTATAGAAGTTAAATCCTATGTATTAAGTGTCTGTTAAAAAGAAGATAGGCACTGATTAACTTTAATCTTATTAAACTAAATATGCATGGTATTTTTAAAGAATACCCATTAATAATAAAAACAGAGTACATAACATCCAAGTCTGTAGAGAAGGAAAAAACACAATAAAGAAGACAGGAAACAAATTAAGGTTAAATGTATCAGTATCAGTATTCCCAATAAATATAAGTCAACTAACCTCCCCTTCATCTTCACACACGGTTAAGAGAAACTGTTGGGTTATATGTTGCCTATGGAAGATACACATAAAGACATAGAAAGTTAAATATACTTTTAAAGATGGCCAGGTAAGTTCAGGTATTTCTCTTTTTATTTGCCTATAAATCATTCAAAAGCAACAAAGAAAATAAAAAATGAAAATTACAGATACCAGGGATTTTTGGAAAATTAAGCAGCATCAAACCCCCTAAATCCTGAAAGTGGTAAGGGCACTGGCAAAGCATTAGAGTCAAAACAGGGGTAGAAACAGAGTGGACCCCTCATCTGCCAACCTCCGAAAATGGTGAATGACATACCTGTTCTAAATCCTTTGTCTGCAGCAACTGAAATACACTATACAAACTGTTTTCATGACATTCCTTTGATCTTAATTTTTTCCAAGAATTAGAGGTAAGGTTGAACTAGGAACCATACAATGAAGAACCCCAATGGGAACTTGTGTGATAAATATGTCATCTTAAATGGTAGATTAAAAAAACGAATTATTGTTCAAATGGTGTTGTGACAACTGGATACTCATCTGAAAAACAAGCAAACAAACAAAAACAGAACAAGAAGGCTTGAATCTATACCTTACATCAGGGTAAATTTCAAGATAACTAAATATTTTAAAAAATAAAACCATTAGCACACTCTAAAAACCTTAGGAGAAAATCGTAAACATAATTTCAGACTGAGGAGAGTCTTTCTAAATACAACACAAAACAAGGTACAAAAGGAAAGTATAGAATTTTTTCCATGTAAAAAAGACCATTGGCAAAGTAAAAAGACAAACGACAAAATGAAAAATAATATTTGCAATTCGCATCACAGATAAAAGGTCTCTACCCACTTCTTTTCCATGCCACAACAAAATGCTACCTTCATCAATATGACCAGAGACTTGACAGAATGAACATATGACCAGCCAGATAACAGAATAGGAAACACAAATGACTTTTAAACATAAAAAGGTTATCAACTTTACTCAGTACAAAAGAAATACAAAGTAAGATGACACTGAGGTATCATTGTTTAATCTAACTGATTGGCAAAGATCAAGTTAGAAAACACATTCAGTGTGTTAGGCAACTGGAAAATAGCCACTCTCATACCTTGATGATAGGAGAAAAAACTGATAGTTCACACACTTAGAAACACGTCTACTCTTTGGCAAGTTATTCCACATGTGGCTATTTATCATGTACATTTGCTTTTATAAATGAGAAGTTATATTCACAAATTACACATTGCAGAAGGGTTTGTAATGCCAAAGTTTAGAAATCACCATAATACCTAACAATAAAGAATGGATTCTATAAATAGTAGCTTTGATTCACATAATGTAATACTGTATAGCTTTTGTGACTTGACATGGAATAATCTCCAAGCAAATGCAAAACATGGACTCCTTATCGTTTATGTCATGTTTCAATCATTTATTCATGTATGCACTCAGTCATACATTCCTAGGAAGCATTTTTGTGGTTGCTTATGTATTGATTCTTATAGAGTATAAGAATTAATATATACATAATATATATGTATAAAATGGCCTATATATTAAAGGCAGTATAATTTAGTGGCAGAGGATTGAACAGATGGAGAATAAAGACAACATACACAAAACCATTGAAAACAATTTAGACTCCAGAAGGAAATTTCTCTTCAATATAGAAAAATAAGTATCTCTATTAGAATATATAAATCAATTTTAATTTTATTTACTTTAAAAGCACATTTAGTGCAGTCTTTACAAAACATGCTAATTTTTTTTCTGACATCAAAAAGTTAATTAGTAAGTCTGAGTGCCTTTTTCACTACCTAAAATGCAATCTGTTCATTTGTGGGTGGAATATGTTATGATTTTATTGTGTCATGCACTGACCGGCTGCTAATTTATATTAAGCCACGTATGTTTGTTCAAAAGAGCAAAATATTCAGGGAATAATCAAAACAGTCCCTCCTAGTTCCAATAAAGTTTCATCCTAGTGCTTTCTGTTAATTGCCCCTGACTTTATACACGACAACAGATGGACTCCATAGCTAAGGGGAAAAAAATAATGTAGTCTATGTCAATTTTAGTAGAAATTCTCAAAGACAAAAAAGGCAGACATAAAAGGCACATTTGAAGACAAAACTGTATGAAATTTACACAATAGTATTTGTGGATAAACATAAATATTTTAGAAGTGTACAGATGGAAATACTTTTCAAAGTTTTGATAATAGAAAGAAAACACAAATTTTAATTCAGTAACTTATCTGTAGTTTCATGTTTTAAACTGTATTATATTCTTTTGGTTCATAGACTTATTATTCCATTAAAACTCAATGTTTATTTGAGCTACATATTTTTGTCAAGGTTCTTGTTCTATGTTTGAAAAAAAGGGCACCTCTAGTGCAGTTCAACATTTTTATATTAAAGGGTGACTAATCATGTCCTTCTCTTCTTGTTCACACTTTTTACTAGGCAGATGAAATGTTTTGCAAATTTAGAATCCATGTGCCATCTGGCTTTGTTGTACATAATTCATGCACTGAAAGGCAGTGTAGTTACATGATTAAAAGCAACTACTTTGGAGTCAGATATACCTTCTTTTGTCACAGACTGCGTGAACAAGAGCTAATTACTCACCATCTCTGGGCATCTACTATTGCCATTAGCGCCATATTTTGGAGGTCAAGCAAGTCTGCCAAATATGATCTTCACTCTTTCTCCCAGGTGAAAGAACCTCTGTGGACTGCATAAAACGTACAACTTGTATTTGCAACTACATTGACTCCTAGCTATACCGGGTAGCACTGCCTAATAGATACATTACGTGAGCTATTCGTGTGTAATTTCAAATTTTCTAGTAGACACATTTTAAAAAATAGACAGGCAAAGTTTATTCTAAAAGTATATTTAGTTTAACACAACTTATTTAAAGTATTACCATTTCAATGTGTAATCAATTTAAAAATCTTATTGAGTTGTTTTCATTATTTTTCTATATTGCATTTTCAAATTTAGTGTGTTTTATATTCATATCACAAGTCAACTCAGACTAGTCACATTTGAGGTACTCAATAGCCTCCTGTTGCTAGTGATTTCCATATTGGACAGCACAGATAAAGAGAGCTGCAGCTGGATTTAGAAGAAGCAACCAGAGAATGCACTGGCATAGAGACTTGGAGGCGAATAGAACTAAACTGATTTAAGGAAAAATGTGGTTACACAAGGAAAGATATTCTCATCATAGAATTTATGAATGGTACTGACTCTTATTTTAAAATAACTTTCCAAAATATACAAACTGGGCAGGGGATGTTTCATCTAGCACATGATATTTTACCTCTTTAAAATTAAAAAATGTTACCACCTAAAGATGTACAGCATAGGACTAAATACCATAAAATGTCAATGTGATTTCCATTTGAAATTGATCAGAAAGAACAAAACTATATCTTAGCCTAAGAAGATTCAGGAAAATATATCTTTAAATATGTAAAGCAGTCTCAGGAGATGCTCCCCCCAAAAATGCCCTTTGTTCAAAAGAAATGGCTCTTAAAATTTATAAACTACTTTAGTAAAGTTTCAAGATACAAAATTAACGTGCAAAAATCAGTAGCATTTCTATGCGTCAATAACGTCCAGGCTGACAATGAAATCAAGAACACAATCCCACTTATAATACCCACAACGAAAATGAAATACCTAGGAATACAGCTAACTAAGGAGATGAAAGATCCCTACAAGGAGAGCCACAAAACAACTGCTGAAAGAAATCAAAGGTGGCACAAACATGAAAAGACATTCCATGCTCATGAATAGGAAAAATCAGTGTCATTAAAATGGTATCATGTACAAAGCAATGTACAGATTCAATGCTATTTCTAGCAAGTTACAAATGTTGTTCTCACAGAATTAGAAAAAAAACTGTTTTAAAATTAATATGGAACCAAAAAAAGAGCCTAAATAGGTAAAGCAATCTTAAGTAAAAAGAACAAAGCCAGAGGCATCACACCACCCAACTTCAAACTATACTATAAAGCCACAGTAATCAAAACAGCTTAGTACTGGTACAAAAACAGACACATAGACCAATGGAACATAATAGAAAACTCAGAAATAAAGCTGCATACCTACAACCATCTGATCTTTGACAAGGTTGTCAAAAACAAGCAATGAGGAAAAGACTCTCTATTCAATAAATTGTGCTAGAATAACTGGCTAGCCATACACAGAAAAAAGAAGCTGGACCCCTACCTTTTCATACACACACACACACACACATATATATATATACACATATATAAATTAACTCAAAATACATTAAAGATTTAAGTGTAAGACCTCAAACTATAAAAATTCTAGAAGAAAACCTAGAAAATATTCTTTTTGATATCAGCCTTGGCAAGGAATTGTTGTCTAAGTCTCCAAAAGCAATGGCAACAAAACCAAAAATAGACACGTGGAACCTAATTAAACTAAAGGTCTTATGCACAGCAAAAGAAACTAACAGAGCAAACAGCCAACCTACAGAATGGGAGAAGATATTCACAAACCATTCATCCAACAAAGACCTGGTATCCAGAATCTATAGGGAACTTAAACAAATCAATTGCAAAAAACAAATAATCCAATTAAAAAAATGGGTAAAGGATATGAACAGACACTTCTCAAAATAAGAGATTCAAGTGGTGAAAAAACGTGAAAAAATGCTCAGAATCACTAATCATCAGAGAAGTGCAAATCAAAACTATGATGAGATACCAACTCATAACAATCAGAATAGCTATTACCAAAAAGTCAAAAAACAACAGATGCTGGCAAGGCTGCAAAGATAAGGGAATGCTTATATGCTGCTGGTTACAGTGTAAATTAGCTCAGCCACTGTGGAAAGTATTCTGGCAATTTTTCAAAGAACTTAAAACACAGCTGTCATTTAATCCATCAATCCCATTACTGGGTATATACCCAAAAGAAAATAAATTACTCTACCAAAAAGATATATGCAGTTACATGTTAATCACAGCACTATTCACAATAGCAAAGACAAGGAATCAACCCAGGTGCCCATCAACTGTTGATTGGATAAAGAAATGTACAAATATACCATGGACTACTACGCAGCCATAAAAAAAATCATGTCTTTTGTGGCAACATGCATGGAGCTGGAGGTCATAATCCTAAACAAATTAATGCAGGAACAGAAGACCAATTACCATTGTTCTCACTTGTAAATGGGAGCTAGGCATTGAGCACACATGGACATAAATAAGAAAACAATAGGCACTGTGAACTACTAGAGGGTAGAGGAGGGAGTTGGGTTATAAAACGACCTATCGGGTACTATGTTCACTACCAGGGTGACAGGATCCGTACTCCAAACCTCAGTATCATGCAATATTCTCGTGTAACAAATAGGCACATGTACTCTCTGTATCTACAATAAAAACTGAAATCCAAGAAAGAAAGAAGAATTTCTATTGGCAATGCTTTTGCTTTCATCTAAGTCTAATTCAGATTCATGTCTGCCAAGAGTTGACTTCATATGTCTCCATCCTGACAGGGAGAAGCCCCAAAGTACCCAATTCCCTCATTCTGTTCTTGCAATTATTGTGTCTCAATCTCTTTCTGGAAAAAGCCCCCACCTAAATGTTAGGAAGCCATTAAGAATTCATCTCCATTCAATCTTTCAAATCTCTGCCAAAATTGAGAACAGAGTGCCAAACAGCCCTAAGTTGTTTGTAGATCTGAGCTGAGCTGAACAGATGAATTCACCCGGAGTCTTTATTTCCCATTACAAATTCTGAGTTATCTGACTTCCTATCAGATTTAATTTTGATTGCTGCTACTGGTTTTATTAATGAAAGCAGTTGGAAAAAAATGGATAATCACATATAAAACAGTCTATAGTGTAACCACATTACAAATATAGATATTTCATTTCTCAGTGGTTGTTCTCATCACACTTCGCAACTTATTATCAGCTGGTTACTGAATTTTCCAACAAATATGCTTCTCTCTTTTGTGACGGTAGCTGCCTCTGTGATTTTGTTTTTTGGTAAGTGTCAAAAGTATGGAAGCATACAATCTATTAAATACAACAAATTTTGGTGGCTTTATTTTATTTGTTCAGTAAGATGTGCAACATTAGTGAAAAATTAGACAAGTTTGTGTGTTTGCACAAAATAGAAGATTAATTGATATTAAGGTATAAAAAGGGATGCTTTTCATTATGAACAATCTCTGTGCTTTCTAGGATTTTGAAGAATTGTACTTATAAGTATTGTATTATTCAAAATATAACTGCGAAATATTTCTCACTGCCTAAAAAAACAAGTCATTACCATCAAGTGGTGCTTGCCCTAGGGTTTATCATGGCACATACACCTTAATGATAGACGTACAGGTGAGTGACAGTTCACTTGAGGGAGCTGTTTAGAGTAAAAAAAGGCACAGCTTACTACAAGTAATTACTTAACCTCTCTTTAATTCCTATAAAGCATCAACATAAAAGTTATTTCAATGAATGCCACAAGGGTTGTAGTTAAATATGACATATGCTTAAAATTTTACTGCAGAAAGTAATGCAAAATTGAAATGACTATGAGGATAGCTTGTATACTAGGAAAATATCTTTGAACAAACACAGGCTTCTTCTGAATAATCCCTTTTTGCTTTATATGTCAAAATACAAGAATTCAAATACACCTTTTCATCATATCAGACCCTAGATAGTGGATATTAGGTGGTCTGAACACACTAGAGAAGAGATTAAAGAAATTGAACAGCTAGTTTGCAGTTGTACTTTTCTTGTGGTGCTTTTAAAAATAGAAAAAAAGTCATTGGATAAGAAAAGAGAACCATTTAAAATGCCCAACAAAAAATGGAAACAAAAACATATACGTATATATGTAAATGTATATATATTAAGGGAAAAATCCATGTACATATGCTTTTGTGTATATAGAGTACATTGTATTGTACATACATATATGTATCAAATATATACAGACACAAATGCACACACATATATGTAACAATCATCCCTTTAAAAAATTCATAAATGCATCATGGGCCAAGTTGAGCACTTTATGCCTTGTAAGGTTACTTTTCATGCAGATTACTTGGAAAAGTACTGTTTGCCTCTCTTGTGTGACTTCCATGAAATCAGCATTCAGCAAGTCTGTCTTCCTGGCAAACAACGGAACATTCAGCTCATATGTAAGAAAAGAGATCCCACCAATGAGAAGGAAGGGCACAGAGTGGGAAAAGTGACAACTCTGGTACAAAGAAGCAAAGAACGATGATTCAGAAGGAGGGTGGGAGAGCGAAGGCTGCCTCCATGCCTGCCACGGTGTAGATTCCACAACTGGCACTTACTTGGCAGATAACCCGCCAGGGTGCCGACCTTGGCAGCTTTACAGAGGTAACCTTTATGTGAAAAGGAACTGTTCATCAACAATGTCTCCAATATACTTGCCACAAAATTATTTATTTTCCCGGGAAAAGGGAAAATACACAGCAAGGCATATTTTATATTTCCATCCCCCCCGCACCCCTTTATAAACTAAAACCCTTGTTTCAGGGGCAACATTTATGGCTCACTATGGAAAATTTCCCATATGCCCTATCCGTCTTTCCATAGTCCTTAAGGGTGTGTAAACAACATTTAATTATAGGACACGGCAACAATGGCTTTTATGAGTTCGCTGAATTTTCCTTTCAATTCAAGGCCATAGGATAACTAGTTCTCCTTAGTAACGTTTGTCTGGGTAATTCTGTTAGGCAATTTCATTTCCAGGGGGGCAGTCTCCACCTGGACCGTTGCCTTCTGTCCTAGGGGTTCTTCTTTCATCCACATGCCACATTATGCAAGTGGCTGTGGTGGTGGCTGTCTTCCTTCCATTTACATGATCATTAACTGCCTGCAATTTGTTATTTTCAGTGTTCCTCTGCTGACAATCAAAGGTGCCAAAATATATATAATACCTTGTGTGTGAGAAAAAGAAAGCTCTTGTTTAAGAGTAGGAGGTAATTTTATACTCTGGCAGTAGGAAGCATTAATTCAGTGGGAGCAAAGAAAAATGAGAGTCTAACCTTGTTTTTAAATAAACATGGAAAGACTAGGAACAGTGTCCATTCTGGGGAGAATAAGTATATTTGAAGACTTTACATGCCTGTGCATGCGTAGTAAGCTGCCAGCTGAGACTGGTGGTAAGTCCATTCAGAAATTTCAACTCAGAGCTCCTCTGGGAATAAGGTGCTATTGTGCCTGCTAGCTTCAAGTCAGAAAGGGCTTTTTCCCTTACAGCTGGCATCAGGCTTAGTGATGAATCACTTGCCTCTTAATGGTTTTGTTCCTTTTATTTTGTCGGAGATTACTGGCCTCGATTGATGGCTCCGTGCAACTGGTAAAAGCAAAAAATAGCTGCTCTAGAGTAAAACAACAGGGAAGAAAAAAACAAAACAATACTTCTTCCTTAGTTTGGCAGCAAAACCAGTCAGCTTTGGTTGCTGAGGACTGGAAATTTAGTTTCCTATTCTGTACCTCAGATATCATTGTCTTTACTCATAACAGCCAGACCACGCTATAAATAAAGGAAAATAGTTTCTATTAAATAAGCAAGTACTGTTACACCAGAGTGAATACACTTCTATTTTGAAAGGGTATTTTGGGTAATAAAATATTATTATCTTATATATCCACCCTCTATGTCTCCATACAGTACTGCATACTTAATATATTTTTAGTATTTATCCTAATTTCAATTAATAAACTATGTGTTAGTTATTTGCTTGTCAATAGTGTTCCATGCTATTTTAGCAATACCATAAGTGTGAGAAAGTAAGGAGAAGCCCATCTTGTTCATTACTGTATCCCCATCACCTGCGCTCAATAAATATTTTAAATCAATGACTATATGGCTAATACAAGGATGTATAAAGTAAGGTGTCATTACATTAGGTATGTTGTGTTATGAAAAAATCAACCAAACTTATACATCCCCATAAAAATATAAAGGATTGGTAACTGTAACATGAGAGAAAGTGATGTGCAAGTTTGGAGAAGGAGAAATTTACTTTTTGACTCAAGGGAGGGGAGATCAGAGCAGACTGCAAGGTGGGGTGGTGTTTACTTTAGTGTTTGAAGGTAGAAGAACAATGGAAACGTTGAGTAGCTGAAAAGGACAGACAGCATTTGAGTAGAACAAATTGTTCGAAGGGAGGGTTGATTTATAAAAGTTGTTGGAAATCATGCTGGTAAAAACAGTTTAGGATCAATTTGTTAAAAGCCTTGTGCAATAAACCAGAAGATTTACATTTTATTTAGTCTTAAAGGGAGTCAGGAATGATTTTTAGTGAGTAAAGTACTATAGTCAGAACGGAGCATTGAGAACACTAATCTGGAATCAATGTGAAAGATATGTTGGAGTGTGAAGAGGAAACTGAGGAGTTAAATTAAATACTATTATTATCATCTAGAAAGTAGATAATAAGAGTATGAACCATGGTGAAGAGGGTGTGAATGGAGACGATAGTTTAAATAGAAGAGATGATGCAATGGCAGAAAGAAGATGCTTTTGTCAACACAGCATTTGGATTTGGAAGAGAGATGACTTGGAGGTTTTAAACTCCATTTAGCAGGCCAGTGATGGCATGGTAACCAGAAATATGGAAATAATAAATTTGGATGACAAGATGATGAATTTAGTCTTAAGCATGGTAGGTAGAGGCATTGACAGGGCATTGGCTTAGAAAATTTAATTTAAAATGCAATTGGAATTTCAGTTTAAAACCTCCATGGGAGAGCAATCCATGATGATGGGACACCCATGTGAGGAGCAGTAGGCAGATCTAGTGGATTGGAGGCTGATGTCATTGGAAATAAGAAGGCAAAAAGTTCTTCAGTGCCAGGGCAGTCTAGGGGTAAAGGGTAATCTAGAAAAGTATATAGATAAAAAAGGGTTCTTAATTCCTAGCTCCTGGGCTCTTCCTCTAGCTATTTATAGAGAACTGTGATGGGCTATGAATGAAATATAATCAACTGCTAAATATCTTATGAACCTTCACTATACACAAAGCTTGGTAACAGTTTCTGAAGGGACAGAAGGAAATAAGTTCATAATTTCCTCTGATAAAAAAGTTCGTAATCTAGTAAGGGAGATGTCATTTACTTAATTACAGATTATTCAAAACCATGAAATAAGCACCTACTTTGTACTTGGTATAGCTACACTTCATACCCCTCAGAGATCTCTTCTCCAGGCTAGACATTTCAGTTCTCTCAACTACTGCTTTAAAAAAGGTGATTTCAAATGTTTTCCTACCCCTTTCTCCTTCTAATTTATCAATGTTTTCTTACAGCTGATGTCAGAATTGTGTGCCAAGGTAAGTAGATCACTGAAAGCTGAAGAGTGGCTGTTATATCCAGTGGTAGAATTCCTTAGGTCAGGATATTACATTTCTATCAGTCTAAGCAAAGACCCCTTTTTGGTCATTCGATGAAACTTTTTCTCACATAGAAAAATTAGGAAATACAGATAAGCAATAAAAGATGAAGGAGAAGGAGAAGGAGGAGGAGGAGAAGAAGGAGAAGGACAAGAAGAAGAAGGAGGAGAAGGAGGAGGAGGAGGAAGAAGAAGAGGAGGAAGAAGAAGGAGGAGGAGGAGGAGAAGAAAAAGGAGGAGGAGGAGGAGAAGAAGAAGAGGAAGAAGAAGAAGGAGGAAGAAGAAGGAGGAGGAGGAGTTGATGACAATGACGACGGAGGAGGGTTTAGAGGAGGAAGAGAGAAGAAGAGGGAGAAAAGGAGGAAGAGAATAAGGCAGAGGAGGAGGAGAAAGAATAGAAGAATTCCATACCCCCAAATTCTAGTTTTTAGATACAAAGTAATCACTTTAACATTTAACTCAGATATTTATTAGTTTCTCTGTTTAGTAGCTGTGTGACCTCAGGACTGAGGTTCTCATCGCTTTTCTAGGATACCAACATTTCTGGGTGGCACCTACCTTTGCCCTCTCTCAGTCTATCAGCTTCTTTTCCTGTTACCTTTGCCCCAGGTCTTAGATCTTGACCCTTCTCTCAGATGTAGGCTGCTGCCACTGTCTACACCAGCCTGCTGCTTGGAGCTCACCAGGTGTTTGTTGCTGCTACACTGGCGTTGTTTCCCTGCATTAGGGAACCTGCCGGCAACCCTTTCCTTAGGCCCCTTGGCAGTTGCCCTGTCTTCATCAGGGTTGACTCCAATGCCACTTCTTTCCTGAGCTTTCAGTGGATTTTCTCTCTGCAGCATGTTATCTGCATGGCTGTCAGAATCATCCAATGATGCTTAAGCCATGAGAAATATCATAGGGGAAAACTAGCTGTATTAATTGCCATTGCACAGGGAACTTCAGTGACTGATACTTGACTGTATTTATCATTTCTAATTAATGCCAATTTAAAAACAAAATCATTCTTCCAGGAGACTCTGACCTTGAAGTTTCCTCTGATCACTTTCTTGCCTCAGGGTCTTCCCATTGTACTCTCAAGACAGCTAGTAGAGTCGTTGGCTCCGGAGACCACCTTGAGATTTCTGTCCCACTCCCCAAATGAGAATATCTACCTTATTGGAGTCCCAGATAACTCTGAATTATCTGGTGGAAGGGGCTGGCCACAGGACACATCGGTATTCTTGATACAGAACTCGATAGTAAACTCTGGACTTATTATCAGTTCACTGCACCATATTATTAGTACACTTAAGGTCATAAGAATCTGAAAGTACCATTTACACCAGCAAAGCCAAACAGGAATTTATTGGCTTAAAAAGCTGAAAATTTTTGCTACTTTTGTGTGTATGTGTGTGTGTGTGTGTTGAGAACACTTAAGACTTACTCTCTTAGTAAATTTTAAATATATAATACATTATCATTAACTATTATTAATGATAGTTACCACGCTGTACACTAGATTCCCCGAACTTATTCATCTTGTAACTGAAAGTTTGTACCCTCTGACCAAAATCCCCTTATTTCCCCCACCTCCAACTCCCTACCCTCTTTTTCTATAAGTCTGACTTTTTAAGATCCCACATGTAAGTAAGATCACGCAATATTTGCCTTTCTGTGTCTAGCTTATTTCTTTTAGCATGATATCTTCTATGTTCATTCATATTGTCACAAATGGCAGAATTAACTTTTAGGGCTGAAAACACACACACACACACACACCCCTATACACACACCACATTTTACATTTTCTTTAACCATTCATCCATTATGAACACAAATTACTTCCATGTCATGGCTATTGTGATCTCTTCAACTGATTTTATTTCCTTTGGATATATACCTAAAAATGTGATGGCTGAATCAAATGGTAGTTCTATTTTAATTTTAAAGGAATATCCTTAAAACTTATCTAGGATGGTTATTTTCTATAATGGCTATTTTCTATAATGGTAGCACCAATTTACATTTCCATCAACAGTGTATATGGGTTCATTTCCCCCATATCCTTGCCAACAATTGTTATCTTCTTACTTTTTTATATGGCCATCCTAACTGGTGTGAAATAATATCTCACTGTGATTTTGATTTGTCTGATTAGTGATGTTGAACATCTTTCTGTATACCTTAAATATATACAATTTTTCCCTCAATCATACCTCAATAAAGCTGTCTTATTCTGTTCTGTGATGCCAAAATAGAATACCTGAGACTGAGTAATTTATAAGAACAGAGATTCATTTCTTACAGTCTCGAGTCTAGAAAGTCTAAGGTTGAGGAATCCACATTTGGCAAGGCCCTGCTTTCTGTGTCATCCATGGCTGAAGGTGAGAGGGCAAGAGAGCACACACAAGAGAGAAAGAAGGGAAGGGGGCCAAATTCATTCTTTTATCAGGAACCAACTTTCAAGATAACTAACCTGCCACCTCTACAACAGCATTAATCCACTTATGAAGTCAGGGCCCTCATGTCCTAGTCACCCCTTAAAGATTCACCTCTCAACATGGTACACTGAGGATTAAGTGTCCAAAATATGAACTTTGAGGAACACATTCAAACCATAGTAAAGTTGAAAAAAAAAAAAAAAAAAAAAAAAAAACTTGAAAATTTGGGGAAGTGGGATAAACTGATTCTAAGTAGAACTGTATACACAGGCTTAAAGGACAGGTTTAGTATCTGGATTATTTCCGCACATTCGTGCCCTTCTTCTCTGTTGGGTCCACTTTTGGACAGATTCTATCATATCAGTAGAAATACGGCTGCTATATAGGTCGAAACAGCTTCCGTTTAGTTTCAAATCTCAGGAAAAAGAGGATCTTTCACCCAAATTCAGCTAGAAAATTAATATTTGACTCAAATTAGTCCAGTGACAATTTCTGAACGACATATTATGGCAGGGGAATGAAAGTTACTAATTGATTCAGACTGGGATCACACGGCAATTCCAGATTGGGATAGAGTTAACCCCCGTAAAAATTGGATCACTTTTACTAAAAGAACAGGAAATGAATGCTGGATTGTTCAAACCCAACAGATGGCTGCTACAACCTGCCATTGTCCTGTGGTATACTTGTGAAAACACAAATTAGTGGGGTATTGCCAGTGTATACCTGGAAAAGTATTCCACATACACACGCATGGATTTCTGAGACAATCTATTAAATACACATATTTGCTTTTTGAAAAATGAGTTCATACTAAATACACTGTATTGTAAACCCGTGGATTTTTTTTTCTTTTTTTTTTTCAGACGGAGTCTCGCTCTGTCGCCCAGGCTGGAGTGCAGTGGCCGGATCTCAGCTCACTGCAAGCTCCGCCTCCCGGGTTTACGCCATTCTCCTGCCTCAGCCTCCCGAGTAGCTGGGACTACAGGCGCCCGCCACCTCACCCGGCTAGTGTTTTGTATGTTTTTCAGTAGAGACGGGGTTTCACCATGTTAGCCAGGATGATCTCGATCTCCTGACCTTGTGATCCGCCCGTCTCGGCCTCCCAAAGTGCTGGGATTACAGACTTGAGCCACCGCGCCCGGCCCTATGGATTTTTTTTCAATCATATATAATGATCATCCACATGGCTATATATACTTTTTTGGTTTTATGGGAATCTGTTGTATGGGTTGTCACAATTTATTTAAATACATGTTCTTCTTTTTGTTGCATGTTTATGATTTTTTAATTTTAAATGATTATAAATAGTTCAGCAATCAATTTTTGTAGCTGATACTTAGGGACATATTTATTCATCATTGCCTCCTTAGACAATATCTTACTTTTTTTTTCTCTCTCTGATAGTTCAATTCTGAACTATCAGAAGTGAAAATTTGTGGTTAAAAGTTATGAAGCTTTTGGGCCGGGTGCGGTGGCTCACACCTATAATCCCAGAATTTTGGGAGGCTGAGGTGGGTGGATCATGAGGTCAGGAGATCGAGACTGTTCTGGCTAACA
>NW_016818327.1:932438-938176 GCF_001698545.2 Rhinopithecus bieti
TTTTTTTTTTTTTTTTTTTAGTGCAGTGGTGTGATCTCGGCTCACTGCAACCTCTGCCTTCCGGGTTCAAGTGATTCTTCTGCCTTAGCCTCCTGAGTAACTGGTATTACAGGTGCCTGACACAATGCTACACAGTACAAAATGGCTAATTTTGTATTTTGGTAGAGATGGGGTTTTGCCGTGTTGGCCAGGCTGGTCTCGAACTCCTGACCTCAGGTGATCTGCCCGCCTCAGCCTCCCAAAGTCCTGGGATACAGACGTGAGCCACCACGCCCAGCCAAAAATCAGAGCATTTTAAAATGATAATTTAGGATTCTTTCCCCCTAGGCCATTCTAGATGATCCCTATTATCAGAAAGTACATCCCTTTATAACATGTTTCTTCTCTAAACATTTGAAATATCTTTTCCCAAACTCAAGTAGAATTTTCTAATCTCATGCTCACTGTTACCAAGTTCTGTATCACATTGTGTATTTTACCTAACATGTTTCCACGTCCACATTGTCAACTTTCTCTTCTGATAATTAAAATTAGGCAGAGAGTCCTTCTTTCTGTGAATGGACTCACAGTTGTCAGGAAGAGCTGTTTCCAATTTCTGATCTTAGCCAGCAATGCCTGTTACTGGGTGGGTAAATCTGTAGAACTCAGTGTCTCGGTATTGCAAACCTACGTAGGTGCTGACATAAGCTACATTCTCCACAAATCAGTATTGTCAGTAATAAAATTTTTTCTCTTGTTTTCTATTTGCATTATTTCTGTCTTACTCTTGTCTCTGTTAATTCAGGAAGGGAAAAATGGGTTTTGCCTTTTGAGCTCCCTCAAACCCCAGACCTGGGAACTATGTCAGGAAACCGTGAATACAACTCCATGGCCTTGTGGTAAAAGCATGTTAGCCTCCCATTATGGAGTCCCCTAAAGATGGTGCTGACTAGGGCCGGATGACTTCACTGGGAGTAAGAGGTTGTGAGGCAGTAACCTGAGCAAAGGAGGTTCTATGTTTGATGAAGAGACAATGACAAGTAATTAACAAAATAAATAGAGAATGAAGAAATAGAAAGTGAGAGGTGGCACAAGAAATTACAGATATAGAAATCATAAAATAAGTTTCCTAAATAGCTTCAGATGTAGCATAATTTGCACATGTGAGGAGTTTGATGGTAGAATAAAACAGATTGGTGGTAGCTAGAAAAAATATTATGACAACAGAAACTCCATATTATTTTTTTAAAGATAAATGATACTGATAGGAGAGAAGAAGTCTATGAAGAAAGAGATTACAAAAATGTTAGAAAGGAAGAGGGGTGTGTGTGTGTGTATGTGTGTGTAGAGAGAGAGAGAGAGAAAGAGAGAATTTTCTCCTTAAAGTAATTTTGAAATGCAGATTTTTCTGCAGGCTCACATATCTGTATTGTAACAGCCAGACGCTTTGTAAGCACACTAAAGATTAGAAACTATTATTTAAGCAGATTTGAAAGGGATGGGATCTGGTGCCTATAGGCAAGGGATAAGCTTGAGATGAGAAGTAAATCTCCTCTGACACCAGTTGGAATGATGAGAAGATAGACATATGTTTAGTAAATGGCAAAGTGGAAAAGTTATATAATCAGTAAGGTAGGAAAACTTGCATTGTTTGATGTTCCCTGGTATTTTCACCTATTATTCATTTAGTGACAGAAATAATTTTCTGTGTGTATTAGTCCCTGTGCCAGGTATTTTACTTCTGCTCTGTTACATAAAGCTCAGTGGTGACTCTATACAGTAGACATTACTATCGCCTTTTTGTCTTGAGAAAACTAAAACTTGTGTCAATGGTGTAACATATGAGGATGACATAGGAAAGGAGTGACGGAGCCAGGGTCTGGCTCCAGGTGAATCTGTCCCCACATCTGCAGCTTCTTTAGCTAGGGTGGGAGTCAGGAAACTTCTTCTGTAAAGAGTCAGAGAATAAATATTTTAGGTTTTGTGGGCAACTACTCAACTCTGCCACTTGCAGTGCAAAAGCAGCTATAGACAACATGTAAATTGATGGGGATGCCTAGTTCCAGTACAACTTTATTTATGGACCCTGAAATTTGAATTTTGTTTAATTTTCATGTCACAGATTTGTTTCTTTTGATATTTTTTCAATCATTTAAATGTGTAAAAATCATTCTTACCTTGCAGACTGTATAAAAACAGTCAATGGGACAATTTGGCCCATAAGCCATAGTTTGTCCACTACTGGCATAGGGCACTGCTTGTCAAATTCATGCTCATCAGTACATCTTACCAAATGCAGGAACTGAGACTATCCAATCAGAAGGAAGATGAAGCCTTATATTGTTAAGTAAAAGTCTGAAATAATTATTGTTTTCCAGAGGAAAAATATGACTGTGTTAGTTCTGTCTACTTTTTGTCTTTTGATCCCGGACCTGTGTATTAGGCCATTCTTGAGAAATACCTTTACCATGTATAAAGTAATTTATAAAGAAAAGAAGTTTAATTGGTTCACAGTTCTTCAGATTTTATAGGGAGCATGGTGCTGGGATCTACTCGGCTTCCAGGGAGGCATCTGGAAGCTTACAATCATCGCAAAAGGCGAACAGGGAGCAGGCAAGCCACATGGCAAAAGCACGAGCAAGAACAGGTGGAGGCAGGGAGCATGCCACACACTTTTGAATGACCAGATCTCCTGTCAACTCAGAGCAAGAGCTCACTCATCACCAAAGGGATAGCCCAAATCATTCATAAGGAATCTGCCTTCATGATCCAAACACCTCCCACGAGGCCCCACCTCCAACACTGGATACTACAATTCAACATGAGATTTGGGTGGGGACACTATAATGGAGATTATGCTGTAGATCACCTATTTGTCTTTCCAGATCCATTTTCCATGCTATTCCAATACTGAGGAGGCTGTTTGGCTGAATGCCTCCTTATTTTTTGGCTTTTGGTGGGGTTGGCCAATGGGGAGCACCTGTAGAGATTGGGAAGGAGGGAGGATAATACAGTTAGGGTTTTTGTTCCTCTGCTCCTTCCCTAAAATGTCCATGTAGGTTAAATGTGTGCTGTGATGTCTCAGCTCTTTTTCAAATGTCTCCCTTAGCAGGGCACCTTCTCCCCCAGGTTCTAGGAGTCACTTCTCCCCTCCACTTCTAGTCTAATGGTAGTGAGTGCTATGAGCCATGAGGTGCTGTACTATCCCTTGTGTTATTCCAAATCTTTCTTTCATTTTGTATATGGTCCTTTTATTAATCTGTTCTCAAATTATAGAATTTGAATGTGTCCTCTTGTTTCCTGTGAGAAGCTTCTGATACAGAGAGCTGTGGTTGGGTTCAGCAATGTCTGTTCAGGAGGCCTCTCTGGAGTATGGCATCCTCTACAGGAAAAATAATATCCATTCCTTCCTAAATGTCCACATTGTAGCATAAAATATATTTTAACAGCTTTATTGAGGTTTCATTTACATAAAATAAACCATATATACTTAAAACACACATTTTAATAAGTTCTGATATATGTACATACTATTGAAAACATCATCACAATCAATAAAAGGAACATATTCATCACCCCTAGAAGTTTCCCTGTGCCACTTACAAATCCCTCCTGACTATGCTCCCTCTTTCCCTGATCTCATCTTCAAGCAATTGCTGGCCTATTTTCTGCCATCACGGATTAATTTTTCTAGAATTATACATATCAGAATTACATAATATGTACTCTTTTTTTGGTCTGGCTTATTTCCCTTGGCATAATTATTTCTTGTTTATTTTAAATCATTGCATCAGTGAATGTTTATTGCCTGCATGTGACATATCCATTTGCCTCTGTTTAAGCTTCAAGTTCTTCAAGGGATGCCACATTTGACATTGGACTCCTAGAACTTAGTATGGTACCTCTCATACAGATGAAACTTGATAATTATGGAATTGACATGCCAGGTTATAGATTTTCAACAATGCTGCCTCCATTTCTTTATAATTGCACAGATATAATAATTTATCCAAGAATTAGATGTGTGAGTTACCCTGGAAACTTAACCGCAATATATAACCTGTTATAGAAGTTCCCTTCTATTCCATGATAAGAGTTGTGGTTTTAAAATCAGAAATGGATACTGGATTATTTTTTTCTGAGTCTATTGAGATGATTATGTATTTTTTCCTTTTTGTTGTTGATATGGGACATTACACTGACAGAGTTTTGAATGTTAAATCAACCTTGCATTCCTGGGATAAACCCATCTTGCTCATGAGGTATTATCCTTATATTCTGTTGTATTTGATTTGCTAGTACTTTGATGAGAATTTTGCATCTATGCTCATGCAGGATACTTGTCTGTATCTATTATATTTTTGCTTAGTTTTGGTATCAGGGTAAAACTGGCATCAGAGAAGAGTTGGAAAGTGTTTACTGCTTTTCAGTTTTCTGAAAGAGTTTGTGTAGAATAGTAATTCTTCATTTAATATTTGGGAAAATTCACCAGTGATGCCACCTTGGCCTGGAGTTTTCTTTGTAGAAAGATTTGAACTTCAAATTAAATTTCTTTAATAGACATAGGATATATGAGCTCACTTTTCAGTAATCTTTATTGGTTTGTCTTTAAGTCATTTGTCCATTTTATCTCAGTTGTTGAATTTATTAGCATAAAAGTGTCCATAGTAGTCCCTTATTATCCTTTTAATATCATTAGAATCTGTAGTGATATCACTTCTCTTGGGTCTAATGCTGGTAATTTATGTTATCTGTTTTTTGTTTCTGTTAAGTCTGGATAGGAGTTTATCAACTTCAATGACCTTCTCAAAGAACCAGCTTTTATCTCTTCATTTTGTTGTTTCCTTCATTGTGAGGAAACTTTTGTTTTTCCTGATTTTCTCTATTGTTTTCTGTTTCCAATTTTATCGATTTCCACAGTGATATTTGTTATTTTCTTCCCTCTACTTACTCTGTTTACCTTGCTCTTCATTTCTAATTTTTTAAATTAGAAGCTGAAGTCACCAATTTGACACCTTTTTTTTCATTTCTAACATAGACATTTACTACTATAAATTTCCTTCTCATGACTTCTTTGTAGGCAGCCCATAAACTTTTGTATGTTGAGTTTTCATTTTAACTAGCTCCAAATGTCTAATTTCTTCTTTCTTGACTCTTTAGAAGTCTGTTATTTAATTCTTAGAAGTGTGTTATTTAATTTCCAAATATTTGGAGATCTTTCTGTTATTGATTTCTAATTTACTGCTATTGTGGTCAGAGAACATACATGTATGACTTGAATTCTTTTGAATGTATTGAGACATCTATTATGGCCTAGAAGATGGTCTATCTTGGTAAATATAATGTATGGATGCAATGAGAATGTTGTTCAGTATAATATTCTATAAATATCAACTATGCCAAGTTGGTTGATCATGTTCAAATTTTCTATACCCTTGCTGATCTTTTCTCCACTTGTTCTATCAATTATTGAGGAAAGGGTATTAAGATCTCCAGTTGCTCCTGTGTCTTCATCTATTACTCTTTTCAGTTGTACAGTTTTTGTTTCATGTCCTTTGAAGCTCTCTTCTTAGGTGTAGAAATGTCTAGGGTTATTGTACCTTCTTTATGAATGGATGATTTTATCACTATCATATCATTTATTCTCATGAAATGACCTCTTTATCTCTGGTAGTATTTTTTGTCCTGAAACCTACTTTGTCCGATATTAACATAGCTATTCCTACTTTCTTTTTTTTTTTTTTTTTTTTTTTTTTTTT
>NW_016818327.1:938457-966195 GCF_001698545.2 Rhinopithecus bieti
TTTTCTTTTCTTTATTTTTTTTTTTTTTTTAGCCGGGGGCCCGCTCCTTCGCCCAGGGGAGGGTGGCGGGGCCCGGTCCTCGCTCCCTGCAAGCTCGGCCCCCCGGGTTTACGCCATTCTCCGGCCTCAGCCTCCGGAGTAGCTGGGACTACAGGCGCCCGCCACCTCGCCCGGCTCGTTTTTTGTATTTTTTTTTAGTAGAGATGGGGTTTCACCGTGTTAGCCAGGATGGTCTCGATCTCCTGACCTCGTGATCCGCCCGTCTCGGCCTCCCAAAGTGCTGGGATTACAGGCTTGAGCCACCGCGCCCGGCCCCTACTTTCTTTCGATTAGCATTAGCATGCTATACATTTTAACATCTTCATGCTTGTAACCTTTTTGTGTCTTTATATTTGAAGTACCTTTTTTTAAAGATGGCATATATTTGTGTTTCCCTGTTTTTACAATCTTAAAATCTCTGCCTTTATTTGAATTTTTAGGTCATTTATGTATTTTGTGATTATTAATATGGCTTGATTTAAATCTATTATTTTGATTCTTGTTCTTTATTTGTCTCACCAGCTCTTTATTCTCTTTTTCAACTTTTTCTGCCTCTTTAGGATTGAGTACGTTTTGTGATTTATTTCATTTGTTGGCTTATTAGCTACAGTTTTTGGTTAATTTAGTGGTTACATTAAAGTTTATAGTATATACCTTTAACTCATTACACTCTACCTGTATATTATATTATACCATTTCATGTATAGTAGAACCTTGTAGTAATATATTCCCATTTTACCTGGCCCAGCCTTTGAGCTAATATTGACACACATTTTATTTTTAAATATGTTATGAATGCCATAATAGATGGTTTCTACTTTTGATTAAACGGTCAGTTATCTTTTAAAGAGCTTTACATAATAATAACATATTTCATTTATTTACCCATGTATGTGTGGTTTCTGGTGCCCTTCATTCCTTTGTGTAGGTCAGGTTTCCCCTGATGTCATTTTACTCTGCTTGAAGGTCTTTGTTTAGTATGTCTTGTAGTGCCGGGGTGGTTGTGATAAATTCTGTCATCCTTTCTATTTCTGAAAAAAAAAACCTTTATGCTTTGCCCTTGCTTTAGAAAAGATATTTTAGGTTAAGTTTTTTTTATTTCAGCATAATAAAAATATTGCCTCACTACCATTTCATTTGCATTGTTTTTTGATGAGAACTGCTGTTATCCACATCTTTGGTCCACTTATAATGTATCATTTTTCTCTGGTTTCCTTTATGTATTTTTGTTTCTCACTAGTTTTGAACTATTTAATTACAATGGGCCTTGATGTAGTTTTCTTCACATGTGTATCATACTTCAGGTTCATCGAGTTATTCAATCTGTAGGATTATAATTTTTTATCAGATTTGGAAAAAATAGTTTTCTGTTCCATCCTCTTTCTACTCTCCAATTATGTACAACTCCAATTCCATGTATATTTGGCTGTTTAAAATTGCCCTACAGCTCACGGATGCTTTGTTTACTTTTTGTTACTTTTCTTTGTAAAAAGAGAAAAGAGTTTCTGTTGAGAGTTTCTGTCGCCGTGTCTTCAAGTATACTAATCTTTCCTTTTGTCATTTATTCCATCTAGTTGTATTTTTATCTCTAGAAGTTTAATTATGGTCTTTTTTTTCACATTTTTAAAAAATATCTTCTATGTCTCTACATAACTTTTCTTTTCTTTTTTCTTTTTTTTTTTTTGAGATGGAGTCTCTCTCTGTCACCCAGGTTGGAGTACAGTGGCACAATCTCTGCTCACTGCAGCAAACTCCGCCTCCCGGTTCAAGCAATTCTCCTGTCTCAGCCTCCTGAGCAGCTGGGATGACAGGCACACACCACCATGGCAGGATAATTTTTGTATTTTTAGTGGAGATGGGGTTTCACCATATTGGTCAGTCTGGTCTCGAACTCCTGACCTCAGGTGATCTACCTGCTTCAGTTTCCCAAAATGCTGGGATTACAGGCGTGAGCCACCGTGCCCAGGCTTTCCTTTTTTTGAGTCATAGTTTCCTACCTCTTTGAATGCTGGCAATATGTGACTGGATGGTAGGCACTGTGAATTTTACTTTGTTGAGTGTTTATATTTCTTTTATTTCTTCTATTATTTATTTATGTATTTATTTAAGACAGGGTCTTGCTCTGTTGCCAGGCTCGAGTGCAGTGATGCGATCAAAGCTCAATGTAGCCTCAAACTCCGGTGCTTAGACAATCCTCTTGCCTGAACCTCCCAAGTATCTAGGACCACAGGTACATACCACCACACCTAATTTTCCTTTTCTTTTTTCTTTTAATTTTTATTTAAGATTCAGGGCTACACATTCAGTTTTGTTATATAGGGAAATTCATGCCACAGGGGTTTGGTGCACAGATTATTTCATTACCCACGTACTAAGCATTAGTACCTGATAGGTATTTTTTTCTGATCCTCTATTTCCTCCACTTTCTTTTCTCAATGAGCCCCTGGATCTATTGTTCCCCACTTTGTGTCCGTATGTTCTTGTTGTTTAGCTCTCACTTTTAAGTCAGAACATGTGGTATTGGGTTTTCTGTTTCTGTGTTAGTTTGCTTAGAATAATGGCCTCCAGCGGGCCGGGCACAGTGGCTCACACCTGTAATCCCAGCACTTTGGGAGGCTGAGGTGGGTGGATCACGAGGTCAAGAGATCGAGACCATCCTGGCTAACAAGATGAAACCCCATCTCTATTAAAAAAAAAAAAAAATAGCTGGGCATGGTGGCGGGCGCCTGTAGTCCCAGCTACTTGGGAGGCTGAGGAGGGACAATGGCCTGAACCCGGGAGGTGGAGCTTGCAGTGAGCCAAGATCGTGCCACTGCACTCCAGCCTGGGCAACAGAGTGAGACTCCATCTCAAAAACAAAGAAACAAACAAACAAAATGAATAATGGCCTCCAGCTCCATCTGTGTTGCTATAAAGAACATGAATTCATTCTTTTTTATGACTGCATAGTATTCCATGGTATATATGTACCACATAGTCTTCATCCAGTCTACCACTGATGGACATTTAGGTTGATTCCATGTCTTTGCTATTGTGGATAGTGCTGCAATGAACATATGCATGAATTACTCTTTATGGTAGAATCATGTATATTCTTTTGGGTATATACCCAATAATGGGATTCCTGGGTTGAATGATAATTCTGTTTTGAGTTCTTTGAGGAATCCCCACACTGCTTTCCACAATGGCAGACCTAATTTACACTCCCACCAGCAGTGTATTAGCATCCATTTTCCCTGTAATCTCTTCAACATCTGTTAAGTTTTTACTTTTCAATAACAGCCATTCTGACTGGTGTGGGATGGTATCTCATTGTGGTTTTGATTTGCATTTCTCTAACAATTAGTGATGTTCAACATTTTTCACATACTTGTTGGCTGCATGTATGTCTTCTTTTGAAAAGTTTCTGTTCATGCCCTTTGCCCACTTCTTAATAGGGTCATTTGTTTTTGCTTGTAAATTTGTTTAAGTTTCTCATAGACTCTGGATATTAGACTTTTGTTAGATACCTAGTTTGCAAATAGTTTCTCTCATTCTATAGGTTGTCTGCTTGCTCTGTTGATAGTTTCTTTTGCTGTGCAGAAGCTCTTTAGTTGAATTAGATCCCATTTGCCAATTTTGTTTTTGTTACAATTGTTTTGGTATCTTCATCATGAAATCTTTGCCAGTTCCTATGTCTAAAATTATATTGCCTAGGTTATATCCAGGATTTTTAAAGTTTTAGCTTTCATATTTAAGTCTTTATTTCATTTTGAGTTTATTTTTGTATATGGTTAAAGGAAGGGGTCAAGTTTGAATCTTCTACATATGGCTAGCCAGTTATCCCAGCACCATTTGTTGAATATGGAGTCCTTTCCCCACTGCTTGTTTTTGTCAGCTTTGTCAAACATCAGATGGTTGTAGGTGTGTGGCCTTATTTCTGGTTCTCTACTCTTCTATTCCATAGGTCTATGTGTCTGTTTTTGTACCAGAAACGTGTGTTTTGTGTACCATAGACCTTCAGTATAGTTCGAAGTCAAGTAACATGAAGTTTCCAGCTTTGTTCTTTTTGCTTAGCATTGCCTTGGCTATTAAGTACTTTTTTTGTTCCATAGGAATTTTAACATAGTTTTTTTCTAGTTCTGTGAAGAATGTTCTTGGTAGTGTGATAGCAATAGCACTGAATTTGTAAATTGCTTTGCACGTTATGCCATTTTAATGATATTCTTTTTATCCATGAACATGGAATGATTTTCCATTTGTGTCATCTTAGTTTTTATTTAATTAATTAATTAATTAATTAATTTTTGAGACAGCGTCTCATTCTATCGCCCCAGGTGGAGCGCAGTGGCATCATCTCAGTTCACTGAAGTCTTGACCTCCTGAGCTCAAGTGATCCTTCCACCTCAGTCTCCCGAGTAGTTGGGATTACAGGTGTGCTCCACCATGCCTGGCTAATTCTCTGTAGAGAGGGGGTTTCTTACCATGTTGTCCTGGTCTCGAACTCCTGGGCTCAAGAGAGCCTCCCACCTTGGCCTCCCAAAGTGTTGGGATTACACACGAGTCGCCATGCCTGGCCATCTCTGATTTCATTAAGCAATGTTCTGTAATTCACACTGTAAAGACTTTTCACCACCCTGGTTAGCTGTCTTCCTAGGTATCTTATTTTTGTGGCAGTTGTGAATGGAATCGTGTTTCCGATTTGGCTCTCAGCTTAGATGTTGTTGGTGTGTGGGAATGCTACTGATTTTTATATATTAACTTTGTACTTTGAAAATAGGCTAAAGTTGATTATCAGCTTGAGGATCTTTTGGGCAGGTACTATTAGGTTTTCTAGACAACCCATTGGTTTTATCCTGTGAGGAGTAGTGGAAGCTAGGCCTACAGACTGTCACTGCTGAACTTCTTGAATTCAGCTCCTCCTTGGGGGTGTGTGAAGGAGCCTAATGTATCCCTTTGCTTGATCAGCAGCCACTAATGCCAGATGTTCAGGGATCCAAGGCCCCTAGGACTCCACATGTGTTTGAGCAGTGGCTCTGCCTAGGTTCCATGTAGCTCTGCATGTCAGTCTGTTGGCCATGGTGGGGTGGGCTCACAAGGGGATCTCTTTAACACAGGGTTTAAAGGTCCATGGAGACAGTGTGGATCCCTGGGGTTTCTCACTTATTCACCATTTCCCCATGGTTGGGGAGCCTTCCTTGGCTCCATCCCACTCCCAGATGGGTGATTTTCCTGTCTTGTGCCTCTTCATCCTCCATGGATTGAGTTCTTTCCTTGATGAATCCCAGTGTGTTCACCTGGATGTATCAGTTGAAGATGTAGTATTTAGTCACCACTTTATCTTCTCTCCATGAAAGCAGCACACACTTGCCACTTCTAGTCAGCTATCTTCGCCCTCTCCTCCTTAATTTTTATTATTATTGTTATTTGTAGAGTTGGGATCTCACTATGTTGCCCAGGTTGGTCACAAATTCTTGGCATCAAGCAATTCTTCCACCACAGCCTCCCAAAGTGTTGAGCTTACAGGACTGAGCCACCGTGCCTGGCCCATATTTGTATTTTTATACATATTCTTAAACTTTGTACTTTGATGTAATGTTTCTCAAGAAACAGATTTTTGCTCATGTTACTTTTAAGATCTGTTAGGGACCAAAGCAATACTCATTCTTCGGCTAATCATTCCCCATTACTGAGGTGAAAAGTTTTGTGTACAGTACCAATGTCCCCGATTCTTGAGCTTTTCTGTTTGGTTGGTAGAAACAGGCACTGTTGGCCTTGTGTAAACATCAGACATTGTTACCTTTAATCATTAGTGGTGTTTTTTAAGTCTCATGTAGTTTCCTCAGTGCGTACACTGATTAGTACATGGGTGAATACTTGCAGGGGATGCCTTACAGATTTCCAAATACTGTGATATTCTGTGAGGAGTTGTCTCCTTTATGGCACTCTTTCCTGAGAGCTCTAGAAGCTCTCATAAATATCAACTCCTTCTCTCAACTCAGGGAGTCCAACTCTCCACCTGGTTTCTCTCTCACTACTGTAGTCTGGAAATTCAAGTCAGTCAAAGGGCTTATTTCATTTGCTTCCCATCTCTCAGGAATTGCTCTACGTTGTTGCCTGATGTCAGTGTCTTGCAATCCATTGTTTGACAAAACTGACAACACAAGAGATATTTTGTGTTTGGAAACAAGAAGGTAGTTCATCAAATGGTATTCATTTTTAAAATGTATACACACACACACACACACACACATAATATTTTTCCAGTTCTCTATGAGAAGAGTCACTATTCTGCTAAGCAACAATGGCTACATAGCAACAGACTATAAAATCCTGGTGGGCATTAGTTTTTGCCTGTGTTTTAGCTTTTGAAGACAAAATAATGTTTCTCTTCCTTTAAAAATAAAGTTTGTAACAACAACATAGATAAGTCAAGGAGAGTTGCAGAGCAATTGGTAACAATAACCACATTTAAAACAACCAAATTTGACTTGACGTGACAATCCACAGCCATTTTGTGCAAAAAGACAATCCTTCATTAAATTTTAAGGTGAATAGTTACCAAACTATTTACTGTGCTACTTCTCAAATATGCCCAAAGATGAACATTTCATCACTAAACAGCGATTACAACTTTCTCATTAATGATGTTTCATTATTTAAGGAAATAAGTGATCTAAACCATAAAAGTACATATTGTCCCTTGTGGAATTTTATAAAATCTATTTAATTTGTATGAAAAAAGAAATTGATCCTTTTAACATTTTACCTTTTTATAAAGTAGTCTTTATCCAGAAAATTTTATAATCAACATTTGTGCTTTTATTTAAAATCACAGATGGTGACACCTAATCAAATTGGAAACCTAGTAGTGTAGTATGCAATTTCATACATAAGTTTTGCAATCGCTGAATTGTAAAGTGTTAACAGTGGTCTAACCCATTCAGATGTTGGAGATTTATGAATTTTAGTCACATTTTCCTTAAATGCTTTTTTGATTTATATTTTAATAATATATTTATAGAATATATTATAATTTACAGAGGGCTATTACACACATTATTTCACATGAACCTATGAGCTAGGGTGGGCAGGTAATATTATTTATGTTTTTCAGATGAGAAAATTGATGTTCAATGGCTTAAGGAAATTAATTATGTTCCTGCTATAGGAGGTGGAATCTAGATCTAAATGGAATAAAAGTCAGTTAAAAGGATTGTAACCAATCTATTAAAATTGCCATATATAATCGTCCATTCTCATCCTGCTATGAAGAACTACCTGAGACTGGGTAATTTATGAAGAAAAGAAGTTTAATTGACTCACAGTTCTGCAGGCTTAAAAGGAATTATGACTGGGAGGCCTCAGGAAACTTACAATCATGGTTTTTCCCCAAGTCTCATGTAGTTTCCTCAGTGCATACACTGATTAGTACACGGGTGAATACTTGCAGGGGATGCCTTACAGATTTCCAAATACTGTGATATTCTGTGATGAGTTGTCTCCTTTATGGCACTCTTTCCTGAGAGCTCTAGAAGCTCTCATAAATATCAACTCCTTCTCTCAACTCAGGGAGTCCAACTCTCCACCTGGTTGGAGAAGGAAAAGGGGAAGCAGGCATGTCTTACCATGGTGGAGCAGTAAAGAGAGGTGGGTAGGGTGATAAGGGGGGAGTGGCACACACTTTCAAACAAGCAGATCTCATGAGAACTCACTCACTATCATGATGAGAACAGCAAGGGTAAAATCTGCCCCCATGATCCAATCACCTTCCACCAGGTCCCTCCCCCAACACAGGCGATTAAAATTCAACTGAGATTTGGGTGGGAACACAGAGCCAAACCACACCACCATACCTTTAAAAAGGTTCAATATTCTTTTGTTACAAATTATGAAATCACGTGTTTGAACCCAGGCTTCAGAGGATTTAAAATGATTCCCCATATATTTAACAACTATTGTGTGAATCTGGACAAATCACTTTCTCTGAACATTTCCTGCATTTAGTTTCAACATATTTATCACTTGTTTTTGCTTGCTGCTTGTTCATAATTATTAGCACATAAGAATTAATACTGCTACACATAAAACTTTGTAATGGTCATACCACACTCATACTACTATTAATGACAAGAACTTTTGAGCAAACGTTTAGAACACAGGCCAGGTCTGGTGTTGGTGAAATACCACAGCTTTTGTTTGTCTTGGAGTTTTTATTTCTCCTTCATGTTTGAAGGATATTTTTGCCAGATATACTGTTTTAGGGTAAAAGTTATTTCCTTCCGCCCTTTAAATCTATCCTGCTACTCTCTCCTGGCCTGTAAGGTTTCCATTGAAAAGTCTCCTGCCAGATGTACTGATGCTTCATTGTATGTTATTTGTTTCTTCTCTCTTGCTGTTTTTAGGATTCTTTGTTTATCTTTGATCTTTAGAGTTGATTATTAAATGCCTCGAGGTAGTCCTCTTCGGATTAAATCTGCTTGATGTTCTATAACTCTCATGTACTTGGATATTGATATCTTTGTCCAGATTTGGGAATCTATTTATCCCTTTGAATAAACTTTCTATCCCTATTTCTTTTTCTATCTTCTCTTTAAGGCCAATAACTCTTAGGTTTGCTCTTTTGAGGCTATTTTCTAGATCCTGTAGTCATGTTTCATTTTTAAAAAATCTTTTTCTCTGTCTCTTCTGACTATGTATTTTCAAATAGCCTTTGCTAAGGATAACTAATTCTCTCTTCTGCTTAATTTATTCTGCTATTAAAAGGCACTGGTGCCTTTTTCAGTATGCCAATTGTATTTCTCATCTCCAGAATCTCTGCTTAATTCTTTTTAATTATTTTAATCTCTTCATTAAATATATCTGATAGAATTCTGAATTTCTTCTCTGTGTTATCCTGACTTCCCTTGAGTTTCCTCAAAACAGCTATTTTCAATTCTTTGAAAAGTCACATATCTCTGTTTCTCCAGGATTGGTCCCTGGTGGCTTATTTAGTTCATTTGGTGTGGTCATGTTTTCCTGGATCATCCTAATGCTTGCAGATGTTTGTTTAAGCTTGGGTATTGAAGGGTTAGCTATTTATTATAGTCTTTGCAGTCTGGGCTTGTTTATACCCATCTTTCTTGGGAAGGCTTTCCAAATATTCAAAAGGACTTTGGTGTTGGGCTCTAAGTTGTATCTGCTTTAGGAGGCACCCAAGCCCAGTAATGCTGTGGTTCTTGCATGCTCATAGAGGTACCACCTTGGTGGTCTTGGACAAGTTCCAGAAGAATTATCTGGATTACAAGGCAGGGACTCTTGTTCTCTTCCCTTACTGTCTTCCAAACAGAACCTCTCTCTGTGTTTTGAGCCACCTAGGCCTGGATGCACTGACATAAGCATTCCTGTGGCCACCGCCACTGAGATTGTGCTGGATCAGACCTGGTGCCAGCACTGCACTGGGTCTTGCCCAAGGCATGCTCTAACCATTCTCTGGGCCCTGGGATTCTACAATCAGGAGGTAGCAAAGCCAGCCAGGCCTCTCTCATTTTCTCCAGGGTAGTGAGTTCTCCCAGTCCCTGGGTGAGTCTATAGGTACCATCCAGGAGCCAGAGACTACAGTTAAAAACCTTAGAAGTCTATCTGGTATTCTAATATACTGTGGCTTAGCTAGCACTCAAACCACAAGATGCAGTCCTTTCCACTCTTGCCTCCTCTTTTCAAAGGCAGAGGAGACTCAACTCATGCCCACACCACCACAGGATCACAGGGAATACTGCCAAACTATTGCTGATGTTCCCTTAAGGCCTTAGGGCTCTTCAGTCAGCTTGTGGTTACCCTTAGGGAACTGAGCTCCCCTCTGGCCCAGGGCAGGACTAGAAATGCTATCCAACAGCCATGTCCTGGAATCCAGATGTTCTACCCTGCTGTGGCTGAGCTTGTACCTAAGGTGCAAGTCACAGTCCTCTTTACTTTTCCCTCTGCTTTGCTCAAGCAGAAGGAGTCTCATCCTATAGCCACCACAGCTAAGAATTTATTGATTCCCACCTGAAGTCATCATGTCTCAGAGTCTCACCTAGGGCTCTCAACATACCGCCTGGGCTACTGGTTGTCCAGGGGCCAAGGACTCTTCAGTTAGCAGGTGATGAATGATGCCAGAACTGGGTCCTTTCCTTCACAGTAACAGGTTCCCTTCTGAACCAATGTGTGTCTAGAAATGTCATCTGAAAGCTAGGGCCTCGAACAGGGGCCTCACAACTGTGACTGGTACCCAATCCTGCTGTGGCTGAGCTAGTATACGATATGCCAGACAAAGACCTCCCCACTCTTTCCTCTCCTTTCCTCAATAGAAGGAAGGGATCTCTTTTGGAGCCATAAGCTGTGCAGCCTGAGATTAGGGAAGGAGTGATGCTAACATTCCCATGGACACCTCAGCTGATGCCTTGGCAGGTCATGTGCCCTCCCAGTCCACTGTCTCTGGGTCCGGTTCAACACTAGGAATCATCCAAGAGTTGCAGTTCTTATATCCTAGACTCTTTCTCAAGTTTACTTAGAGACACAGAGCACTGCAGACCTCGGTGGTGAGGCTTGCAGGAACTCAAGTTCCATCTTCTGGGATAAGTGATTCCCCTCTGGCTAGGGCTGATTCAAATACTCCTCCATGGGCTGGTGTCAGCTGAATTTAGTCTGTTTTTTCTTTCTGCTATAATAAGGTGGCACTCTGTTCAATGCCTCACAGTTGCTGTGCCCTCCCTCTCCCAGAGCACAGGAACACTCTGCACCATGACACTGCTGCCAGGGGATGAGGGCAAGATAGTGATATGGTTTGGCTGTGTCCTACCCAAATCTCATCTTGAATTCCAGTGGGAGATAATTGAATCATGGCAGCAAGTTTTCCCTGTGCTGTTGTCATGACGGTGAATAAGTATCACAAGAGCTGATGATTTTAAAAAGGGGAGTTTCCCTGCACAAGCTATCTTCTTCTTTTGTCTGCCACCATGTGAGGTGTGCCTTTCACCTTCTGGCATGATTGTGAGACTTCCCCAGCCATGTGGAACTGTAATTCCATTAAACCTCTTTCTTTTGTAAATTGCCCAGTTTCAGGTATGTCTTCATCAGCAGCATGAAAACAGACTAATACAGGTAGCATTGATCATTTAAGACTGTTTTGCATACCACTTCAGTGCCTCTTTCTGTGACATGAAGTTAAAACCAGGTACTATGAGTGCTTACTTGATTTTTGGTTCTTATGCAGGTGCTTTTTTATGTGTAGATGGTTGTAAATTGGTGTCTTTCCTGGGGGATTAGGAGGGGACAATTAGTGGAGCCTTCTATTCTGCCATCTTGCTCTGTTCCCATTTAGAATACCTTAATTTTTGAAAATTCAGATCTCAGTACAACTTCTTAGTTAAAATTCTAGACAAAAGTGTGAAGTAAAGTTAAATTTATGTTGCTTCTACACACCTAACTCACATGCAGATAAACAAACTCCTTTGATACATTCTGCAAAACCCAAAGTAAAAGCAAACATCAAATACTTAGTCCAAATACAACAGCTGTATCTGGACTGTAAGTAGCATGAGTATCAGAGGACGTCTAATTTAAATATGAGTATTGTGTGTTTTGAGAGGAAAAACTTTTGAATATCAGTGATAGCAATAGATTGTGATGATGACTGGCAGATATAAAATGTTTCTGCAGATGGATATAGAGGTTATTATGTATTGGAAAAGATTTTTAGGAGGAAACACAGTTCAAATGGTGACAAGTACATCTTCCATTGCTTTTGAGACTCAGGGAGAGATAAATATCTTAGGAGAAGTGAATAGAAAAATACCACCTAACCTCAATGTTACAACTTCCATGAAAAATCACTTGTCTCAAGAGAAAGAAGAGAAATCAATGGGAAGTTGCTTGGGTGGTTAGGCTACAAGCTTGGAATACACTTTTGGGTCAGAGCTCAGGAACATATTCTAGGATAAGTGGTACTGTTTGACCTGATGCACTACTAGAAGCTGTTTTATTCTCAGAGGGAGGTTGTCATGATATAAGAGAAAAAGCATTTGAACTCTGGCTGGAGCATACTGCAAAATTTAGAAATGGTAATGCTTATTAGTGAGACTTGGGGAGTTTGTCATATGTATTTCTACATTTTAAACATTGATAAACATTTATCACTGTCCATGGTCACCTTTGGTAATTGGGTTCTCATGTTGAAAGCACTGAGAAATCTGAACAGTTTTGTGGCACATTCCTAGCTACAAATCGAAATGAGGATAAAAATGACTCTAGAAAACTATAGTGTATAAATGATACTCCAGAAATTGGTGCCTGTAACAGTGACTCTCAAGCTGTGTTTCAAGGAATCCTAGGGCTCTGAGAAGGAACCTCGAGCGTTTTCTGGAGGTAATCATTGAAGATAGGGCTTCAGTTCCTCTGCTTCTACTTTAATTAGGAAAATTCTATCAGTATATGTTTAATATACAAAGATCTTGTAAAATCTTTTACTTTAAAATAAATTTTTGGCCTCTTGATTTTTATTTTGATGCAAGCTCTTTATCTCATCACATACAAGTAACACAAAGTTCACAGGTATGAACTGGTCTGCAGGCCATATTTTGAATAGCACTAATGTAGAAGATCCGATAGGAACTACCTCTGATCCTTAAGTTAGCCACAGATGTACATCTTAAGACTTTGAACAATAACCTTATCAGAAAATAGAATAGTGAAGTGTTTCTTCCCTAGAAATTATAGGAAGGCTTAGACCTTAGAGAAATATCAAGTAAGAATGAGAAAAATTGATGAATAATTAAACAAATGTGACTAGTAAATGAGTCTGAGCTGGGCTTACCTACCTCAAGAGTACTTGCTGGCAATGGGGAGACTATTAGAACATTGAGAAGTTAAAGTGCCTGCCATCACATACCGTATCTGTATTAAGGTTACAGAGATTCAGAATTAGGGGACTATCTAAAGGGAGACAGTGTGGCAACATAGTTAGATGCTTGAGTCTGGTGTTATATTGCCTTGGTTCAAAAACTGATGGTACCACTTCCCCGCTATGCAAATCAGGTGATTAACATAACTTCATTAAGCTTCAGTTTCTTTATCTATAAAATATGAGTAATGATAATCGTACCTAATGAGGTTGTTATGAGGATTAAATAAAATAGTTCATGTAGAACACTCAGCATATAATGATGAAACATGTTAGCTATTGTTATTTTTTGAATCAAAGTAAAGTATTTTTTACAGCATTTGAGACAACAGTAAAATGAGAACATAATGGCAAAATAGGACTTTCTAGCACTAGTCCCCTTGCAGAAACAACAATTTGAACAACTCTCCATGCATGAAAATACCTTTAAAAGAGCTAAGGAATCCAAGTGAGAGATTACAGCACCAAAGTGTAGCATAGAAATAAAAAAAGAGGCATGAAATAAAGTAGGAAGATCACTTTCACATCACCCACATCACCTGTACCCCAAGCCTTGGCAACACAGCACAAAGAGAGATACTTCATGCATGAGAGAAGTAGAATTATGTGGGAAGACCCTGGAGACCGTGGCTCCAGGCCCACCCAAAAGAAACACGGCACCAGACCAGCACCTGTGGCCACAGGCTTTAGATTAGTGCCTTTAGACTCAGGCTCCAGTCTAATTCTGGCACCAGGCTGGTCTTCTTAGCCTGAGGTCCAGGCTCATCCCAGTGGACCCAGGTTACGGGACTATCCCTGCATATCCAGGACAAAGGCACATCCCTATGATCTGAGGCTTCATGTCTATTTACTCACTAACCACGTATTAGGCCAGTCCACACAAGGACTCTAGCAGCAAGCTTGCCCACTGACCCCTCCAGATGGTCCACCCGGAATCAATATGGACTGACTAGTGAAGGGCTTTTCCTACCAAATCCACTTTATAGACATGGAAAGAGTTGCTTGTTTCTTCAAATGCACAAACACCAACACAAGACCACAAGGATAAAAAAGAATCAAGTAAATAGGACACCACTAGTGGAACAAAATAAAACACAAGCAACAGAGCTTACAGAATTGGAGATCTGTGAACTGCCTGATAGATAATTCAAAATAATATTCTTAAAGAAATTCAGTGAGCTATAAGAAACACAGACAGACAACTAAACAAAAATTTAAAAGAAATACATAAACAAAGTGAGAAGTTCAACAAATAAATAGAAACCATATCAATCAAAAATAAATTTTGGAGCTAAAGAACACAATGATTACATTGAAAAATTCCATAGAAAGTTTGAACAGTGGACTCAATCAAGCAGAAGTAAGAATCAATGAGCCCAAAGACAAGTCATGTGGAATTACCTAGTCAGAGGAGAGAGAGTAAGAAAGAATGAAAACAAGTGGCAAAAGCCTAGGGGACAAAACTGTATGATCATCTCAATAGATGCAGAAATAATATTTTATAAAATTCAACATTTTTAGTAATAAAAACTCTCAATAAATTATGTATAGAAGAAACATACCTCAGCATAATAAAGGCCATTTATCACAAGCCCACAGCTAACATCATACTCAACAGTGAAAAATTAAAAAGCTTTTTTTCTAAGATGAGGATCAGGACAGGAATGCCCACTCTCCCATTTTTGCCACTTCCATTATAGCCCTGGAAGTCCTAACCAGAGTAGCTAGATAATAAAGAGGAAGAAAATGCAATCAAATCAGAAAAGAAGAAATAAAATTTTCCATTTGCAGATGACATGATCTCATATATAAAAATACCCTAAAGACTTCAACAAAAAATTGTTAGAACTAATAAACAAAGTCAGTAAAGTGGGAAGACACAAAATCAACATGCAGGCCTGGCGTGGTGGCTCACACCTGTAATCCCAGCACTTTGGGAGGTTGAGGCGAGTGGATCATGAGGTCAGGAGATCAACCATCCTGGCCCATCTCCTGGGCCATCACAGATGGTGAAACCCCATCTCTACTAAAAATACAAAAATTAGCTGGGTGTGGTGGCATGCGCCTGTAGTCCCAGCTACTCAGAAGTGTGAGGCAGGAGAATCGCTTGAACACGGGAGGCAGAGATTGTAGTGAGCTGAGATTGCACCACTGCACTCTAGCCTGTGCAACAGAGAGAAACTCCATCTCAAAAAAAATAAATAAATAAAATAAAAAAAAAATTTAAAAAATCAACATGCAAAAGACAGTATCTTTTCTATACACTTGAACTATGTGAAAAAGAAATCAAGAAAACAATCCTATTTATAGTAGCTATAAAGAATAGAAAACTTAGGAGTAAATGAAAATAAAATACAGATTGAATATTCTTTGTCTGTAATACTTAGGACCAGAAGTGTTTTGGATTTTAGAATATTTGCATTATACTTAGCAGCTGAGCATTCAAAATCTGAAAATCTGAAATCCAAAATACTCCAGTGAGCATTTCTCTTGATTGTTACATTGGTGCTTAAAAAGTTTTGAATTTTGGAGGCTTGCAGATTTCAGCTATTCAATTTTGGATGCCTAACCTGTACTTACAAATAAATTTAACCAAGTCAGAAAAGCTATATTCACTGAAAACTGTAAAGCATTCATGAAATAAATTAAAGAAGAGGCAAATAAATGGAAAGATACACTGTGTACATGGAGTAGAAGAATTAATATTGTTAAAAGTGATCTACAAATTTAAGACAATCACTGTCAAAATTGCAATGATATTTTTCATAGAAGTAAAAAAACCACCCAAAATATATGAGGAACTCAACTCAGCAGAAAGAAAACAAATAACCTGATTGAAAAATGGGTAAAGGAATAGGCTTTTCTCAACAAAGACAGTATCCTGTCTTAGTCCATTTATGTAGCTATAACAAAATACCACAGCATGGGTAAATTACAAACAATAGCATTTCATTTCTCACAGTTTTGGGGGCTGGGAAGTCCAAGATCAAGGTGCCAACATTTAGTGTCTGGTGAAGGCCTTCTTGCTGAGTCCTTACATGGTAAAACATTGTGTTCTCACGTTGAGGAAACAGAAGAGCGAAAAGAGAGTGAGGCAGCTCTCTTGCCTCTCTTTTAGAAGGTCTCTAATCCATTCATGAGGGCTCCACCCTCATGACTTACCATTGAAAGGCCCCACCACTTAACACTATCACATTATGATGAAGTTTCAACATAAGAATTTTGAAGAACACATTTAGACCATAGCATATCCAAAGAAATGAATTAAGTATATCAAATAGATGTCTGTATTCCCATATTCATTGTAGAATTATTCATAGTAGCCAAGATATGGAATCAATCTGTGTTCATCTACAGATAAATGGATAAATAAAATGTATACATGTACAATGGAATATTCTTGAGCCTTAATAAAGAAGGAATTTTATCATTTTTGACAACATTATGATAACTAAAATAATCCAGGCATAGAGAGACAAAGAGTACATGATATCACTTATATGTGGAATCGAAAAAGCCTAACTCATAGACGCAAAGAGTAAAATGGTGGTTGCCTGGTCAGGGAGATGGGGCTGGGGGGAAGGAGGAGAAGATATTGGTCAAAGGGTACAAAGTTTCAATTAGATGAGATGAATAAATTCTGGAAATCTATTATAGTAGGGTGACTATAGTTAAAAACAATTTATTGTTATTTGAAATTTGTTGTATATTTGAAAATTGCTGAGAGTAGATCTTAAATATTCTCACTACAAAAAGTATAACTATGTAAGGTGATGAACATGTTAATTATCTTGATTGTGATAATCACTTTACAATGTATACATATATCACAACATCGTGGTCCACACCACAAACATATATAATTTTTATTTGTCCATTATACCTTAATAAAGCCAGGAAAAAAAGAAGACGTCATGCTAATAATAATTTATAACACTAAAATGAATCATAGATATGTGAAATATTATTGAATTAGGAGCAGGAGGAAAATGCCTTCTATATGGGGAAAGGATCATATCAAGCATCAAAGTTTATACCTTGCCGTGATGTACATATATGAAAGGGTGATGAAATTTTGCACCTAGCACTGGTAAGCTGAAAACTGTAGAGAACAAACCAATGTATTTCAGACTCAATGAATGAATCCTGAAGACCTACAGAAGTAAATGTAAGTTCTTCCTCTGGTATTTTCTACTTGACTGTGTCTGGAATCAGCTTGGTAATGTCCTCCACAGATCACTTCCCCCAGTCAATGCCTGGATGCTTATCTAAAGATCACAATTTCAGGAAAATAGTCTGTTTATTTTTTAATAACAATTTCCTCTGCAAAAGAAAAGACTCTTTCCTTAGTTGCTAGTAAAACAGTGATAGAGTATATAACGCCTTTTAAGAGGTTAAACCATGGAAAAAGTATCCCTGGACAGAAATCCCATGACATCAGAACAGTGCTGGTAACTCTAACTGGGAAGATACTCATTCAAGGGCTTAGCATGAAATGAATAATTGCTGAGCCACTAAAGAAGAAAATACCAGCAACATTAACTAGCTTTTGCTTGGTTCCATTAGAAGGAGCCTAATTGGAACCCACCTTAGGCAGATACAACAGGTGTACTAAGGTCCTGGCTGCCTCACTTACACCCACAAAGAGAAAAAATGTTTCCCTCTTCCCACCGTCCAGGAGCTCCTAAGGCAGGTGAACAGGACTAATGTTCACAGGGATCAGCTCTTAGATAAAGCATTAGCAAAAGCAGGGAGTCAGGGATTAGAATGACACAGACATGTCACAGGGATCCAAGCCCTAGCCATGTCCTAATGCGAGGAGAGAGGCAAGTTGCTCTAGCTTTGAGAGCTGTCATCACCTATCAATACCTCCTGCTTACCATGTAACCACCATTCTTCCAATTATACATTTTACCCTGCTTCCTCTAAAGAGTTTTCACTGTAGTCCTATGGATGTTGTTCAAAAGGGATCACTTCTGTTCAAAATGCCACCAGTTCCCAAAAAGTACTGATTCTACCAAAGATATACGATTTCAGGATCTGGTGGTTTTTAAATCTTCTATAAACTGTGTTTCTTCCTCAAATATATGTCGTGACTATTTCTCCACTATATCTTTGTGGCAAATGTCATAATATTTATTTAAATGGTTCTCTCTCTGCTCTCACTATAAATGGTGTTAGAAAAGACTTGAAAGGGAGATTGCTTGAATTTCTGTGTTACTCTCCACAGCTGCTCCTAGTCGTTGAGGTTTCTACCACCATTTACAAAGAGCTGTTATATCCAGATACATAATATTTAGAGGCAAATGTTTTCTAAATCCAGTTTTACCTCTACTGACAAGGAAAAGGGTGTGCAGGAGTTGGGCTGGAGACTGGCTGCTTTCCTAAACTAAAATTGTCCAAATGGCACTTCCTGATGAGTCAAGGAGAGTCTATGGGCAGGGAGCTTGCATGTCATTACCAAGGTTACTGAAGCACTCCTTGGAGCATATTTTCAGCAGCATTGATTTTATGTAGAGACAGATGGGTTAGCTATTTTATTTAATTTGAGGACTTCAAAAAGCTAGTCTGAATACAAATTCTATTCATATTTATGTGATCTCAAATTCTTGCCATAGATAACTTCTAGAGATACATATCTTCTAAATAAATAAAGATTTTTTTCTCTAAACACTAGGGTTACAAATTAGCTAGACAACACATTAGCAGAGGTTAGTTACATAATCAATAATTCATCATATCTCTCTTCAATCAGGGGAGCATAGGTATCTGACAGTTGAATAAAAAGTGGCAGTTTATTATGAGAATTAAATAAGGCATTGCCTGTAGAGTACTGGGAACTTAGAAGACGCTGAATAAATAGTAGTTCTCATCACAGTTAGAAAAAAAAAACCAGAATAACTGATTATTAGGTTTCAAAGTCAAGCTGGAAAAGCTCTTTATGATAGTGCTTCTTAAATTCTATGCGACTGCAATGAGAACCAGACATTGCTGCCCCATATGCCTCTGCAGTCCCGGGAGCTTCTGAAAAGAAGTCCGAGGTGGTTTTTTTCCTATCATTTCTTATTGTAATGCCATTCACATGAGAATATACATGATTAATGTCAGATCAATATTGGATATGGAGAAAAGAACACAAAAAAGTACCAGGTAAGCTTTTGGAGGCAGGAGTGGTTTATTCTGCCTGTTCTAATTACCCTGGGTAATTAGAAAAGGAAAAAAAAAAATTCTATATAGGCTACTGAATGAGATCTCATTTCCTATGAGAGATAAGATCCAACTTCCTCTGGAAAATCACCAAATCAAACTTGCTTCATCACTTACTGCTTCCATAAGCTCTTTAGATGAGTTGGGAAGATAGGTTCTTTTCATCTAAAGCTCTTGCCCCAGACAAATCGCTCAACCTCTGTGAGTCTTGGTTTTCTCATCTATGAAATAAGCAGAATGTCAACATTATCTACTTCATCAATTGTTATGAAAATCAACTGAGGTAATATATGACCTTTTATTTAAAAAACACTATGGAACAAAATGTTTCAGGTAATCTACTGGGCATTGAAGGCACAAAACACGAGTAAGGCATAGTCTCCCCCTCACACAGAGAGTCACACACATAAATAATGACTGCTCATGATAAAAAAAAAAATACCATAATGGAGATACAACAGAAACTCATCTGTCCATTAAGTTAGGACTGATAGAAGAGTGGCTATCAAAAAGTTCATGTAAGTAGAATGTCATATGAGTGATGTATGTGTGTGCATATGTGTATATATAAATATAAATATAAATATATATATATATCTTTAACTTAACCCAAACAAATACACATTTGTTGGTCAATTGTTTTTGTTCTACGTAGTTCCTTGTGCATGGATCTACTGATTGCAGTGCTTAGTTCCATTTCTTCCATAAACCATACCTATAAGATACCATACATGCTTCCCAATAAGGATGGTATTGTTAAAGTAGAACAAGAGCTTAAAGAACCTTGGAGAACTAGTTTGCAAAGACACTTATAAATCCAGTAGTTTGGAACAGACAACACAGACAGCATGTCATTTTCAGTTGGATCATAAGGGAGTTCAATAGCTTAAAGGAAAAGAGTGACTGTTGAGGTGTTGGGGAAGGTAGAAGGGCTTTTGAGGCACAGGAAACAATATATGGAAATCAGAAAGGGATGATTCTTGGAAGATATGCTTCAGGCACACTTTCCCAACACCCTTGGGAAATGTGGCCAAAGGATAGGTGCCTGAGAGAAACTGAACAGATAGGTATGATTTTCATCACTATGTTCAATTCTTCAACAACTCTAACCTATTCGTGCTGGATCATCTAAGCTTTCTGAATATTCAGTTTATCTTTATGTCACTATGACCAAATTTCTGAACAGGTTCATTTACCATTCCTACTTCCATACATTGGAAAAAAGAGAGGTCAAGAAAAACATCAATATAGACACATTTCTAGCCTGTGGAATTGAGGCAGACTTCACCAACCTCACTGCTAGTAGACTGAGAAGATGCAAGGCCCATTTTCCTGGGGCAAGGCAAGTGTAAGTGTAAGCTTCCACCAGTCATCTTGCTGAAAAATTGTAATTGCAAAAAAGCTGTTGCACAGCACCTTGTAATGTTAGAAGGCTGATTTTCATCACCATACTTTCCCTTAGGAATCACACCTTACCTGACTAAAGTCTTACTCCTTTTTCAGTATGAGCTCAAATGCCACCTCTCCACAAACAGTAATCATTGACCTCTATCTCATTGTCCCTTAGTCTGGTAACAATACTATGTTATTGACAATGAGATAGAGGTCTTTCTATGACCTGCAATAACATTTCTTGAACGTTACTTCATTCTATCTTGGGTATATATGTGAATCTGCAAGTGGATTGTAAGCTTCCTGGACATGGGATCTTTATTTTCTGGACTCTATTTCTCCCAACAGTGTCTTCTACAGTGGAGTCAGTAGTTTTACAGTAAGAACTATTTTGTTCAGCTGAAGAAAGAAAGGTATGAATAAGAGGTTTTGGTATCCTGGAAGATAAACAGTTGCATTTATGAAACATGCTCCTAGAAATGATGGCAAGATTTGGAGGTAAGTTTGGAGGAGGTCTAGTGTTCAGGCACAAAGACATAAAGAGGGCTAGAAAATAGGAACTTAGAGTAAACATCAGAGGAATTGGGATGGTTTAACAAGGAAATGGAGAGAATTTGGCACAGTTAATAGGAGAATATTATTATGTATTATTATATACATCAAGTGGTTAAGTAAAGAAAGATTCATAGCTGTCTTATAGCTCTACTGATGATGAAGGTAACAGGAATATCATTCAGTTTATCTAACTTTCTTCCACATACTTCTTTTTTCTTTTCTTTTTTTTTTTTTTGAGATGGAGTCTCACTCTGTCACTAGGCTGGAGTGCAGTGGCGTGATCTTGGCTCACTGCAACCTCTGCCTCCCAGGTTCAAGCGATTACCCTGCCACAGCCTCCTGTGTAGCTGGGACTACAGGCATGCACCACCACGCCCAGTAAATTTTTGTATTTTTAGTAGAGACGGGGTTTCACCATGGTGGTCAGGACGGTCTTGATCTCTTGACCTTGTTATCTGCCTGCCTTGGATTCCCAAAGTGCTGGGATTACAGGCGTGAGATACCGACCGGCCATCCATATATTTCTTGACATCAGAATCCTTTCTTCATCTACCTTGTTTCTGTGATGTTCTGTAGAAATAAAGGGAGCAATGATACTTTACAGGCCATTAGAATTTTATTAAGCTGGTATGTAAAAATGCACATTGGTCAGTGTCTGGTCCAGTGTCCAGGAGTCTAAATTTCATCTTAAAATTAGTTGTGTTGACGATGTTGAGTCTCAAAGATCCCCTAGAGTGGCTTTATCTGGTCTATTATATTTACTAGGCCCCCATGGATATATGCTCTATACCTAAATGTGTTTAATGGCCATGATTAGACTGGGCCTAGAGCGGCAGTGCTCTATCCAGATGACAGTGCTGGGTTAGTTGAGGAAAAGAGAAAGCCAACACAGTACCACACACTTACCCAGAACACAACAATTGGATCCTGAGAACTTTCTCCGTCTATCAGAATGAAAAGCCTGGCCTATTTCTTAAAAGCTAAGGAGAGCTGGGGATGCATGTAGGCCAATCCTTAGTTTGACATTCAATCAGCCTCTATGTGTATCCGTTAAAGTAGATGTTAGTTGAAAAATCACTTAGACCATCATAACATGAAAGACATTTTTCATATTAGCATTACTTTGTCTTACACAGTGATAACTGCTAACAAATGCAGTTTCACTATTATAAAGATGGGAGGAATCCAGGCGTATTGTGTATGTCTCTGTGTGTGTGTGTGAGAGAGAGAACTGTATCTTTATTTGTTGTCAGAAGACAAAACCTCACAGCAGCAAAAGAGATAGACTGACCCCAGAGTTAGTTGAGTGCAGAGGAAAATCATTTGCATAAATACTTTACCCTAGCCTGGGGCAGATTTGCAACTCATCACTAAGGAGCTGTAGTGGGAAGGATGAGGAGAGAGAGAGGATTATTTATTTCACTTCCGCAGTCTGTTGACCTCACTCTTCCCTTGAATAAGTGAGCCTGTGGTGGTGCCAGCATTCATGGTTTTCCACAACCTAAGTTATACAGAGAACCACAGCTATTTTCAGTAGAATCAGACCCCAGCTGAGTAGCATTCTGTCCTTTTTGCTTTTTTCCCAGAAGTGCAGAAATACAAAATGACCTGAAACTAAACATTAACAACAAATGCACTTCTTTGATTCTCTTTTTCCTCCCACAATCATATTAAGGATAACAACAATAGCAATACATTATTTCTCTCCTCATTCAAGACTCACTTAAGCAAAACATTTACAAGCTGGATGATTAATTGATCATTTTGGGTTCTCTGATGGCAATTAAAGTTAACATTCTGGTAATTATTCCTTTTGAAAGGAAGTGGGGCTATCTTTTTAGATGAGAATCTCAACAACAATCAAAAACAAATAACCATACACACACACACACACACACCAAAAAACACCCTGGACTGATTAAATTAAAACACAGGGAAATTAGCGTGACATTCTTTCTTGATTCAATTACAGTTTTCAAAATGATGAATATTATCCATGAATGTTTTAAGGTTCACTTTAATGCATATTTTATCAACTTTGAATGTATCACAAATTTCCCTTTTAATTTAGCCTTTTAAAAATAGTAAAATTAAAACTGTCTTGCCCAGATTTAATGGGATATTAGTTCTCTCCTCACATATTCTGTCTGGTCTTGTGAGAGTGGTCCATTGTGCCCAAGTACAACAGTCTCTTTGCAGTGCTGAATCTTAGACACTGAAGACAGCCTCTCTTCAATGGGGTTACTACAGGGGAAAAAAGAAAATTTCAGTGCCTCATAGAAGGGACAATCTAATCCTCTTTGCTGGTACATCTGCTGTGGCAGTTTTGCTCTGCAAATCAAAAGGCACCCCATTAATTAGAGTTCCTTTTCCTTTCATTTTATTCAGCTTGTGAAATGTGACCAGTATTCACCAAAAAAAAAAAAAAAAAGAAAAAAAAATGTTTTGGGCCACTTTAGTCACAGATATCTACCCGAAGGGTTTGCGCTTTGATTTCTTGTCTGATTTCCGCTTACTGTTCTTCCTCTATTTTTTTTTCTTTTTTTTTTAAAGAAGGAGCCCTTCTCCTTTGGCAGAGTGCAATATATTGAGAGAGCTTTACAAAACAAAGCTTTCAGCTCTGAGTCAGCAACAAACTCATCTTTGTTCATGTGTTTCTATTAAGGAAAGAAGGCCAATTTTATGCAGGTTTCTATGGCTGGCTTCACAAAGGCATCTCTCTGTGTGCAGGCTCTCTGGCAGGAACAGTCGACTCTGAGATCATCATTTTCAGCAATCACCAGCTGCAATGAAGATCTGAGAAAGAAAATCATAAACTGGTTTATATAGTGATTTTCCCGAGGAGGCTGAAATATAGAGACTCACTGGTAGGCAATTAATAAAGGCAGTTCATTGGTTGTATTCACAAGAACAGTCCATGGCTTTCTCTATATTTTCCTTTATCTATAAACACATTTTGATAGGATATTCGTGTTATTTATCTTGAGGAGGAAGCAAAGCTCATTTGCATTTCCCTGGGTTTCCCTGGAAATTCCCAGGAATTCTTGTCCTTCGTTTGATGGTGTTTTACTGTGTTTGGGATTACATTAAACTATAATCTCACAGTCTGAATCCAGGTATTTGGCATTTGTTTGATGATATAGTTAGGGCACTATAAGATACCCATTTGGCCTATAAGGAGATGGTTTAAGACTTAGGGGATATATCAAAAACATTAAGAATAAACAAAATAGTTCCAAACTCCTGATGCAAGCACTTTGAAAAACACCCAAAACATGACCTATTTGTCATGAAGCGTAACAGAATGAAGTTTGGAGACATGGGTTAGTATAGCACAATCTGTGCTAGTGTTTCTTTAAGAGTATTCCAAGATAGGTTCATTCATACTTTGATTTAAAAGAAAATTTCCATGTTTGAGTAGGAAATGCTAGTCTTAACAAAATGAAACTTATTTTAGCTGCAGGAACTCTCAGAACCCGAAATATGCTAATGTTCATAGTCATTTTCTAAAAGAGATTCCTTCTAATCCCCCTACTGCCACAGGAGCACCTGCTTGGACTAGAGCCCCAAAGATCACACTTTAGGGAAATGCTGACCAAAGCCAATGGGGGACTGGCAACTGAAGACTTCAAAAGCTCAGGCTATCATGGACTGTGACGATGTCTGCTAGAGAAACTTCAGACGTATTTGTTTCAATATGGATATATAAAATATTTATAGTTAGATGCTATCTGAGACTAGCTAGTCAGAAATCAATCACAATGTAAAATGAGAGAGCACTGTACCTTTCCTGCTGGCCCTGCCCCCAAATGTTGACTATCTTTTTACAGGTAGAGCCTTAGGAGATCTCTGTTGGTTTATGGATACCTAGGTTTTATGATTCTCATTTCAGAGGCTTTGCAGCACAGACGAAGAGCGATGGTGGAATTTAAATGAGAAACCTGGGCTGCTTAAGTACATGGAAACCTAGCAGTTACCATGCTGCTCTTTCTTGATTCACGGCTACCAACTAGAGATGCCAGATAATATATTTTTTCCATATGTTAAGTGTGATGTATTCTTTGTTGTTACATAAGATCTGCTAGCAAATACTTCTGTTCCTCTCTTTTATTACTTCAAAAGAGAAATATTTGTTGAGTGCCTACTATGCGCCAGGTACAGTATAAATAAGACAGAACTAGTCCTTGCTCTCCTGGAACTTACTGACTAGAGGAGAGAAGGGACTAATTTCTAGTCATACAGATGATTTATTCATTTTATAAAAGGGACTGCTGTACATTTAGAACTGAGTGAGTGTGGCAGAAATTGCTGATATTTTGAAAGATTATTTCATTAGATTCATCCTGAAACTTGCCTAGCCCAGGAGTGTCTGTCTTCTTCACAGGCATCAGTCTGATACTTTGCTATTGCAAACATCTTGCATTTCTATGGTTGTGCTTTGGGATAGAAATTCATGATGGGCAAAGATGGGTCCTTGTAATTATTTGTCTGGAATTCCTGAGCAGCTCTTTCTATTTTTCAGTGACTGGTGAGACACAGTTCAGATGAGATACAATCAGTGTGCCGATTGTTGCACAAAAACCAGGGTGATTTCTACTTTGCAATCCTTGGTACAAGTCTAAACTTATCTGGAGTTAGGAAATAAATCCTAAAGGCACATACCTCAGTACCTGATATACTACAGCACATAAAGGATCTTTCTGCACTCTTGAAGCAAGCTGGGGCTTGGTTTAGGGGTGTTTTTCTTATGAAAGAGGGAATTGTGGAACAATTATGGAACAAGGCAGTGAGAGGGAAGCTGTGATAAAATGGTTCTAATACTCACAAAAGTTATAATACAAATTTTTAAAAAAACAATTATAATCTAAGCTTCTTGCTTCTCAGTTGGTCCTTGGTCTTTGGTCTTTCCCTTTCTCTTTCTACCTCCAGCTCCACCCTATAATTTTAGTGATTATATGTTTGTATGGACATGCCAGACCACCACATCCTAGCTCCATTCTCATTTCTACTTGGCTCTGGGGTGTGTACATCTGAAGTGAGGCCCGCCCTTAGAGGAATCAAATGCAAGAAGAGACTGCAGCCCTCAAAGCAGCTGGACAGATAATTCTGAGACCTTGGAGAACAAAGCCATGTTCTATAAGTGGACGTCAACTCTAGCTGTATATATTCCCTAGACCTGTAGACTTCCCATCTGATGGTGAACTGGGTGAGGGTAGGAGACTGCTAGTACAGCTGAACAGAAGCTAACACAGGGCCTGCTAAAGCATATAGTCCAAGCCTGGTTCTCAAGATGGTGCCGGCTGGCCTTGTAGGCCTGAGTAAGGATTTGCTTTTTCAATTAACAGAGAGTCATTGAAATGTTTTGATTTGCATTTCCAGAATCTCACTCTCACTGCTGTATAAAGAGTATCCTGGAGAAGAACAAGAGTGGAAAGAGGGAGCCAATTTCAGAGATGATTGTAGAGTTTTAGACAAGAGATGAACACCTTTGTGGGTTACTCTGAACATCTACTAGTTACTGAGTCATGTCATGGTTCCCTAGTGGGGCAGAACTAATAGGATGGAGATATGTGTGTGTGTGTGTATATATATATATATGTATATACATATATATATATACACACACACACACACATATCTCCATCCTATTAGTTATATATACATATATATATATATATACACACACACACATATATGGGAGTTTATTAAGTAGTATTAACTCACATGATCACAAGGTCCCAAAATAGACTGTCTGTAAGCTGAAGAGCAAGGAAGTCAGTCCAAGTTCCAAAGCTGAAGAATTTGGAGTCCAATGTTCCAGGGCAGGAAACATCCAGCATGGGAGAAAGATGCAGGCTGGGAGGATAAACCAGTCTAGCCTTTTCTTGTTTTTCTGCCTGCTTTATATTCTGGCCATTCTGGCAGCTGATTAGATGGTACCCACTCAGATTAAGGGCGGGTCTGCCTTTCCAAGCCCACTGACTCAAATGTTAATCTCCTTTGGCAACACTCTCACAGACACACCCAGGAACAATACTTTGCATCCTTGAATCCAATCAAGTTGACACTCAGTACTAACCATCACAAGTCTACCCCTTGTCAGCTTGAACCCACACACATCTCCTGAGATCATACATAATCTTCAGATAAAGACAATAATAAAGTCATAATTATGCCTAACATAATACAACTATCCTTTGTACAACCAGAAGTGCACCAATCCCCAACCAAAATGCTATTACATAATATGAAGTCAATAACTCTTATGTCACATGATAAAGGAAAGGAAATAAAATGAAGATTTTTCTTAGTAAAAGTGCATATATGCATAAACATGTTTTTAACAAAAGGAGGAGGAAGGCCGGGTACGGTGGCTCAAGCCTGTAATCCCAGCACTTTGGGAGGCCGAGACAGGCGGATCACGAGGTCAGGAGATCGAGACCATCCTGGCTAACACGGTGAAACCCTGTCTCTACTAAAAAATACAAAAAACTAGCTGGGCGAGATGGCAGGCGCCTGTAGTCCCAGCTACTTGGGAGGCTGAGGCAGGAGAATGGCATAAACCTGGGAGGCGGAGCTTGCAGTGAGCAGAGATCCGACCACTGCACTCCAGCCCAGGCGACAGAGCGACACTCTGTCTCAAAAAA
>NW_016818327.1:966343-973329 GCF_001698545.2 Rhinopithecus bieti
AAAAGGAGGAGGAAATACTCATGACAATTACAGTCCTCGTTTCTGCAGCTGGTCACATGGTTGTAGTTGGTATTGATGTCTACCATTTTCTACTGCCCATTCTGTATTCCATTTGCCCTCAGCAAACAGCTCAGTAGGTCATGTTTTTTTTCCTCATGGAGTGACTCAAACTTTCATTCCTGAAGGGTCTGGACACCATTTCACCATTCTATCAGTCCAGCTGCTTCAGGATGATGGTGAACATACTATTGAAAGCTTTTAAGGAATCTAGAAAACAATTTCATCTGCAGAAGCAGGTCTAAGTGAGAACTAAAAGCTTCCACTTTCATATTACTTACCACCTACGTTTAATGTAGCTTTATTATTCATTGTCTTCACTAACATAATTTTATTATTTCACCAGTTTTATTAATATAACTATTATTTTAGAAAACTCTTGCCCAGGACGATAGGAAGATAGTGGTTGTAAATAACTTTATCATTTGCTCTGGGACCTTCCTGACATTTTTTTCTTTTTTTTAAAATGAACATGAAGCTTAACTCTTCAAACCTCTTCTAGAAAATATCTTGATTCAGGCCGGGCGCGGTGGCTCGAGCCTGTAATCCCAGCACTTTGGGAGGCCGAGATGGGCGGATCACAAGGTCAGGAGATCAAGACCATCCTGGCTAACACGGTGAAACCCCGTCTCTACTAAAAAATACAAAAAACTAGCCGGGCGAGGTGGCGGGCGCCTGTAGTCCCAGCTACTCGGGAGGCTGAGGAGGGAGAATGGCGTGAACCCGGGAGGCAGAGCTTGCAGTGAGCTGAGATCCGGCCACTGCACTCCAGCCTGGGCGACAGAGTGAGACTCCATCTCAAAAAAAAAAAAAAAAAAAAAAAAAAAAAAAAAGAAAATATCTTGATTCATCTATGTCCCTGCAAAGCACGTGAAGTCATTCTTTTTTATGGTCGCAAACTAACACAGGAACAGAAAACCAAACACTACATGTTCTCACTCATGAGTGGCGTTGAACAGTGAGAACACATTGACACAGGGAGGGGAACATCACACACCAGGCCCTATTGGGTGTTGGGAGCAAGGGGAGGGAGAACATCAGGACAAACACCTAATGCACGCCAGTCTTAAAACCTAGATGATGGGTTGATGGGTGCAGCAAACCACCGTGGCACATGTATACCTATGTAACAAACCTGCACATTCTGCACATGCATCCAAGAACTTAAAGTAAAATAAAATAAAATTTTTTAAAAAAGAAAATATCTTGCTGTGTTCACCAGTTCTAATCTTCAAATCATGAGACACACACAATTTCAATCAAATACTTTACATTGAACACCATCTTTAACCAGTCTCAAGATCTCATAAACCTTCCAACTTTGCTGGAACACTAAAAGACTAATAGACAATGCCAGGTAGTGTTCTTCTTTTTTTCTTTTTAACTTTGTGAGGAATAAACTAAGCTTTACCTCATCATCAAGTTCTTTTGGTGATATTTATGGTGAACTAGTGTTTGGCGATCTTGGAGGCCCACCGAGATCTTATCAAGACCTCACATTACTGCAGCCCAAGACCCTCAGTCTCAAAATACTTCGCTCCTCTGAGGCCTCTTGAGATTTCATCTTGTATTGGGGCCTTGTATTTTTTTTCTTTTACTTTGGCTCTCAGAATTTTTTACTTTATTTCGTTTTCTAAGAATAAAATTTTTTTTTTTTTTTTTTTTTTGAGATGGAGTCTCGCTCTGTCACCTAGGCTGCAGTGCAGTGACATGATTTCAGCTCACTGCAAGCTCCACCTCCTGGGTTCACGCCATTCTCCTGCCTCAGCCTCCTGAGTATCTGGGACTGCAGGTGCCCGCCACCACACCCGGCTATTATTTTTTTTTGAATTTTCAGTAGAGACGGGGTTTCACCATGTTAGCCAGGATGGTCTCGATCTCCTGACCTCATGATCTGCCCACCTCGGCCTCCCAAAGTGCTGGGATTACAGGCATGAGCCACTGCGCCTGGCCAAGAATAAGTCTTTTAAAGTAACACTTTCATTATCTAACCATATTTGAAAACTTCCTATTCTTGCTGGAAATCTGCCCTATGACTAGTAATACAAAATTTGCCTCTGTATTTATCATTTTTGGTATGTGTCTATAAATGTCAAGTGCATGGGGAAGAGGACAGGTGTAGCTCCCATACGTCTGTTCCTGAAGCAGCATTGCAGACTGAGAAATTTAAAGGGTTTATATTCATGCTGGCTTCCTTTGGATGAAATTTGCTTTAGGTGATAGGTCACTTAGTAAAACCTCATGGGAAATTTCCTTAGTCTTGTTTTGTCTGGTTCCAAAAGACATCTCTTAAATCTTTCCACCTTCTGTAAAATTTATGTCAGTCACATTTGTAATTGGAGATATTCTGGCCCTCGGGCTGGGACCCCAAGCCACAAGGTATACAAGCAATATTTACAACCATCTATTACCACACTCCCATGGGTTCACTTCTGTCTAAACCTCTCTTTACTCCCCCTCTTGGCCAGACTCCTGCTTCTTGCATTTATCTATATTATCGCTCAAATTTAGGTAATTTCCTTCATAAATGGCAGTGATTTCACCAAAGATAACTTAGAATTACAGAAGTCACTTTACGGATTTTTTAAAAGAAATCAAAGATAATTTTTATTGAAGATATTAAATGCTAAGCAATGTAATTATACTGCATTTTAAATTCTATAACAACGATGTGAATTTGGTATTTTTATTGTTGTAAGAGCCCTTAACATGAAGTCTACCCTCTTACATTTTTAAGTGTATATAACACAGTATTGTAAATAGACATACAGACCAATGGGACAGAATAGAGCACAGAAATAAATCCACGCATATATGGTCAACTGATATTCAACAAGAGTGCCAAGAATACACAATGGAGAAAGAACAGTCTCTTTAACAAATGGTATTGAGAAGATTAGACATACACATGCAAAAGAGTGAAATTGAATCCTTATCAGAAACAAAACAAAACTCAAAATGGATTAAAGATGTCAAGGAAAACTGAAACTATGAAAACTCCTAGAAGAAAACATAGGGAAAAATCATGACGGTATTCATGACAATGATTTTCTAGACAAGACACCAAAAGCACAGACACCAAAAGCAAAAATAAAGTGTGACTATATCAAACTAAAAACGTGCACAGCAAGGAAACAATCAAAACAGTGAAAAGGCAATGTACAGAATAGGAGAAAATATTTGCAAACTATATATCTGATAAGGGGCTAATACTCAAATTATAAAGGGGAATTCTACAACTCCTATAACTCAATAGCAAAGAAGTAAATAACCATATTAAAAAATGGGCAAAGGACTGCAATATACATTTCTTCAAAGAAGACAGACAAATGGCCAACAGAGAAGAAAAGTAAAATTTTGATATGATCAAAATTGTTCATTTAAGAGGCATCTTAGAACAAAAAAGGAAGAAATCCCAAATATCCAATTGTGTGCATTTTTGATTGGTATAAAAATTCATCCAGAAGAAATTCAGATCCCCAAATTGCTTCCATAAGTGATTAATTGGCCAAGGCAAAAGAGAACTGTAAAAAACTTTAAATTATCTCTGACGTATTTCCCTCTAAATCACAAGTCACAACTCAAAGTCTTGATCCAACCACATCTATTCTTCCATCTTATGTTGCTCAATTCCTCTCTTCCTCTATTTCTCCCTCCAATCTGTTCTCTTTCCCTTCCAGTCAGTCAGAAACCATCTCGCCCAAATTCTGTTACTTCTTAAAATTAAACTGCTCTCAGAATAGGAAAATCCCTTGAGGCTGATTTTAAAACGTGGTCTCCCTTTGAAATGACAGTCATAGTCAAAGACTTTCCAAAATCCATATAGGATTGAAAAAAATTGCAGAGAAATTTAGAATTGTTGTAGGAATGTGTAATTCAGGGGTCCCAAATTTATATCGATTAGATCGTATGATAATGAGAGCATTAGATGCAAACGATTGCATGGAAAAGGCAGAATGGGAAAATCCTAAGGGTATCTCAAAACACCTCAAATTTTATAGGAAACCAAGGGGATTTACAAGGATTTACAGATGTTAGACAAAGCCTTTGGAGGTTATCTCTAAAACCTTGCCAATGAAAATGAATAGACCCTAACCCAGTTCTGCAAGCAAGGGAAGGATGAGTTCAGAAACTTTAAGAGATGAACTCTTAAGTACTCTTAGCATTCAAGAATAGTTACTCAAACAGGTGTAATTTAAGGTCTCTCTTTACTTTTTATAAATGGCCTTAAGACTGAAATTAGGGATTTGATATGTAAGCAAAAACTGGAGTCAAACATCATCCCACTTTCATATATCCAGTATCTGAATATTTTGGGAAAAAACTCTTTGAAAAGAAATAAAATAAGGATCAAAATAAATTGATGGCATTACAAATGAAGGACTAGGTGTTTCTATTTCAGTCATTAAACCCTGCAGGAGGGAGTTTAATGACAAAGATATTTAAAAGATAGGTAAAGTAAAACAGATAGGTACCTTCATTCTTTTGAAAATTATTTTTAAATTAAATTTTATTTATTTAGTTTTATTTTGTTAGAGACAATATCTCACCCCGTATCCCAGGCTGGAGTGCAGTGGTGCAATCATAGCTCACTGCAGCCTCCAACTCCTGGGCTCAAGTGATCCTTCCACTTCAGCCTCCCGAATAGCTATACACTTATTCTTACAAGGAAAAAATTTCTTTACATATTAAAGGAGAGCCTTAAATTTTTTTATTGATACGGGCATACAGTGAGTGGAATAATATTCCCCCAAAGATATCCACACCTTGATTCCTGGAACTTGCAAGTACATTATCTTACATGGAAAAGAGGGACTTCACAGATTATAGGGTAAAGACCTTGAGATGTAGAGATTATCCTGGATTATCTAAGTGAGTTTGACATAATCCCATAAACTTTATAAACAGAACTTTATCTGGCTGGAAGCAGAGGAGAGATAACACAGAAAAGAAGTTCAGAGAAATTTGAAGGTTGAAGACTCAGCTTTCCTTACTGGCTTTGATGATAGAGGAACGGGGTCACAAGCCAAGAAGTACTGGTGGCTTCTGGAAGCTTGAGAATGACCTAAAGCTCACAGCTAGCAAGAAAATTGGAGCCACACTCCTACAACCATGTAGAACTGAATTCTTAATATAACCCACATGAGCTTGGAAGCAGATTTACTCCCAGAGCCTCCGGAAAATAATGTAGCCCAGCCAACTGGTTGATTTTAACCTTATGAAATTGAGAGCACATAAGCAGCTGGGTTGCACTTTGCCTGGACTTCTAACAAAACTGTGAGATAATAAATGGATGCTATTTTAAGCCTTTAAGTTTGTGGTGCTTTGTTATAGTAGCAATAGAAAGTGTATACAGGGTACTAAAGTATCAACCCTAAACCCTACTGCTGGTATACAGCCTTTCTGTCAGAGTCAACCAACTGCCTGATGGGTAGATATCTTTAATAACCTTCAGATGCTTCCCATGTCCCAGCTCATAGCTGTCCCTCTTGGACCTTTAACCGAGAAATATGCTTTCCTCTTTCATGACAAAACCCCTACTGACTTGATAGGGATGAATTTACTGTGCAAATGAAACTGCCAGATTAAAGGTTCTTCTGAAGGTTTCTTCCTGGAAATCCCTGATAACTTGACTATTTCCTCTGTTAGTAAAAGAGTCATAGCTAATTTGGGCATGGGTACACTTCTTTCTAATCAAGCTTAAATGGAATACATCAAGGAGATAAAAAAAAAAAAAAAAAAAAAAAAAAAAAAAAAAACAAGAGAGAAACAGAGAGAAAGGACTCATCATACTCTCTACCAGTTCTTACAACATCCACCTCCTCTCAGTAAAAATCTTTGTCAGTGGGGCATATAGGTCATTGAACACCTCAGGTTCATACATAGAATAGAGGTTCTCTACTTTCCTGATGTACCGACCTCAAATGCTATTTTGTCTTTGGTGCCTCCTGAGCCTACATATTTTGTAATTGTAGCCCCGTGTTTCACTTTCTTTCTTAAGATGGTCAACACTTGTTTGCTTTTTGTCCTAAGACAATTAGCACTACAGCTAGATTGTTATTCCCAAGAAGTTTAAGGAGGCACTTTCCAACTTTCACAAGGCCTCAGCCAGAACATGAATGACATTATTTTTTTCTGTGAGTTTACTCCTACCTTATATGTGGATGATTTTTGTTATATTTTAAAGATGAGGTGAGCTGTAAGGTGGATTTCATTTATCTACTTACTGTTTTAGCTTAAGAAGGGCATAGGTTTCCAAAGAAGAGTTTCACTTTTGTAGAAATAATGTCTAGTCCCAGGACATGACTTACCTCAACAAGATAAATTCCTTATTCATGATAGACCACAAGCAGTTCAAAAGTTTCACAGGTCAGTAGTTAAGAAACAAATAAAACAATTCCTGAATTTGCTACTGCTAGCAATGTGTTTCCAACTTTTTGGAAATTGCCAAGCCTCTATAAGATTTAACTAAGTCCTAAGTAACTGGATCTAAACACGAGCAGACTTTTCTGAGGATTAACTCCTTAATGACCTCCCACCCTGGAATATCTAATTTTCATAAACCTTTATACCTATTTATTAATGAAAGATATGGACAAGCCCCTGGTGTTCTGATTCAACTTCATAGAAAATATCAAACCAATAGTCTCTTTCCTGACACGGTGGCAAAAGCCTACCCACTGAATCTAAGGACATTTGCCACAGCTACACTAATGGAGACTTCTACAACTTGGTTTTCAGTCTTCCTTATAATTGATAGTTCACCATTCTGTATAACCTTTTCTGATCACCGAAAATACACAACATTTATCAGCATATAAGCTTATATCCTATGAAATCCTTTTATTTTCTCCCTCACAAATTTCACTAATTGTTGAAATACTTCAAATCTTGCTATTCTTTTTTTACCTGAAAAAAAAAAAAAAAAA
>NW_016818327.1:977796-983710 GCF_001698545.2 Rhinopithecus bieti
AAAAAAAAAAAAAAAATGCAATGACTTTCTAACCTCTGCTTGTTAACTATACATGTTCTGAATAAATTTATTATGACCTCCTTTAGAAAATTTAGACTTAATCTTGTATGTTGATGGATCATATCTTAATACTATTCAGGAAAACATCAGGCAGGTTATTCTATAATGTCCCTGACAGTGGCAAAATCTTCCCATATGGTAGAATTATTTGCAATCACCAGGGCTTGTGATTAAAGATAAAGAGGTTAACATAAATATTAAGAGAAGATATGTGGATATGGTTTTAGGTTGTCCACAACTTTGTAACGCTTTGAAGGCAAAGAAGTTTCTTGATTTCAGAAGGAACCCTGATTCAGAATAATTAGCATATTAAAGAACTTTTGAGTGTTCTAAGGCTAAGGAGGTAGCTATTAGGTTGGTGCAAAAGTGGTTGCGGTTTTTACCATTACTTTCAATGGCAAAAACCGCAACTACTTTTGCACCAAACTAATATATTAAAAGTAGGAACTCATTCAAAATTAGGTAACATGGAGGCTTAAAGGAATGCTCTGGGTGATCATTATGTCAGACAAGAAGGATTCTGAAGCTCCCTAACCCTCCTGAGATTAAATGTTTGGAGAGGCCCAAAGTCAAATATTGTCTATACAGTTAGAAGTACTGGGAGATAGACGGCTATAAATTTTCTGAGGATACCTTGATGATCTTAGGATATCTGCCTCATAGCACCAGAGGACCTAAAGTGGAAACTTGGAAAAATTTTACAGGAAATTATCTACAACAGCAAAGACACATTGGCCACTGTACTTAATCAACATTAATGGGGCGAGTTTACTAAATTGCTGAGGATATGTCTGGTTCAGGTTTTATCTGTCACTAGGATAATGTTAATAAAAATGTAAAGGTTGGGACATGGACAAAGACTGAAACTGCATGAGCCCTTTGTATATTTCTAAGTGGATTTTATAAAACTACCCTACTTGATCATTTAATATGTCTGGTTCATTCAGATAGTTCTCAGGATTTCTGAAACATCTTCTTGCTGGAGAGCTAGGCTCTAATCATGTCTTTAAAATTACTTAATTTTGTGTACCCAACCTGGAGAACTCCTGGGAAATCCAATCTATCTCCTCAGTAACAAAAGTACCCATTTTACTGAGACTATCATTTAACAGCTTTGCAAATCCCTGCCACTTACTCAAAAACTTTGCTGTCAACAAAGTTCCAATCTCCATGAAAGGAAGAAAGAATGAACAGAACTCTAAAACTCAAATTAGCAAAACTCTCAGAAGCTCTCAAACTTCTAAGGCCTAAGGTATTGTCATTGAGATCAAATCCTTTTAAGATTCATTGACTCCTCTCCTATGAGTTAGTAACAGGTTGATCCGTGTTTCATGAAATACCATCTGCAGTTTTGGACTCCACCTATTAAAAACAGATATGGCCAAATACAGCAGGTAATTCATGGAACACATCCAGTCTTCTTATTAACAAGTTTAACCAGCCTTTTCTCAACACTCTTCCAAGCAATCCCTGAATGACCTAAAAACTTTTGGAAAGAACCCAATTGGCTACTGTCCACTACTAGGACAGTAGTATAACTCCATGGAGTTAGTCCCTGTATGTGTGCCTCTCATAAACCTCGCCTGAATCACTGAAAGATGGCCCTTACCAGAGATCTCAAGCTGAGAATTCTTGAGATCCCTCCAGAAACAATTTTCAGAAGGAGATAACTTGCATGAAAATCTTTGGACTAAAGATGACAAAAGATAAGATATAACCAGCTTCTACTGAAGATCCACAGGAAAAGACTATGGATTATAATGCTTTACACTGCATTATTTTGTTCTTTATTTTTCTAGATATTTTATTTCCTTGTTTGCTTTTTGCTTAAGGTTATCGTTACGTTACCAATAAGGCCCCTATTTCTAATTTTACTGTTCATATGACTAGTCACTCCAATGTGTGAGTTCTACAACTGGCTACAATTTACTAGTAAGCTAAAGTACATGTTTAAAGTAACAGCCCACTTTTCATAGGGAGCCTCACGGCTTTCCTTAGTACTAAATCCTTATAATGAATCCTTTATTTTCCCGGATAACCATATTCAACTACTAGCTAACTTTATAGATTTAAAAAAACAGTATTACAATAGGCCAGACAACAAGAAATCTAAAACTCCATACCACATTGTATTTAAAAGGGAGGTTTCCATTTCCACAGTAGCAACAAGTGGAGATCCTCTGGTGAAGATGAATGGCTTTTGAAACTGAGCTTACACAAAAATAGAATTTAAAAGCAGACTAGGGTACAGATGGCATATATTTGGAGGTTAATACTTTCAAAGATCATCCAAGTAAACACACTCCTTTTTCTTTTGCCTTAGTTCTACTTCAGGATCTCCGTACTACAAACTTCACTGCCTGGTACTGGACCATTCTTGACAAGTGGTGCTAAAATACTACATCACTATTTGTCAATCTTTTGGGGCTAGATTGTCCAAGAATAGATAATTGAGTGGCTCCCAATGACTGGTATTTGATACACGTACAAAAGCCTACTGGTTTCTTCCTGTCAACTGGACAGGAATTTGTTATATTAATAATCTGATCCCTATCTTCAGGGTATTCTTGGAAACATCCAGGGTCCATTTTGACCTGTCAGTTTGCTCTTCCAGAAAAAAATCTCCCTGTGCTTTAAAAAGAGGCCTGAAGGCCAGGCGCGGTGGCTCAAGCCTGTAATCCCAGCACTTTGGGAGGCCGAGACGGGCGATCACGAGGTCAGGAGATCGAGACCATCCTGGCTAATACGGTGAAACCCCGTCTCTACTAAAAAAATACAAAAAACTAGCCGGGGAGGTGGCGGGCGCCTGTAGTCCCAGCTACTCGGGAGGCTGAGGCAGGAGAATGGTGTAAACCCAGGAGGCGGAGTTTGCAGTGAGCTGAGATCTGGCCACTGCACTCCAGCCTGGGTGACAGAGCGAGACTCCTTCTCAAAAAAAAAAAAAAAAAAAAAAAGGCCTGAAAAGCAGGAAAAATCCTGAATACTATTGTTCCTAGAAGAGCAGCAGAACAGAAAATGTCACCAAGGGGAAGTGCCACTTGAGAAGTTCATGAAATTGGATTGGTGCTCATTTTGAATAGATATAATATTGGCCTCTTGAGAGTGAATGGATGCTGTTTTGGGGAAAGAGTGTTAGGCTTACATCTCTGCAGATCTCTTTGTTGCCTTTAATCTTACTAATCTTACATTTGAGAAGGGAACAAACCATAAGTTATATAAACCTATATCTAGTACTGTGGACTCTTTGGATTGTGGATAGGATCTATTCTTTCAAATTTGGGTACTCTGGGCAGATAAGTAAATAAACTATAATCATAGTTCTTCTCTTGTGTTAATCTGGTTGTATTGTTAAAATGTGTGATCTCTTGCGTTTTGAATAATATTGAATAGCCACCATATCACTGAATGATCCAACAAATGATCACCCAACAAAGAGAACAGGAAAACTTAGCTCTTGTGGAGGTTGGAAATAATAGTATCTGGAAACATCATACATTATCATGACAACTCAATAGTGATGACAGTTTGGATTGATCACATTTCCAGATGCTAATGGACCATCTTGCAGCTCAGGCTGAAGAACAACCACATGGTAGGACAGTGAGAGCTGAAAACATCTACACTCATGCTGCTCATGGTCTACATAAACATAACTTTATTATGTGATTGTCTTAATTAACATGACTTTATTATTCTTAATCAAAATGAATTTACTATTCTAGAAAACTAACACCTAAAAACATAAAATATGCAAATAACTTTCTTGTTTGTTCTAGAATGTCCTGAAAAACCCATATAAATAAACACCAAACTGTTCATCTGTTCAACAGATAGCATCAAACAACTTGTTATTTCTCTCACCTCTTTCAAATTCATTCTTTGGAATCTTCACCTTGCTGTGTCTACCAGTACCAAGTTAAAATGATCCATAGCAATTTCAGTCAAGCTCCTGCATTGAATATCCACCTTAAATCAGACTCCAAATCCTCACCAATATCCTGATATTGTCACTTCCCTTCTGGGATGCTACCAAAACTCTCTCTTGTATATATATTTATATACACAAGTACATATTCACACAAATTTTATATATACACACATACACACACACACCCATATATATATATACACACACACACGCACCTACACACATACACAAATTTAGTGAGCCATTATTTGACAAAAGTTTAGTTTTGAACACCAACATTTTTGACACTTGTGACCCGTGCCATCTTTAAGTTGAACAATAATTTTCTAAGTTAGGGTTTCTAGAAACCCACTTCGTATCATCAACCCACTAAAAGTTAACACAGAAACACATTCAATAATCGCTTAATTGTACATTTTAAAATAACTTAAGGAATATAATTGCATTGTTTGTAACTCAAAGGAAAAATGCTTGAGAGGACAGTACCCCATTCTCCATGATGTGCTTATTTCACATTGCATGCTATGTCAAAACATCCCACTTACCCCATAAATATATACACCTAGTATGTACCCACAAGAATTAAAAATAAAATTTAAAGATTTAAAACACATTAAAATATACTTCCCTTATAACATCTTGTAAGAATGTTTGAAATACATAAACCCAAATAAAATATAAAAGCTATATTGAAAATATCCCTTCTTGGGGTTTATATTTACCATTAAAGGTACTTTTTAACTATTTATTTATTTATTTTTTTGAGATGGAGGTTTGCTCTTGTTGCCCAGGCTGGAGTGCTATGGCGAGATCTCAGCTCACTGCAACCTCTGCCTTCCGAGTTCAAGCGATTCTCCTGCCTCAGCCTCTCACGTAGCTGGGATTACAGGTTCATGCCACCACGCTTGGCTAATTTTGTATTTTTAGTAGAAACGGGATTTCTCCATGTTGGTCAGGCTGGTCTTGAACTCCCGATCTCAGGTGATCCACCTGCCTCAGCCTCCCAAAGTGCTGGGATTACAGGCATGAGCCACCATGCCTGGCCAAGATACATTTTAAATGTCAAATTTGAATATTATGTTTATAATTAGAAAATCTGCAAAATTTTGAGGTAGAGTGGTGCCTTTTAACATTATATGTCAAAGTTGATCTTTTTGGATAAGCATCTAAAATAACAAATTTTAGATGCTTATCCAAACATGATGTTGCTGCCACTCATTTACCTATATTTGTGTCTTGAGAACTACAGTCATTATTTTATTTATTCTTTTATTATCCAGCCAAGAATTGATTTAGTATGTATCATGAGTCCTCATGGTGCTACACATTGTGGACACAAATCAAGTAAGACTTGGTTTCTACCCTCAGTCAGCTTACACTCCATGAAGGAAAGCAGTTCAGTAATTAACAATGTTTAAAGTGTGATGAGTGCTAAGATGGAGCTACTTATGGGACTCTATAAAATACAGGATGAATCTAAACAGTCTGAGACATGACAAGTCTTCCCAGAGAAGATGAAATGAGAAGTGAGTTCTGAATGATTACTAGGAATTACACAGGAGTTCAAGAATTTAGCTAGGCAGAGCTTCTCAAGGCTTAAAGTACATATGAAGCACCTAGGGATTTTGTTAAAATGCATCTTTTCAGTCAATAAGTATGAGGTGAGGACTAAGACTCTGATTTCCAACAAACCCTTAGATGATGTCAACACTTCTGGTCTAAGAAATACTTTAAATAGCAAGACGCTGGAGGGAAGCTTCTTAAGATAATTTGCTATAAAACATCAATTCTACAAATTTCCCAGCAGCCAAATTTTAGTATTTATTCTTTTTTAAATTGGAGTATAACTTATTTATAGTAAAGTGCACAAATCTTTAGTGCAATGAAAGACACCCCACCACCTCCCCAGACAGACCACACACATAC
>NW_016818327.1:983956-1019658 GCF_001698545.2 Rhinopithecus bieti
AGAGAGAGAGAGAAAGAGAGAGAGAGAGAGAGATTGAGAGAGAGAGAGGGAGGGAGGGACCCCAATATATCCACTATCCAGATCAAGATAAAGAACATTTTCAGCACACTGTATCAGTTTCCTAAGGCCCCCAACCAGTTAGTAACTCCACAGATGTAACCACTCTTTTGTTCTCTATCAAAATAGATTAGTTTGGCCTGTTTTGAACTTCATATAAATGGATTTACACAGTATACATTACTTTATGTTTGCATTTTACTCAACACATCTGTGAGATTCATCAACGTGTTCAACAGTAGCCTATACTTATTCACTTCTACGCAAAAGCAAAGTAGTATTGACTGTATATTTCATATCCTAATATATATTCCTATTTAAATATGCTGCAATGTTTATCCGTTCTATTCTAGCTATTGTGAATAAAGCTTCCGTGACCACCCCTCTGTGTATCTTTTGGTAGACATGAGTGCTCATTTCTGCTGCAGTAGGTCACTTGCCAAGTCACAGAGTAGGCATACACTTAGCTATGTAAACACTGACAGAAATTTCTCCAAAATGGTTGTACATTTTATATTCCCATCAGCAATGGTTAAAACTTCATTATTCCACATCTGAGCCAACAGTTGGTATTTGTTTTTCCTTTTGTTTTTAGCCAAGTTGATGGGGTAAATATTATTCCATTTTGATTTTAATTTGAAGTTTTCTGATTACTATTAATATTGAGCTCCTTTTTATATATTTATACAAACCTGCATCAATGCAAACTACAAATAAAAAAACTATAACAAAAAACTAATAATGATCAAGCAAAAGCCATCTTTAACAAAGAAATAAATTTAATAATACAGAATTAGAGAAAAAGGAAGAGCAGCATGTGAATGCTGTAATTACAGGCTATGCTGATGATACACTCATAATAATATATTATTCTACTAGAAAATTTCAAGAATCTCAACTATCTGAAAGGATATGCCAGTAATAATTTTACAACATTGTCAAGCCAGGCTTCTTAACAGAATGCTGCATTAAGTCTTTTAGAAAATGTTTCTAACAGGGTAATCTTGATTTGCAAGTGGAAAATATTAATAAGCCTTAATAACTCAATAGGTCTCAAAATGGTGAAGAGATCCTCCATGTCAGTCCTTGGATCACACTTGGAAGATGTTGATCTAAGGGTTGGCTCCCAAAAGGAAAACCACTGCAATATTTTCTCAAAGGAAAGATTTATTAATACGTTTCGATAAGTATACAAATACTCCCTTTGGAAAAAATATCCCAGGTTATCCAATAATAATAATATACGTGTAGAACATATTAGCTATTTGTATCCCATATACACTACTAAGAATGACACAGCTTTATATTCAAGGAGTTTATTAAAAACATGGTACAAAGAAAATTATAATAATAAGTATACTGTCAGCTACGATGCACTAGTTCTTACTATCTAACAGATCCTGAGAAGGACTTGTTCATTGAGAAATACACAACAATGTATCTGCCAAAGTGAGTGTTATTCCCTTGAGAGGCTAGTTTTCCCAAAGTTTAGCTACGAAATTATTAACAATATATTTCCATAAGAAAATTCTTTTACGCATTAAACTGTTTTCTTAATAGAGTTATAAGCCTTATAGCTTGTCATTTAACAAAGACAGTTGGACACTATTTTAAATTTGCTTCAAAATTGCTAAAATTGAGACAAACCGAAATTTTACTTAAAAGAAAAATAAGTTCAACAACGTTTGAAATAAGCCATATCAAATTACTCAAAATTTCTTAATGAGCTTCAATAGAGTTGTCTAAAGTGAATTGCAATACTTTCTTTCGGGAGCCAGAAATAGACACATGTGAGCCAAACTCCTAATTTCAGGGTCTGTCTGGGCTGTTCTAAAGCCAGATATAAATATCAGATCAAAATCTATTTTCATTATCCCCATGAGATAATCCCTGACAGCAGCCTAGCATTACTATCTGTTGTTCCCTGAAGACCCAGTATCTACCAATGAATAGGGTGCTTAGTTATTTATAATCAGAACATAAACTTTTGATGTAACCCATTTTGTAAAATTGTTGGTACTAGACTAGAAAGGCAATGTAGGTTTGGGTGAAACTGGGCTATCTGACAAGGTGTCCTACAGTTCTCTAGACAGAAGACATAAGGGAATTTTGTTTTGTTTTATTTATACAGTCTGAAATATCTTTGGAAAATATTTCTTTTTGGCTTCAGCAGATGTCCAGCTGGTCATGATTGGCTCCACAGGAGCTCCGGGGAGCAGGAGGACCTTTGCAAGAACTTAGCTCCTTCAGCTTTCCTAGTCCTGTGGGTATGTAGCCCTGAATATCATGCTGATGATGGACATAGAGACTCTCAAGAAAATAAAGAAGTCAAACAAAGAGTTCAGATATTTGGATGCTAGCCTGAAAGATGCAGGCAGAAAATGAGAGAGTACGAAATGTGGACTCTATAGGTGTTACCTCAACCTCCTCTGCACAGTGAGGCCTAAGAGAGAGCTGTGGCAGCTTTACAGAGACTGTATCCAATAGCCCTGGATACCATGCTCTACATACTAAATATTGGCTTGTCAGACAAAGATGATAATCATATCAAGGAAATCCAGAAAAGACCAGAAGCATAGCAAAAGAAGGCCAAGACTGGGATAGCAGAAACCATCTAAAGAGTATTATGGTACTATACATTTGTTTGTTTTAACTATACAGAAGTAAATTTACCATGCAGCTTATGAATTGAAGATTCAGGGTGCCTCACCTGGTGAGTCTTGGGAATTCAGAGGAGTAATTGTGAGTTTTATGTGGACAGGAGAGGCCAGGATACCATTAGGAAACATTTCCCTATTGGTATTTCTGGTTAACGGCCCAAGAGATTGCCAAAGAAAAGGACCTGAATTTGTAGTACTTGGCGATTTATTTCCTCATTCTAAATAAATATCCATTTTTGTAACTGATTTTTCTCTCTGCACTTTTGCATTTCTTTGTAGAGAGTCTTCTAACATTGTGTAAGCTTCAAATGCAACAAAACTAGGATCAGCCTTTGATTCTGTGTATTGTTCACAATTTCATACAGCCAAACTCTTTCTTGAGGTTTTAAACATATACATCCTGTGAACATACAGTCTATGAAACATCCGTAATACTTGCTTATCATATTATAGTGATTACCTTACAAAGACCCCTTTCAAAGACAAGGTCATTAATCAGAAGAGATTGTCCAACATGAGACCACCTTTTAATCGTTTTCATTGCACAAATGCTACTAATCAGTCTTTTTCCGATAAATACATAGCTATTGAGAGATGAAAAATGACCTGTTCATTACATATATTATGTGGGAGGCACTACACTAACAGGCAGAAGCTGGGGCCATCCAGGTCATTGACATTGAGCTAAGTGAAGACTTTGGGGTGGATGTGGAATTCATAGGTCCCTGGCTCTCCAGTTTATTGATGTTAGGAGACCACACAGCAAAGAAGATAAAGAAAACAACGTAAGGAAAATCACTAGATCTGTACCAATAAACTATGAAAAAAAAAAGGTTCAGAAACTTATCAGAGTAATTAATTTGTAACACCATACACTGAGGAATTGTAATATTTTATTTTATGAACATTTTAGAACTGTAGGGATTTTTTCCCATGATAATTAGTTGGAATTTTAATCATGGAAATAGCCCAATTATGTAAAACAAATACTGCATTCTTGCTTTCAGTTTAAAATATTTCTTTTCTTTTAGAAGTTAAGAAAACTGCACTTGTGTGTTTCCAGAGAACTTTATGATATAGGGTTAGAAAGTGGGTAAGGTTTTAGTCTGCCTTTGAGGATAAAACCATTGATATTTAGAAAGTTGATATTAGCATAAAGATAATTTTTAGAGTTTTCATTACAATATTACTAAACATGCAGAGTAATTTTTAATTCTTCTGAAAGCAAGCATTCTATGTCCTTATGTGCTTCATCATTTAAAAAAATGTAAAATGTATTTCCTTTGGCAGAAGGTACAGTAAGATGAAAACAAATCTCCTAACTAGGGAGCTCATTCATTCATGCACTCAGAACCTAGAAGGTAATCAATAAAGTGCTTGTTAAATGAATGAATTCTTTCAAATACCAAATACTGTCTCCTAAAGTGTTCATATTTAAATTTCTTAACATTAATCAAGACTTAAAAAATGACTAGTGCCTGCCTATGAATGAGAAAATAATTTTTAAGATGAGTCTTTCAAACTATTGAGCATTTTATGTTTTAGGAGGGTTTAAAAATATCTCTTCTTATTCCTAGTTGCAGGCATAGTGATAGTACCTGTCTTGTGACAATGCCCAATAAATGTTTGTTGAATTTAGGGATAAATTGGGGCATTTTATGAGTTCCTCCTTTCATCTGAAGTTATATCTACTTTGTTTACGTTTAGGTTGACAATGTATTTGATTAATGACTTGGATTGTCATCAGTATAAAAAAATGACCTTTGATGACTACTAAGCATGAGATCCTCAAGAAAAATTAAAAAAATAGACTACCCAAGAAGTAGAGGAAATTTTGTCATCTCAGGATGGACATAACCTATAGTCATTATATAGCCAAAGATAGAAATAATAAGCAGGCCAGTAATAAGCATGGCCAGTAAAAAGGACAGAGAAGGAATTTGAGGTTGTGATAAAAACACATGGAGGAGATGATTAAGATATATGTGGGAGGTGATGGTTTCCTTCATTTAGCTAGAGCAAGGGTATATTAAAGAGTAATGAGATATTTGCTTAGAAAATATGGAGGTTGTGGACCCCATTGATGAAGGGCCTCAGATACCAGACTCAAGAATTTACATGAGGTGTCACAGTCAAGAGAATGTGAGTCTAGGAAACTGATGTGATGAAAGCAGTGTTTAAAAGATAATCCTGGCAGGTGCGTGCAGGATAAAATGACAGACTCAGAAGCTAGAGACTTAGGATATAGCTAGGGTCTGGCCAGCCCTTTGGAGGAGTTTAGGGAGATGAAGAAAGTACAAATGCATGAGGTGGAGCAGGGTCAGCATGTAACTGATTGACTACAGGTAGATTCTGGGTGCTAGTTAAGGATTAGGGACATTCGGCTGGCTTTAAGGCTTGTTTACGTGTCAGATGACAGACTCCTAAGGGACACTCCCTCTGAAATAAATTATGGGAAAGAATCAAAAGCTAAGGCATAAGTTATAAATTTAGGGAATCATCAGTCTAAGTGTGATAGCTGAAACTGAGAGAATGGGTAAACATAGAGAGTATATAGAAAAGGGAGAACAAAATACCAAAGAAAACTTTGGTTAGCTTCACACTATGGGTCGTACAGAGGGGAGGAGATGGGAAAGGGTGAAACTGTAGCTGAGGAAATAGGAATATTAAGTTTTAAGAAGAGAGGAAAGATTTCAAGTAAACAGTGGCCAACTGGGTCAACTGTAGTCAGGGAGACAAAAAACAAAGTTGGAAATGTGAACGCTCGGGGAGAATTCATTCATCTAAGGGAAGAAGAGGGAGAAGGAATAATTTTTGCTCTTTTTTTCACAAACCTTTAAAATATTTCTTCCTGAAAATATGAGAGTGGACATGAACATTTTGAATGCTTTCAAAAGATTAATGCAAATCTTAATATAAGGGGATTATATAGTGATGTACAGACTTGATGCTTAAAAACATTGTGGCTGAAATCTATGCTGTGAAAAAAATAGATGATTATAATCATTAGATGCTGAAGACAAACCGTTCAATCCAACTCCCAAATGGAAGAAATAGAGGTACTTTTACCTTTTGAGGGGATGAGCCACTGTTTTAAAGAGTTCTTTGCTGATTGCAGTATACTTGGTAACTTGATACAGGAGTTGGCGGATATATTTCTGCTCTTTTGCATAGTTTTCAGAGGATTGGAAAAGGGAATAGATAAAAAGAATTTAAATTCTTATTTCTTAGCTTCCTCAGACTGTATAGGAAAAAGATGTAAAAGCAAGTCAAAAATTGAAGTTAGAAGAAAGTTGTGACATATTCCTGGCTCTGTGACTTTGATATTTACAAAGACGGTAAAACATAGATAGATTTATGTATCAAAAATATGAGTATATATGTATTTGATGACAAATACGGGTATTTAAAGACATTTTTGCAATATATGGTAAAACAGGGGTCCCTACTAAACGGATGATTTGTAGTCCATTTTCTTACCCAAGCTTGTCGGAGTTTAAGGTTAACAAGGCTGCAAGTTATTTGCAGTTAACTGTTTGTGGTTCTACTGTCAAATATGTACAGGATGGTTCTCAATGTTTATAGAGGTAGCCAGTTTACTAAAGTTTCATCCTGGTAGAGTCAAAATATGGAAGAGTTCTCTTTTGTCTCCAATTGCTCTTTCAACCATATTCTGCTAAATCTCTTTTTCCAGGCTTCTTAGAACTATTTTAGGTTGTTTCTGTAACTCTCCATCCACTTCAAGGTATTAAAACATGGATTCCATTCTAAAATGATAGTTCTATTACATGGTCAATCAGCACACTTCAGGTCTTTTATTTCTTATACTTGTCTAATCATCTAAGGAGTTTGTACTGTGCAGGTCTGTGTATTGATTCTCTTCTTTGTTTCCTTTTTCTTTCTAATTCTGTTACTTTCCTTTCTGGCTTTACTTTTCTCCTACACTGGTACCTGGGAAGAGGAATGTGAGAAAGAGCTCTTGCATTCCAAGGCTGGTTCTTTCCTGGGATGCAAGTGTGAATTTTTAAGGTGTTCCACTCAGGTTCCTACTCTAGGGGACATCCCACATTCTCTTGTTACGATGTTCCTTTTGCTCATGTTAGTGAGACAGCTCGAGTGTGGATATACCCTCCTGGAAATTTCCATCTGGGTAAATGGTGGGAGTACAGATTGCTCCAATAATGCTCCCTTGCTGCTATCTTTCCCCAATTCGGTAAAAAAACAACAAAAAACAAAAACAAAAACAAAACAAACAAAAAAACCCAAAACACACACACACACAGAAGGCAGATCTTCAATCTTGTTGCCCAAGGGGAGTTTGATGCAGTCTCTATTTTTTACAGGTGACCCCAAATTCCAAAGAATTTTCTTCACTTGACTTGTGGTGGTGACTGAAAGGATCGAATCATTTCTCTTTTCCCTTTTGCTCCTCAGGCAAGAGCTGGCAATAGCTCTCTGTCAACTGTGGCTAACTCCCTAAATCCAAAATCATCACCTGTTGGCTTCTCTTCGCCCTGTCCACAGCCTGTGCATTGTTCTTTTAAACCTCCCATCAACAGCCTGTTACAATGTGCCAGGTGTTTCCTGCCATAACTGAGTGAAATGAATTATAAACATAATATCTACAACTCCATACTATAAATATTTTAAGGTGAAAGTGTGATTTAAACACAGTTGTCTTATAAAGTATGCATATCCAAATACTACTAGAGAAAGAAAATCTTTGGAATAAGATAACTTGAATTAAAATAATCAGTTCTGACATGCATAAACTCATCTGTAGAGTGAACATATACATGCTGAATTCACAGAGTTGACATGTGATTCAATGAAATACAGGTATCATCTAAACAAATATTAGCTTAAATCATATGAAACTGACAAATGGTGATCATTTATTTGGCTACAATAATTTTAATTTTGTGCAGCTCAGGCTAATAACATTATTTGAAAGAGACACATATAAAACATAAGTATAGAGAAACACTGATGTTAATGAAGTAGAACAAATATACTGGGCAAACCAACCAAAATAAAGTTGGTTTATCTATATTAATATCAGACAAAATACAATGAAAACCAGAAAGGATCAACAGAGATAAAGAGAGTCCATTAATAATGATCAAATTTTCATTTCACTGGCAAGGTATCACAATTTAAAGTTTGTAAGCACGTAAATATGGTGGCTTCAAAATATAGAAAATGAATAATGAACAAACTACAAGAATATATTGACAAATCCATAATCATAATATGGTATTTTAGTATGAATTTCTCGGTGATTAAATAATCAAAGAAAAAAATCACTAAAGAAATCTATTTAAACCTAAGTAGAACAACACAATTAGCAAATAAACTAAGGGATAGATATAGAACATTGCAACCAACAGCTGCATGATGTATCTTCTTCTTCTTCTTCTTTTTTTCTTTTGAGATGGGGTTTTGCTCTTGTTGCCCAGGCTGGAGTGCAGTGGCACAATCTCGGCTCACTGCAACCTCTGCCTCCTGGGTTCAAGTGATTCTCCTGCCTCAGCCTCCTGAGTAGCTGGGATTACAGACATGCGCCACCACCCCGGCTAATTTTGTATTTTTAGTAGAGACGGGGTTTCTCCATGTTGGTCAGGCTGGTCTTGAATTCCCGACCTCAGGTGATCCACCCACCATGGCCTCCCAAACTGCTGGGATTGCAGGCATGAGCCACCGCACCCGACCTACTGCATGATGTATCTTCTATATTTAAGCACTTATGATGTAAATGGAATAAGTTTAGAAGACAGCGTTAGAAATTCTCCAATTGCTTCTCAGCCTTTTGTCCAAGATTAAGCATAGAAATTACCCAATTTAAGACACAGAGAAAGATATAAAAAATGAACAGTTGACATATAAAAATGGAAACAACTTAAAAGAATATACAAGTGTAGAATATAGAATACAACATAAATGTAGAATATATAAAAGTCATATATTTATAAATGAAAGCTCTAGAAGCATATTTATCAAGGACAAAGACTATCAATAAGTAACAAAGTTTTTTAAATTGTTCTATATTGTCAAAATTTTCTACAATTTGAGCAGATGCTCACTATTTGTTGAATAAGTTTTGTAAATAAACTATTTATTTTCACCAAAATACAAAATAAGTTAAAAAATTCTAATAATTACATGAGAAATGATCTCTCCAAGTATATAAAAAAGATAATCTATACAATATTCATCTCAGCTTTTAATTTTAAAAAGGTTATCAGGTTTTCATATAGAATCAGAATATTTGAGGGCTGTGATGGCATTCTGCAGGTTAATATTTTAACATTAAAGTTTGAGGACCATTGAAATAGAAGGAAAGCGAAGATGGTTAAATATGGAAAAGCTAGCAATAATCTCAATGATTGACAGTTATAATAAAAAGCCAGATTATTTCCTTCCATTTAGCCTACTGACATGGGAAGATAATGAGTCAACTGTGGATATAGAACGTATTATTTGCTGTCATATTCACAGGGTATCAGAGCTTGATTTTGTGATTTTAGAAACAGAACCCCTTAATGGGGTTCATTTTGTCATTTACAAATAATGGCTATATACTTAGTTTTAATATACATAGTTCTGAAGCTTTCATTTCAAAATGCTATTTTATTATTATTTCAAGCATATAGGACTGGACATTTGAGTGATGAAACCTTTAACTGCACTCAGCTTACATATATACCTGTGTATTCCTGCATATACCTATCCAAAGACTAAATGCTATAATTTGGAATATTCTTTTGAGTGGGTTGGAGGGAATGTTAATTTGAACAGGGGCTCTCAATAATAGACACTAAAATAGTTTATGCTTCCAATTTCTGAAAAAAAAGAAAGCTCAGAGATTTGATAGATGTCTATGAAGTGTTGCCAAGATTTTCTTTTACTTCATACTAAAGAAATGTAGCCAAAGTCCAAATAGGAAATAGTTCATATTTTGCCATACAATTGTATAATTCAGGTGAATACAGTTCAGTAGACTCAAAGACAGGAGGTTGCATCACACACAATGCAGTTAAGCAGAAATAGTGTAGCACTAGACTTAAGAACATTAGTTCTGGAGTCAGAGAGACCTGAATTCAAATCTTAGCTCCCACACTTATTAGGTGTGTAATATCAGACATACTCAGTTAACCATTCTTAGTCTCAGTTCCTTATCTGTGCAACAGAGCTTATATCATTGAGCTCAAAGAAATGCTTACTATCAAGCAGAGTGCCAGCACATCAGTAAATCATTACTAAGATCAAGAAATAATCCTATTCTAAGATCAAAAAATATTCCTAGCACAGCATATACCTATTCTCCTTTTAGCGAAATGTATACAATTATATTTGTGTCAGTGTTTCCTAAAACCTGTCTTAAAAGTTCATTTGTCAGAATTCTTCATTGGCAGAGTTCAGCATATGTTGGAAAAACTATTTTGATGAGAGTCTTAGGGTGATGGCATGATCTCCAAGGGGCGTCTCTTTTAAAGTTTTGATTTTATGGATACATAACAGTTGTATATATTTATGAGGTATAATGTGTAATCATCAAATCAGAGTAATTGGGATATCCCTCAACTCACACATTTATCATTGGTGTTAGGAGCACTCTAAATCCACTCCTCTAGTTATTTTGAAATATCCAATAAATTATTGTTAACTATAGCCATCCTGTTATGCTATTAAACTTGTCTTTCCCAAGAATTGTATTCGGATATCAGTCGCATTAACCCTCTTCTGTTAGTTTCTCTAGCCATATCAGCTCCATCTTTTTTCTTTCCTAAGCCTCACCTTCACATCTCCACTCCTAGCATGTGGCTTTTCTTATAAAGTGAAATTTGGCCAAAGCAGGCAGGTCACATGAGGCCAGGAGTTCGAGACCAGCCTGGCCAACATGGTGAAACCCCATCTCTACTGAAAATACAAAAATCAGTCAGGCATGGTGGCGTGCACCTGTAATCCTAGCTACTTGGGAGCCTGAGGCAGGAGAATCGTTTGAACCCGGGAGGTGAAGGTTGCAGTGATCCAAGATCATTCCACTGCACTCCAGCCTTGGCAACAGAGTGAAACTCAAAAAAAGTAAAATTTAGTTTTCTTTTTTCTCCTTTAAATTTCATTTTCATACTCATCACCAAACTTGACAAAGTTTTGTCCTTGAACATCATTCTTTTCAGAAGATCTGGAAATTTTAGAAATTTTAAATAATCTCCTGTCACATGTGGTACATAAATATCCATACTAACATGTTCATCTACACATATATAATAATATATATTCACATACTATACATATATACTCACTTGGCCTTACATGCATGGGATAAGGCCGGTAAATTTAAGAGATAAATAAAAATTTATCTATAGAGCAAGACAAGGCTCTGACCACCCTGATAAAGAACATGAAACCACAGCAACCCATGGGGAGAATTAGATTTCATCAGAACAACAGTCTATAAAAACCTACCCTTTTTGTTTAAGTTCTTTCTTACATACTTCAATTGTATGAAATTTGGTAGCTTACATTAAAGTTGATTTTGTTGATTGACTGTGAGAAAGTGAAACAAATCAATTAGGATTTTCTTCCTCACTAACAGTGACATGAGATGGCATCACCAGACAGGAACACTTCAAATATCCATGTGGTTGGTGAATTAATGAAGATGCAATGCTTACTACTGTAATCAAAATGCAGCTGTTTTTCATCCACCCCATAGAGGCAAACCATGACACTTGTGACTACCAATTACTGCCAATTGCAAAGGAACAATAAGGTTTTAATTAATGTTAACTTCTCCTAATCAGTAAGACATATTATAAATGAGGATATCAACCACATCACTTTAGGGATTTCAAATGTTTCTTTCCTCTGGTCCTCTTTGAAGGCTCTGGAAGGGCTATTCTGAGGAGGACATGAAGCAGTACATAAAGACCATATACATACAATGAGAGAAGGAGCCATCAAGTGTGGAGAAGATGTGGATATAGAAATTAGACTGTCACACTTCTGTACTTCATTTTTCCTGGGATCTGTCCTGTCCAAGAATATGCAAATACCATCACTCCTCGGGAAGAACTGGTTTTACTCAAGGCTTCTGGCAAGAATATGGAATCCTAGCTCAATTTTCAAGGGCTCAGCTGATGGTAACAGGATTGTAGAGAGCTGTGGGGCTTTCCTGCTGGTGTTCCTCTGATGATACCTCTTCTACCACATTGCCTGCCAAATAGTATACTCATTGTCTTCTCAAGTGTACACCTAATCTTTACTGAAAACTAAGGGAGCCTAGGGTTGTTATTCAGACTGGTTCAGTGCCACTAACTGCTCATTATCTACCCATGTGTGTCTTAGATGTGTTCCCATTGCATTTGACGGCCCCTGAGAATCTCTCTGGGTATCCTCCAGTTCTGCTCATTATGACTTGCCTCTTCTCCATTTCAGCCTCTTACCATGAATACCCTTGTCATGACTCTGCAGCATTCTGAGACAAGGATTTGGACTTTAGTCTCCCTTTACTCAAGACCAGAGATCAGCAGAATCTACTCCATATTTAACCCTACTCCAGAGGTTTGAGTCTGGGCGAACTCTGTTCCAAACACACTGCCCATCTAACTAACCCAAATTCTCATGATATTTTCTTTATTTCACCTAGATATGCTACCATGATCAGGATCTTCCAGACTCAAATTATTTTCATTTTTCTTTCAGCCCTCAAGTTTTGTTGTTTATTCACACTCATTCTTAGAATAATCTTCTCTCCTTTTCTTAGCCCAGACCTTGTAGAAGCAGTTTCATATTGGTATGTTAGGGATTCACATACTTTCTTCTAGGAACTAGATCTCACAATGAAAAAAGAAAAAGCCCATCAGCCTTCAGGTGAAGATAAAGTTAAAGCTGCAATAGAAATCTCACGTCTGTGGAAGCTTGCCTATTTAAACTGGCAACTCTTCCTGCGGTTTTTACTTGGACGACTCTGTTTTGTCATTAGATGACCCAGTTTGAGCTGGGCTGGTAACCTCCTTGTTAACATCTCGTTTCATTTGTTGTTGTTTTTTTTTTTTTTTTTCTGACATTCAGGCTGCCTCTTAAATTCCTGGTTTCTCGATCACAGGCAGTAACTCATTTTTGGTTTTGTTTGTTTTTAAGAACATAGAAGATCATTTCTCACAATACGGTCCTAATGTAAGCAGTCAAGGTTGTCAGGGTGGCTTTACGGCATGTGGTTTTTCAAGGACTCATTTTCTGTCTAGCATCCCCTAAGATATACTTTCCTTCATGACCAGAGGTGTGTATAGGCTCTTTTGTGATTCGGTTTGCAAAAATGGAAGAGAGTGAGTGGGCCTGAAAACACTGAACATGCATTCATTTTTCATGGATAGAAATTCAGTCACACAGCCACCTCTAGCTACAACAGGGACTAAGAAATTCAGTCCTTAGCAAAGAAATTATGTGAGTTGCTAAACCTCTATTATTGTGCTGTCTGGGGAAATACACTATGTTTTTCTGTTCTATTTTTGTGCCTATGAACAGGGAGATTTAGAAAATTGACCAGACTCACGTTTCATCCTTTTGATAAAACTGTGATAGGCATTGGGTTTTTTCATTGTGTTCTTTCAAGAAAGAAACCCGATTGTCTCTCTTTTGATACACCAATAGCTGGTGTATCAGCTATTTATCCCCGGTGCTTAGATCCATTAATTTATAAATATAAGAATATTCAAATTCTACATTTTACTATTATTTATTATTTGGAATACATTTATAAACAGATGCCTCATCTCACCTACTATTTGGTTACTGAATGGCACAGTTTGTAAAATAAAGGTAGCATAAATTTTTTACTGTTTATCAGTTTTCAAGATCATGAATTGGTTTCTTATTAACCTCAAAGGTATGCAGTCAGTTATACCCAGACACACATACAATTATAAACTCATAATGGATTCAACCTCTTTTGGTAGCTTTTAATAATTTGTAATTTTTGGAAGCTTAAATTATGGCTTCTTTTGGATAGTGGAAGCCTCCTAAAGTTTGTTCTGAAGTTCTTTTTACATAACTAGCCAAATGTAATAGCTGTTTTGTATTGGTCCTTTTACTCCATAGCAAGTTAGTTTTGTAAGATTCAGACTGACCTGGATTCAAATTCACCCTCTTAGAAAACGTAGATAATGTAACGTTTATGAATTGTAGCTCCCTCATGTGTAAGAAAATGGCGATACTTGGTAAATTTCAGGTTTTTTTTAGATGATTAGCAGAAACTCAATAAATGGTAGACACTCATATTATAATTGTTGTTATTACACTCTGTACCTCTTTTGCTCAGTATCTCCAGAAACAATGTTAAATTCCTTTTTGATCTCCATCCTTTCCTCCCTTCACTACTTATTCCTCCCTGACCTCTATCCACCTTAAGTTATAACAAACAGTTTGGGGCTCCAGTTTGAGAATTTTGTCCTCAAATACCCTGACCTGCCTGTGAGAACTCATTCACAGGAGTCTTCTGACTTGGAATACTCTGTGTCCTGTTCCTGATATAATCCTAGAAAATAACTCATATTTGGCATAATTATTAATACTACCCCTCTCACTGTCAAAAATATCCTACAAATAATGTGATCACCCAACTCTGTCTAGACCTTGCCTCAGTTCTGAGCTCTATATGTCTTAATGTTTCCCTACTGAGCCTGCCACTTAATAAGCATATCTTGTTCTCTCTAGAATTCTCGCTGGTTTGTGTGAGTTGTATAAAGATCCTTGAACCATGCTGCAGAAGGTATGTGCTCTGATCTAACATCTCCCACCCACCAGCTATGGAACAATGTCTAAGGAACAATGACTTAAACCTCAATATTTGCATCTTTTAAAAATAAACTGATAGACATCTTGTCTTTTTTCTCATAGGATTGTTACAAAGCTAAAAGCTAAATATAACATAAATATAACATATATAACTTGATAAATGATAAAACACAGTGCAAATATAAGAACATTCCAGTAGGCTATATCTCCGAGCTCTTGACTCACTCAAAGAGGCAGTGCTATACACAAAGGAAAAGCTTCATGTTAGTCAATTTGTCATTCTAGTCCTAAGATGTGCAATGAAAACTTTCAGTAAAGGCTATGCAGATACTTCTATTTATTATGTTTTGGTAGATTTTAGTAGTTTCCATCTGAGAAAAAATTTCTCCTTTAAGCCAAGGAACTATTGTTATTGGTAGAATCATGAACAATGAGCAAAAAGAATGGGACATATGGAAAAGGGAAGGACTATAAGAAGCCATGACTTGGATAGGGTGATGCTATGATTCCCTTCAATCTTTTGTTTAACTGAGTCAAGTCTCTGGAATATGATCAGCTGCCTGGGGTTCACACCTGATGAGAGTCATTATGACAGGAACCACAGTCTCATGCAAATGTATACAGCTTTATATTTTTATCTCCCAGGGCTTAAATATTCTGCTACAGATCTTTTCCTTGAGTCCAATATACAACTTATGTAGAATTATATATGGGTTAGTGGTGAGCATTGCTTTTATGAGATAAGGAAGCATTTAACAATAGTCTTATTTTATTTTAATGCCTGGGACCATTTTATACCAGAAATAGAACTTTACTATGAAGGAGCAGTAGAATGCAAATGAATGCCTTATAATATAATGTTTTGATACATGGCATTTTGATCTCTAGGAAATTCATCTGAGAGTGGAAAAGTTACATGGATATACTGCATAGTGGTTGAGTCTGGGCTTTTAGTGTAAACATCACCCAAATAGTGTACATTGTACCCATTAAATAATTTATCATCTTTCACCCCTTCCACCCTCCAACCCTTTTGAGTCTTCAATGACTATTATTCCACACTCTACATCCACGTTCATACTTTATTTAGCTCCAACTTATAAGTGAAAATGTGGTATTTGACTTTCTGATTCTAAGTTTTTTTCACTGAAGATAATGGCCTCTAGTTCCATCTGTGTTGCTGTGAAAGACATGATTTCATTCTTTTTCGTGCCTGAATAGTATTCCATTGTGTGTGTGTGTGTATTTTTATCCATTCACCCACTGATGGATACTTAGGTTGAGTCCATATCTTAGCTATTGAAAATAGTAACTTTAACCATTATCTAGGTTAAAAAAGTACTTGTGAACTTTTTTGGTGAAAGCATCTGAAAGAGTTGAAAAGCCAGGTGTGATGCTCAAAGGAGTGGTCAGGCTTCAGGGATATGGAAGTTATCCACACAGCAGAGAGACTGGAGCTATGACAATGAATAAATACATGAAAATCAATAATTTTAACAAACTACACTGTAGATAAAACCAGTTTTGAAAATTGGGTTAATTCTTAAAGTAAGTCACATCCTTTTTATTTCAGTTCTTGCTTAATTTTCATTACTTATTTCTTACGTATTTTTTATTTGCAGTCCATGATTTTTAGGTTATTTTTGTCTAATTCTCTTAACTCGCTCTCTCCTTTCTTCACAGTGAATTTCTTTGTCATTTCTGTACCTTTTGTTTCTCATCTTCTAATGTAATAAGAAATAAATTCCTAATTTTTAAGCTGTTAGTCCATGACACAATCTATGGGTTACTGAAATATTTTGAATATCGGCTATGAAAATACAGAAATTTATTAGTATTTTTTAATATCCTTCCCCAAATCTGCAATCTATAACTACAGTCAAATTTAAAGATATTTTGCTATTTCTAGAGAGGCAAAATCTAGCTTTTCTTCTTAGATGTAACAAATACTCAGCAAAAACTTTTTGGATATTGATTGTGTTCCTGATACTAAGAATTTAAGCTGAATAGAATATGTTCCTTTTCTGTAAACAGTTCTCAATGTAATGGGCTTTCAAGACAGAGTTTACTTAAAATCTTTTTCTCCCTCAGAACCTTCATTTTAGGCATTGAAATTAACAGCTTATTGTATGCAAATCCATGTACTCCATAGTTGTTTTCAACTAAGGACACTTGTAATTTGTTGGCTGTTTGGTCTATGCTGGCTTATTCTTGAAATGAATGACCATGCTTTTTCGATGTTTTAAATGGCTTGGCACATATAATCTTATATAACTTAGAGCATATGAAAACGGCCAATACACAGAAATGTAAAATTCTTGAAAATTTTTCTGTTGTATCCTTTTAATCTTAGCCATAGTACTTCTGGAGATTCTTCTTTGTGTGACATTAAATGATAAGTGGCTCTTGGATCATCTAAACTTTTTAAAAACATCATTATACTGGTGTTCAAGAAAGAGAAGGAAAACCTTGACTTTTCTGCGCTTTTGAAATCTTTACTAAAAATACCATTGGTGCGCAGAAAAACAGGTTCAATGTCAAATATACAGGCTAGAGATTTTGTCTTTGCTTGGCCTCTTATGAGTCCTGGAGGGAAAGCTGCAGTGGGGCTAGTTGTGGGCAGAATAAAGGTGGTTTCTGGAAATATGGATTCCTGCCAGAGTGAGTGCTGCTTAGGTCTATACAACTAACACTTGGTCGTGTGTACCCTAAACTTCCTTTCTGCCTGAGAGTCTCTCTCCTGTAGCTTCCAGATGCAGGGATTGCTGAGTCAGGCATCTTTCCCTCACGTGACTTCAAGAAATGTCAGGATTTAAACTATTACACTTCATTTATAACTGTTATATTAAAAACCTAAGTTTATTTTCATTTCCCTTTTGACTTGAGTATAGCCATAAAAAATAAGCAGCATGAAAAATTATGTGGAACTATCACAGTTTGTAACTTCCATTAAAATACATAAAATTTGAGAATCACAAACTATGCTATGACATGATATTTGAAAAGAAAATGACTGTTCACTGCAGGGTGCTAACCTCCGTGAGAAGACCTTGTTAGTTGCAGCAAAAGTCACTGAATGGTATCCAACTTAACAAAAAAAAAAAAAAAAAAATCCATCTCTTCTGGTCTCCTTCAAAACAACCCATTCTTGCTTGCCTGTAAAACCTGAGAATGGACCCATAAATGCTGACTAGATTATAATTGGTTTCACTTATTTTCTTAGCTTGTTATATGCTTCTCTCCATTACTAATAGGTAAAATATTATTTCCTGGTTGTTTTGAACTTGAGTTTGAATGTACTTTTATGTGATTATACTAAGAAGTAATTTTACTCAGAAAGTGAAAGTGGTAGATTTGAGAGAGAGAATAGGATTTAAAGTCCAGCAACAGTTTCCAATCCTTCCTATTCTGTTTGCTGCCTGTGTGACCATAAACACATCTTTCTGAATGTCAATGATATTATTTAAAAAATAAGAACGATAATAATTCTTCTCCTGTCCACACAGAATTAATGGATGGATCAAAGGATAATGTACATGAATGCTTTTAGTAACCACATGAAAGTTATTGTTAATAATGACCGGAAAAGAATTCTTTAAGACTATATTTGTTCAGAATTGAAATTTAAAATGGAGCCTACATTTACTATACATTAACTATCAAGAAAATGATAAAAAAAGGAAATTAATGAATGTGATGACATAATTTCAAAGTAAAGGTTTTGGCTAGAAAAATAATATTTTAAGGACTTTGTCATATAATTACTATTTATATGTAATACTACTGAATTTAAATAAGTCTCTAAATCTAAACAAACCTATTTGCATATATTTTCTGTCATCAGTTTTTGGCAGAAGGAATCTAAATAAGAATGGAAGACAGCTTGGTTTAAGACATTAAAAACTTGTTCATTTGCTTGCTTGTTTGTGGTTTGTTAATTTAGCTTTTGGCCATTTGGTTCATTGTTTCCTGACATTATTAAAAAGATTCAAGAAAGAGAAAAAAGTTAAATTTTGAAATGCTGTCATTTAAACTAAAATAACAATGAATTAAAGACAAATAATGTAAAATAGTCTGTTTCAGTTTTCTTGTCTGTAAAATGATTAGTTCTTCTAAACACTCCATTAACTCAACATTTCATGATTGTGGTTCCTGAAATATTGAATGAGAACTGCCTGGAATATTCATTTAAAATGTATGGGGCTCAGAGTTTTGAATCAGAATTTCTGGAGGTGGTATTAAGATTACCAGCATCTGCAATATAAACAAGTATGCCAAATGGGCCTTGGGCATATTAAAAATTGTAAATCACCACATCATCTATGAACCTGTGTATGTGTGCACCCCACTCTTATTTCCATGCTCATGCAAGCTGGGAAAGCATTGATGGGAGGTTATAGGGAGCAGGCATTATTATTATTATTTTAAATTTTATTACTATTTATTTATTTATTTATTTATTTTGAGATGGAGTCTCGCTCTGTCACCCAGGCTGGAGTACAGTGGCGGGATCTTGGCTCACTGCAAGCTCTGCCTCCCGTGTTCACGCCATTCTCCTGGGGAACAGGCATTATTAATTCAATGTTTCTAAGACACAGATTGTATTACAGATTTGTCATTTTTAACTTGATGAATTTAAAATTAAGTCCATTGATAGTAACATGGAAGGCATGTTATACATTAATTTTATTTTCAAAATATGTTAACTATTTGCATTTGAGCTCACTTGATAATGTGGCAAGCTGCACACAGATTATAACTTTCGTTAATGAAAGGATAGAAAATCCTCTATATGGCCATATTCCTCTAAGACTATCCTATGGTAGATTTTTCACTCTTCTGAGTAGACTTTATTCTCATCCTAAGTTAAATACTGGTACATCTTAGAAGCTTGACTTTACCCACTGCTCAATACTGCTCCCTTCTCCTCACATCCATAGTGTTGATCATCAGGGCGCTCATTAGTTAATACCATGTCCATTACTCTTCATATCAGAGTCTGCTTCTGGGAGAATCCAGCCTGTGACAGGGTCCTGCCCATGTTCTGTTCGTTCACCCCAGAGGGCCCCTTCCAGCAGTTCCTGTCCACATAGGCAACTTTGTGTGTCTGTCTCTATTTGAAGATGCTCTCTAGTTGCAGAAGCTGCTCCATTGCTATAGATCTAGATAGGAAAGCTGGAAGTGAACTCCCAACTAAGGAGAATGGGAATAGTAGGAAATTGATGACCATGCATCCCAGCCTCCTCACCTCTCAGTGAAAAAACTGGGAGATACGTGTTTCAGTCTCATTCTCGGGGGTTTAACTCTAGTCGCCTGGAGTGATAATCTGTTCATTCATACGTCCTATACTGACTACCTTCCTTTTCCTGTCTTATTCTCTCTGCTCCTGACTACTGTCTTCCTGAGATCACTTAAAATTGAATCAATTGAACCCAGTCCTTTCGAGACCTGCTTTGGGGAGTCCAAACCATTATAAAACAAGATGTTGGAATCTGTAGCCTTTGCTTCATTTCCATTTTGATTTGTACGTATTGTTACTATGTCTCTCTCAACACCCTTTTATGTTGGTAGAAGTTTAATTTGTTATAAATAATAATTTTCACTAAAAAAAGAACAGTACAGGATTGCACATGCAGATTGTTAGAATAACAATTAGGCATTCTAGGAGGGTTGTTTTAATAGTTCTATTGCATTTGGTCTCAATTCATCCCTAGAGAACATATTGAAGTTAGTGATATTTAAAGAAAATCCACTGTAGAAGTTTCCATTTAAAACTGTCAGTCGGGCGCGGTGGCTCACTCCTGTAATCCCAGCACTTTGGGAGGCCCAGGCAGGTGGATCACGAGGTAAGCAGATCGATACCATCCTGGCCAACATGGTGAAACCCCATCTCTACTAAAAATACAAAAATTAGCTGGGTGTGGGCGCGCATGCCTGTACTCCCAGCTAGACAGGAGGCTGAGGCAGGAGAATCGCTTGAACCCGGGAGGCAGAGGTTGCCATGAGCTGAGATTGCACTACTGCACTCCAGCCTGGGTGACAGAGCGAGACTCCATCTCAAAAAAGCAAACAACAACAATAAAAACAACAAAAAAAGTCTAAACAACACTTGCACTCATTATCACAGCAGTATTCATAATAGCAAAGGCATGAAATCAATTTAAGTGTCCCTTTACAGTAGATTGGATAAAGAAAATGTGGTACATATACACAGATATAGTTTGGCTGTGTCCCCACCAAAATCTCATCTTGAATTCCCACATGTTGTGGGAGGGACCCGGTAGGAGGTAACTGAAACATGGGGATAGGTCTTTCCCAGGCTGTTCTTGTAACAGTGAATAAGTCTCACGAGATCTGATGGCTTTATAAGGCAGAGTTTCCCTGCACAAGCTGTCTATTTGCCTGCCACCATCCATGTAAGAGGTGACTTGCTCCTCCTTGCCTTCTGCCATGATTGTGAAACTTCTCCAGCCATGTGGAACTGTAAGTCCAATAAACTCCTTCTTCTGTATAAATTACACAGTCTCAGTTGTGTCTTTATCAGCAGCATGAAAACAGACTAATGCATACACAATGGAATACCATGCAGCCATAAAAAAAAAGAATGAAATCACATCCTTTGTAGTAACATGGATGCAGCTAGAGGTCATTACCCCGAGTAAATTAATGCAGAAACAGAAAATCAGACACCACATGTTTTCACTTATAAATGGGAGCTAAACAATGGGTGCACATGGACATAAATATAGAAGTAATTGACACAAAAGACCCCAAAAGCAGGGTGGGAGGGAAGGGGAAAAGGTTTGGTAAAACTACATACTGGGTACCATGTTCACTATTTGGGTAATGAATTCACTAGAAGTCCAAATCCCAGAATTAAGCAATATATCCATGTAATAAATCTGCACATATACCCCTGAATCTACAATAAAAATAAATAGTAATAAAACTGTCTAAAGAAGACCTCAAGTATCAAACACACACTTCCTTTGCTGTTTGCAATAAAATGGTTCTTATGTTCCTATTGTGAATAATTTTATAACCATATTAGAAAGGTAAATATGACGTATAGAGTTACAAAATTTCAAAGTTTATGTGCTATTACATTTATTTTCCTTGAATCATTTTATTTTATTTTCCCTTTCACTCTAGGAAAAGAAAAGAAAAAATGAAAATTACTTTTCCTTTTGTGCGGTCAAGCTAACAAATCTAAACAAATAGAAATATATGGCATGCCAAGAAATCTAAAATACTAGACTTTCTGTGATCTCAATTTAAATTACATCTAAAATTGTTTTAATTCTGTTGGCTATGAGAAGTATAATTTGGTAAAAGTCATTTTATCTAATAAAATATACATAACTATCCAATTAAAATATTCAAATCAGTTTCTTTAATCATGTGTTTATTTTAAGATGATGAAAAACTATACATTTTATCATTGTATGAGGTATAGTAACTGAGTTATTTATTCTAAAAGTAGTTTGGGAAAGGAGGGAGATGCCATCAATCATTTTCCCAGTATTACACGCCCTGTTTTTTGTTTGCTTGTTTGTTTGTTTGTTTTGAGACAGGGTCTCACTCTCTTGCCCAGACTGGAGTGCAGTGGCATGATCTCGACTCACCGCAAACTCCGCCTCCCAGTCTCAAGAAATTCTCCTGCTGCAGCCTCCGGAGCAGCTGGTATTACAGGTGTGCCCCACCATGCTCAGCTAATTTCTGTATTTTTAGTAGCGATAGGGTTTCACCATATTGGCCAGGATGGTCTTGAACTCCTGACCTCAAATGACCCACTCGCCTCGGCCTCCCAGTGTGCTGGGATTACAGCTGTAAGCCACCATGCCAGGCCCCTGCTTTTTTTAAAAAAATAATAATCGAGTAGAAATTCAGATAACATAAAATTAACCATTTTAAATGTGCATCATTCAGTGGCATTTAATACATTTACTGTTGTGCAACCGCCACCTCTATCTAGTTCTAAAACATCTCCATCTCTCCAAAAGAAAACCTGTACTTGCTAAGCAGTTTCTCTCAGCCCCAGAAACTACCAATCTGCTTTTTGCCTCTAAGGAATTGCCTATTCTGAGTATTTCATATAAATTGAATCATATGCTATGTGACTTTTTTTGTCTGACTTCTTCCACATAGAATGTTTTTGATGTTTCTTCATGTTGTAGCATGTATCAGTACTTTATTCCTTTTTATGGCTGAATATTATTCCATTGCACATACACACACAAGTACACACACACCACAATTTGCTCATCAATTTATCTGTTGATGAATATTTGAGTTGTTTCTACATTTTGGTTTGTGTGAATAGTGTCTCTATGAATGTAAGGGTGTCAATATTTGAGTACCTGTTTTCAATTTTTTTGGGTATACACATCAGAGTGGAATTGCTTGATCATGTGGTAATTTTACGTTTAACCTGAAGAACTGCCAGTGTTCCACAGCAGTTGCATCATTTTACACTCCCACCAGCAATGTGTGAGGCTTTCCATTTTTCTACATCTTTCACACATCTTTCCCAACACTTATTTTATTTCCTTTTTATGGTTGTTGTACTCATCCTAATGAATGCAAAGTGGTGTCTCATTGTGGTTTTGATTTGTATTTCCCTGATGACTATGTTGAACATCTTTTCTTGTGTTTTTTCGTCCTTGTGTTCTCTTGGATAAATATCTCACATATTTCCCCCGTTTTAAATTGAGTTGTTTCTCTTTCTATTGTTGAGTTGTGAAATGTATTTATAGAGTGGGAACACTAGATGTACTATTAGATATATTATTTAAAAATATTGTTTTCTATTTGATAGGTTGTCTTTTTACTTTCTTGACAATATCCTTTGATGAATAGAAGTTTTAATTTTGATGAAGCTAACTTATCTTTTTTTATCTTTTATTGCTTGTGCTTTTGGTGATATCTAAAAATATATTGTCAAATCAAAAGTTGTAAAGATTTAGCTAATATTTTCTTCTAAATATTTTATGGTTTTAGCACTTATACTTAGTCTAAGTGTCCATGTACAGTGCATTGATGCATTTTGAGTTACGTTTTACATAAAGTGTGGGGTACATAGGGACCCAACTTTGTTCTTTTACATGTGGACATCCAATTGTCTCTGTATGATTTGCTGAATATTCAATCCCCATTGAATGGCCTTGGCACCCTTCTAGAAAATCAACTGGTCATAGCTGAATGGGTTTGTCTTGGGGCTTTCAATTCTATTCCATTGCTCTATGTCTATCCTATACTAATACCACACTATTTTGATTTCTGCAGTTTTGTAGAAAGTTTTAACATTGAGAAGTACGAGCCCTCCAACTTTTTTGTTGTTGTTGTTTGTTTGTTGTGTTTTTCTGAGATGGAGTCTCACTCTGTTGCCCAGACTGGAGTGCAGTGGCAAAATCTCGGCTCATTGCAACCTGTGACTGCTGGGTTCAAGCAGTTCTCTTGCCTCAGTCTCCCAAGTAGCTGGGATTACAGATGTCCACCCCCACGCCCAGATAAGTTTTTGTACTTTTTTAGTAGAGACGGGTTTTTGCCATGTTGGCCAGGCTGGTCTCAAACTCCTGACCTCATGATCCACTCGCCTTGCCCTCCCAAAGTGCTGGGATTTTAGGTGTGAGTCATCACACCTGGCCCCAACTTTGTTACTCTTTTAAAATGTTTTGGCTGCTTGGGAATGTTTGTAATAAAATATAAATTTGAGAATCAACTTTTCCATTTCTGTAAAAATAGTCACTGAAATTTTGATAGGGATTACTTTGAATCTATAGATTGCTTTGGGTAGAATTATCATCTTAACAACATGAAGTTTTCCATTTCATGAACATGGGACATCTTTTCTTTCTTTTTAGGTTTCTTCACTTTCAGCAATGTGTTACAGTTTTAGTATAAATTTTTATCACCTGGGTAGAAGTGTTCCTAGGTAAATGAAATTATTTTCTTAATTTCCTTTTTGAATTGTTCATTACTGATATACAGAAACACAACTTATTTTTTGTATGCCAAAATACATACATATTGACGTTTTATATGTCAAGTACAAAATTTTATACTTGCAGTTTTGCTGAATTTGTTTATTAGCTCCATTAGTTTCTCATGGAATCTTTGTGATTTTTACATATCATCTAAAATCATCTGTTTATAGATCTTATTTTACTTCTTTCCAATTTGGGTGCCCCGTCCTTTCCTCCTTTCCTCCTTCCTTCCCTGCTTCCCTCCTTCTTTCCTTCCTTCACTCCTATCCCTCGCACCCCTCCCATCCCTCTCTTTCTCCTGTTTTCCCTCCCTCCCTCCTTTCTTTTCTTTCCTTTTTTTCTTTCTCTTTCCACCCCCCCACTTCCTCCCTACCTTCCTCCCTCCCTTCCTTCTTTCTTTCTTCTAACTTTTGTGGCTAGAACTCCAACAACAATGACGAATAGCAGCACTGAAAGCAGGCATCCTTGCCTTGTTTCTGATCTCAGGAGGAAAGTTTTCAGTCTTTAACCATTGCTTATGATGTTAACTGTGGGTTTTTAATATATATCCTTATTCTTTTTCATTTTTCATGAGTAAAAAATTGCATTCTATTCATAGCTTGCTGTGTGTTTTTATACTGAAAGGGTATTGGATTTTGTGAATTTTCTGCATCAATTTACATGGTCATGTGGTTGTTTTTTGTTTGTTTGTTTTGTTTGTTTGTTTTGTCCTATTAATGTATATTGAACCACTCTTGGATTCCTGAAATAAATCTCACTTGGTTATGGTACACAATACTTTTAACATGCTGTTGTATTAAGTTCGCTAACATTTGGTTGAAGATTTTTGAATCCATATTCATGGATGTGAATTGACCTGTAGTTTTTTTCTTTTTGTGGTGTCTTTAAAGGGGTTTGATATCAGGGTAATAGTCTCATAGAATGAGTTAGGAAGTATTCTGTCATCTTCTGTTTTTTAGAAGTGCTTTAGAAGAATTGGTGCTAAGTCTTCTTTAAATATTTGTTACACTTCGCCAATTAAAGCCCTCTGGTCCTAGACTTTTCTGTTTGGGAATTTAAATAATAATTATTATTGATTCAAGCTCTTTATTTTTTATATATCTATTGAGATTTTCTATCTCATCGTGAGTCAATTTTGGTAATTTGTGTATTCCTAATTTTTTTTTATTCAACGAGTTTATCTATTTTGTTTGTTCATTTTATTCTCTTATAATCCTTTTTATTTATGTAGTGCTGTAGTAATGTCCCCACTTTCACTTCTGATTTTAGTTACCTGCACATCCTCTCCTTTTTCTTGGTAAGTCTAGCTAAAGGTGTGTCAATTTCATTGATTTTTCTCAAAGAACTAACTTTTAATTTGGGTTATTTTCCTTATTGTTATTCTATTCTTTATTTTATTTATCTCTTCTCTAATATTTATTATTTCTCTCCTTTAGCTACATTTGGGCTTAGTTAACACTTTTCTTTTTCTAATTTCTCATAGTGTAAAGTTGTGGATTTGATATATATATATATTTTAATTTGCAGCTAAAAATTTTCTCATCAGCACTGCTTTTACTGCATCCCATAAGTTTTGCCATGTTGTGTTTTTATTTTTATTTGTGGGGGAAGGTAGAAAGAAAGACTATAAATTTATCTTTGGATAGATTGAGCCTGAGCTACCTGTGAGACATTAAAGTAAAGGTGCCGATTTGGGAGATGTATTTGCACCTGGAATTCAGGAGCATGGTATAGACTGCAGACACAGATTTAGAAATAATTAGCACATAAATATAAGTCATATTGGTAGGTAATAGTTAAAACCATATAAGTGAGTGTGCAACAGAAAGTATGTACAAAAGGAGAAAAGCCTGTCATGAATACCAACATTTGAAAATTGGATAGGGATGGAGAAGCCAGTAAAAGAGGTTAAAAATATGCCAGAGGACTGGGAGTGAGGGTGAGGAGCAGAGGAAAGAGAGTATTTCATGTATTCTTACTCTGTAAGAAAACATGCAAAGATGTTGAGATGTAGAGAAAAATTAGGAGTGAAAAGTGTCCTTTGGATTTGGTGACCTGGAATAAATGGCAATGTCAGGAGGTGCAGATAGGTAGAGCAATAGGAGACGTGAGCAGATTGGATGATATGGAGATATGGAAGTTGACACTAATTTGAGAGGTTTAATCACAAAGAGCAAAGGAAGCATAAAGTGTCAAACAAGTGGTAAAAAGGGGTTGAAGAAAAGATGTTTGCTAATGGAATGCCTTACAAAAGTTAGAAGTTGTTAGGAAGGAAGCGATATAAAGGTAAAGGTGAGGTGCAGGGCACAGGGAATAGTCAATATCCTATAATTCCTAAGAAAATATTAACTATTTACTGTCTTGTTGAATTGCATAATTTTTAAGCATATATATAATTTATTCAGCTAAATTTAAGATATTTGGTGATCGATAGGTCATTTTCTTGTTTGGATTCACACAGTCTCAACTCAGATACACACATAGATATACACATATATTGTAGACACACTATAGACACACTCAGGTATATGCGCACAGTCACACATTCCACAGTAACAATTGTACATAATTGATACTCCTCACACATTTGTTTTACGTTGATGAATCAAAATATTTAAAGGTTAGTGACCTAGGAAAGACGTTTCTCAGTGACTCTACCAACAGCTTTCTCTTCTATCTTAATAGAAAATGATAAACCATGTTCATATCCTCTCATTAGTATTCAGCAGCAATAGAAGAATACTAAATCCTCACTGAATAATTTAGTTTGAAATGTTTACCCTTTGATGTACAAGTACAACATAACTAGAAAAATACCATGTATTGAATCCATTCTCAGAAACTAGCATTTTAGAATATTTAACACTTTAAATGCCGGATGAGACCCTGCAAAATGCAGAACAAAAAGCTTCAAAGAAGGTTTCAAATTTCTGTTGATACATTTACTCTCATCTTCCCAACCCTGCTTCATGTCCATCTTTGCACGTACTATTCAAAGGCTACCCAAAAATTCCTGGGCCACTATTTGTGCTCTTTATCCTGGTCTCAAATACTGAAGGTTGAAAAGTTTCTATTGTGTGTTAGCTGCAGCTATATAAGACCCTACAGTTGCCCAAGTCACTAGAATTCACCACCGAGTGGGCACTGATAGAGGTATTGCAATCAATAGGAAGAGCAAATGGACTGAGGTTGCTTCTGCCATTGAAAAACTCTAAGGCTTGGATGAGACATTTAATTGAGTCCCATTTCCTTGTTTTTAAAGTGAGACTATATTCACTTACCTAACAACTTAACTACTTTTAAGATAAAAAATAAATGGCCTGGCAGACAGTGAGCCCTCAATGAATGGTTGCATTTTACTGGAGTAAGGAACACACTTTCTTTCATCTTGTTCCTGTCTTTGCCTTTATCAGGAAAATTGAACAATTTCAGTTCCTTCTCACTCCTGGATTTCTTATTTGGGTCAATTTATGCTCAAACCTGTGACGTGCTGGAGGAAGGACCTGGACCATTTTTCTTATTCCTACATATGGTGATAAATGGGGCATATTATTGAGATTCATTGACTGTAATTATGGCAACTTTACTTGGCAGCTTATCTTTTTCTGCTCTTTTATGTCTTAGAAAGTGACATTTAATAATATTTAACTTTTATTTATGTGCCTATTTAGTGGTGTGTGCTATACAGATAATCCAAAAATGCCCACTTTCTGGTTTTAAGAAGCTTATTCTCTAAAATAACAGACAGCTCTATTCATGCCCTTGAGGGATAAAAAGTAGAGAACAGTTGCATGCTGGCAGGGGGTGCCACTCTGTGATCCAATGTGCTTTCTATCCCTGTCCTATATATATTCTCAGTCTGATTTATGTGCACATTTAAGATTCCCACAGGTCTGTATGAAAGCGGTAGGTCAGCCCACAGTGCAGGGTGCTGGCCTGCAGGGTTCCTTCTAGGCTCCAAACACAAGGGTGGACGTCAGGTTAAGTGTTTTTTTTTTTTTTTTTTTCCTGCCTGTGATTCCAAAAAGACATAGCTCTATTAGGTTGTAGGTTAGAGATCTTGCCACGATCCCAGAATTAGGCAGAGTCTCCACACAGCAACTAAACAGAAGGCAGAGAAGACAGAGCAAGTCAGAGTTGAGGACTCTTGGGGACTTACAAGACAAGCGTGACTCTTAACAGCCTGGCTGTGGACACAGGCCAGCTGTTGCCTAGCAACATGAGACTAGCTAATAAAGAGAAGCTGGAGGCTTATTCTCCTGGACTGCAGGTAATTTTTCTAGGAGAGTTTGGAAAGTGTGTTTTGTAACTTTTCTTTTCTAGAGTCTAGAATTTGCTCTGCATGTCAATTAGATAGCAGAATTTAGTGAGTTCTCCCTGCATGCAGAGTGATCTCTTTTGGTGGTACTGTCCCTTCAGCAACGACGGCATAGATACTATATTTAAAATTGAGGGCTCAGGAGTAAGTTGGTAAGCACTACTTAATGCAAAGTAGCAGTGGTGGCTGTCCACATTTCTGAAATAACAAGGCAGATGGAAACCAGCAGCTGTAAGGAGACAGTGGTAAATAAAATATCAGCTGAACTTCCTAAAAGAAGTGTCTTTCCAGAGTGATGGCATCCTACACTTTGGAAACATTTATAATTCCTAGGTTTCATTGTCATGTGACTAAACAAGCTGTCCAAAGCCAGATTAGGAGAACTGCTATAAAAAGTGCAAGTAGTTCATTCCTATAACCTAGAGCACTTAAAGAGCTGTCCACAGGCAAGTGCTGGCCTGCAACATGTTACTGGTCCTCAATAGGTATAGAAATTGAGAGTAATCATTTACAAGCTTTTAAAAAGCACTTTGACAGAGTAGTTTTATATCTGTTTAATATATATTTCAAAATAGGGCTTATATTTTACGGCATTTTATTTATTTTACCATAATTCATTTTTATTTTATTTAAATAAATGTATTGGTCCACAATGTATTGGAAATTAGAAACAGAAAACTGGTCTTGGCCGGGCACAGTGGCTCACGCCTGTAATCCCAGCACTTTGGGAGGCCGAGGCGGGCTGATCACGAGGTCAGGAGATCAAGATCATCCTGGCTAACACGATGAAACCCCGTCTCTACTAAAAATACAAGAATTAGCCGGGCATGGTGGTGGGCGCCTATAGTCTCAGCTACTCGGGAGGCTGAGGCAGGAGAATGGCATGAACCCCGGAGGTGGAGCCTGCAGTGAGCCGAGATCGTGCCACTGCACTCCGGCCTGGGCGACAGAGCGAGACTCTTGTCTCAAAAATAAAAAAAAAAAAACAAAAAATAAAACAAAACTGGTCTTTCAACACAGATAGTAAGAGAAACACTGCTCTAGACCAAGGGTCAACAAACTTTTGTAAAGATCCAGCTACTAAAGATTTTATGATTTGTTCTTATAGTTTTAGTTGCAATAACTGCTTCAGCAGCTGAAGGGAAAACAGCAATACTGGGACAAATTGATATGGTTGTGTTCTAATAAAACTTTATTTACAAAAGCAAGTGGTAACGCTTGCTCTAGAACAATACTTCCCAAACCGTATTGAGAAATCAACTCACAAAGATCTTGATTCAGCATTTACGGGATTGGATCTGGGATGCTACGTTTCTGATAATCTCTTAGGTGATGCTGATGATTCTGGTTCATGGGCTCACTTTAAGTTTCAAAATTTGATAAAAGAATTGGTAAGTTGAAATTTGAAAGACAAGATCAGAACCCACTCTGCTATTTGCTTGCAGAGTAACTGAAAGAGAAGGTATTTGTCTTTTAAACCTCAGTTTTCTCATCTGAAAAATGAAGATGATAATTTCTATCTCACTTAATTTCTGTTGAGTTTAAATTTTATTACACATGTGAAAATGTTTTCTAAAAAATACAAAAATAATGCTAAAAGGTGTAATGTAGGAATAATATTTGTTATTACCTTTAATTTCTTTATACTGTTTCAGTTTAAACTGTGTGAGGAAGTGTACGCAGGTTAACTTGTATCCACACTCTAGAGAAGTTCATTTTTATTTCAAGTACCCTAGTTGTGAATATATATGCTGTCTGTGTTTAGTCAGGATCTGAAGGACCTTTACTATGAGTTCACATAAAGGTGGCTATGGGAAGCAAGTCAACAAGTGCTATGTAAACATGCATTAGAGGTTTTGTTAATGATGATATTGAAAAACAGTATTTATTGTAAAAATAAGTGCAGTTCAATGAATGGCTAAAAGACAACAGGTTTGAACAAAGTACATGTAATGAAGCAACCAGTCCAGCAACCTGAAACTTCGGAGTGAGCCTTACATGTAGAACACCTTCTGGTTTTGTCCTTCACGTAACAAGCCAACTCGGTCCAACAGGAAGTTTACCCAATAAAGCAGTCAGAACAGTCTTGCATTTTTTCATTGAAGCGACTCTTTCTCTCCACGTCTTGCCAGAATTATCTTTGTCTGAAAGGACAAAGGAACCAGGACCTCACCAATCTTACAGAATAGGTTGTAGGACTCTTTTGTGTCCACCTGCAACTAATATTTGTCTAAGGGGCAAGACAGAATATAAGACTTGCTTTCAGCTGCTTGGTACTGAGGTTGTTGGGGAGAAGATACATAGTTCCACCTGTCTCTGATTTCCCAAACCTGACAGTTGTGAATGGCCAGTTGGCTTCAGAGAGTTCACTGCATAAGTCATTATTCTTTCTGTAGCATAGGGTCCTGCTAAATATTGACATTTTCCTAAGTTTTCTTCCACTAAAGGAAGGTATGAGGAGGCCATCTTGGATTTACTGAGAGGAACTAAACTCACCCTCTTAGGACATGGGTGAGAAGGGCATCTGTTGTCTCTGAAGACAGTTGTGCTGAGAAGAGAAGGAATAGGGCAACTGATTATTTCGCCTACAACATGGACTTGCATTGAGACCCTGTATGCCTGACAATTGCAGAAAATAGCTCTATCTAAATTAGAAAAGAAGGTGGTTCTCCATTATCTAAAATAGAAACACTGGGAGATCTGACAAAGAGGGATCTCTTGAGGAAACAGAAATGAGATTCAGGGTCTTAAAAGTGAAGGGTCACTGAACCAATTCTGACAGTGTTCTCAGTAGCCCTGGGATGTGGCTTTGAGAGTGAAAACAAGGAGGACATCTGCCCTGTGAGCATCAGCCCAGAAGGAGGAGTGCAGCTGAGAACTTGACCTTGTCTTGGCATTCCAAGTCTGGATTTCTGGGCCCCCTTATGACAGACACTCCAAATTTTTCCTTGTGTTTGCAGCAGGAGACAAGTCCAAGCAACCTTAACTTTGGAGACAAAGTGAGCTGTGAGTGCTAAACAAAAGTATAGATGCATTTTAAAATACCTCTGGGTACGTGAAAGCCCTTAGTAAAAAATCCCTATGGAGGAAGAGGAAGGAGGGGTTCTGGGCAGAGGCACTGTTGGACTCATCAGCCTTCCTGAGTCTGGCTGGTAACCTGAGGGTGACTGTGTAGGGCTTGAAAATGAGGGCAAAGAGCTGCAAAACTGGGAGCTCAATAGAGGGGTCCTCTGGACTAACTCAGTCTAAGAGAATAAGACCGTTCATCTAGAGTGATGCACAACATCCTGGGAGAGATTCCCGTGTTGGACTGGTTCTCAAGAGTGACACCATGTGGCAGTAAGAAAAAAAAAATCCTTGACGGAACGCAGTTTTCTCCCAGTTGATGTAAAAGTTGGATTGATCCCGTCCCTCAACTACATCAACTGCATGACATTTGACCATTCAAAAAGGAGACATAATCCTGAAAAGGGACATTCCTGATAATAATGTAGATGGAATCTGCAGTCATTAATTAGAAAGCCATAGAGATGTGATTATACTGGAGTCCCTCTTTTGTGAAAGAGTTCGTAGGTTTACTTTAAGTATCAAATAAATGAAATAACTGATGTATTGATTCCTTAAAAAGAACAAAATAAAATAAGGGTAGTAGTCATAAAGTTATCATAGGTGCTATGTATTGTGATTCTTTTCATAGGCTGGCAATTTGATGTTAGATAAATTAAGTAGTCTAGGCAAATATCCCCCTTGCCTCTTTTGTGCTTTTATATTTCCATATTTATGCGTTAAATGATGTCCCCTAAAAAGATATGCTCAATTCAGTACTTTTGATGTGACCTTATTTGGAAATAGAGCCTTGGCTGATGTAATCAATGTAAGATAAGGTCATTAGGGTGGGCTCTAATCTGATGTGACTGGTGTGCCTATGAGAAGAGACCCAAAAAGAAACATACACAGGAAGAATGCTATATGATGATGGAAACAAAGATTGGGGTTACGCTGCCACAAGCCAAGGAATGCCTGGAGCTACAAGAAGATGGAAGATGGAAGGAAGGAACTTTCCCTAAAAGCTTTGGAGGAGCATAGTCCCACCAACAACTTGATTTCAGTCTTCTAGCCTCCAGAACTGTGAGAGAATAAATTTTGGTTGCTTTAAACCACCCATTTTATGATATTTTGTTAAGGAATCCCTAGAAAACTAATACAAGTACTAATTAATTTTAAAATGGAGAATGTTCCTCTCACTCTGAGAGAATGATGTCAGGAAAACACAGATAAGGTACTGGTAAATGTAAAAATAGGATGACTTTTATATTTGGCTTAAAGTTGAGAAACAAGCTTCATTAAAGCTCGAATCTTTTCGTGGAAGGGGTGTAGACTTCCAGCCTAAAGGATCCCAACAAATGGGATACTTTTCAGGTCTCTGAGGGAAAAAGGTGGGATATGGTTCAAGTTCTGCCTTCCTCAAGACATTCTACTTTTCTTCCTATTCCCTCCATTTCCCCATTTTTCCTCTTCACTTTCTTCATCCTTTACCCAGTAGCCTCTAAAACAGTTTCCCCTTCTTTCCAGTATCTTTAATATAGTTCTGAATTGAGAATTTTAGTTTACGAAGCTCGCTAGTTGAAAGATAGCCAACAGTTTCCTAGAAAGCTGTTCCGGGGACCTTTTGCCCTTGGGAACTGGCATTTCCCCTGAAGTATAAGCAAATGGAAAATCACCAAAATCAGAGTAATACCCTGGAACTTCATCTAATAAGCTCAATTCCTTGTTGTTTCTCAACATTAGTGGATGGGTATACTAGGTAATTGATTTATTTTCCCGAGATAGCACTTAGTTTTGAACCTGGGCATATTTAAAGAAAAGGGATTGAGGTGGGGGGATCACGAGGTCAGGAGATGGAGACCATCCTGGCCTGGGAGGCAGAGCTTGCAGTGAGCCAAGATCGCGCCACTGCTTTCCAGTCTGGGCGACAGAAAAAAAAAAAAAAAAAAAAAAAAAAAAAAAAAAAAAACAAGGAAAAAAAAAGCAAGAAAGGGGATTGAATAACAGCTGAGTCAGCGCCAGCTTCTGCTTCGGTGATAGGTGATTTGGGACTTGTCTATGAAGGGAACATGGAGCCTCCTGAAAAGAAAAATGAACTTCACCCACCCGCCTTCAACACAGGTATATGCATACCCCTCATAAAGCTGCTACTCGGATGTGAGAGGGAGAGGAAAACTGACGCAAGTACTAAGGCCTGAAATGGAAACACTAGCAAGGGACTCTTTTGGGTTAGTTTCCCAGCAACACAAAGCCAGTGTGCTTTTAACATTTTGCTGTCATTCCTTGAAAATAATGACACCTGAAAGAATCTGAACAATAAGAAAAAAGAGAGGAGAAAGAACTTATGAATGGCTAACATTCTATTCAATTCCAGTATATTAACAACAAAAATAGCCGGGCGCGGTGGCTCAAGCCTGTAATCCCAGCACTTTGGGAGGCCGAGACGGGCGGATCACGAGGTCAGGAGATCGAGACCATCCTGGCTAACACGGTGAAACCCCGTCTCTACTAAAATACAAAAAAATAGCCGGGCGAGGTGGCGGGCGCCTGTAGTCCCAGCTACTCCGGAGGCTGAGGCAGGAGAATGGCATAAACCCGGGAGGCGGAGCTTGCAGTGAGCTGAGATCCGGCCACTGCACTCCAGCCCGGGCGACAGAGCAAGACTCCGTCTCAAAAAAAAAAAAACAAACAAAAATAAATGATGATAATGACTGTTTGCTCCCTAATCCATGCCTCTTCAGTGATTAATTAGAACAGAATTAGACTGTGCAATGAAAATTGTAAAATGAGCAAATTGTTATTTGGGGCCCTGGGGTTATGAACTAATCTAGACTCATTCATTCATTCATGACTGTGAGATATCAAACGTAAGGTAACCTTAGGAGTGAAGAGGACTCTAGGTTTCCTCTTTCATACTTTCACAACCAGGAGAAATGTTAAATTAAGGCAAATGTCAGAACAAATCTGCCATAATGCAAATATTTATGAACAAGCATATTGCAAAACATTAACTAAGCTGTTTTTTCCGCTCCAGAAAAGTTCCAGTTCTCTGTGTTTTCATGCACAGCCAGGCATTTTGCATGAAATGTTCATTTAAGACAGATGTGATGCTATTCTCATAGTAGGATTCAGTTAACCTTTTAATCAGAATTCAGGTCCAGGATGTTTGAATGAGATCCATAGTACCTTTAAGTGATGGTATCCAGCACTAAATTAAAACCCTTAATCCCAGGGATTCATAGAGCTTAAGCAAGAGTGAAGATGCTTGTAGACTCTTTCTAGCCATATTCATAGCTCTTAGACACCATTTTACCAATTAAAATTATTTTTTAACATCTTTTGTACAATTACAATCCCCTCTAGGAAGACTTAGGTATGGGAGTGTTGAAACTTTTGTAGAAGCCGCCTCTGAAATCTAATTTGGGTTTTTCAGATCTTAACGAACCCTCCTTGAAGCATATATATCTGATTAGCACTTAAAACATTTGCTAACTTACCCTCCATCCCCCGATGTACATAAAGTTAACTTACATACATATAAATCATGTTGTTGGCTGGGCACGGTGGCTCCCGCCTGTAATCCCACCATTTTGGGAGGCCGAGGCGGGTGGATCACAAGGTCAGGAGATTGAGACCATCCTGGCTAACACGGTGAAACCCCGTCTCTACTGAAAATACAAACAATGAGCTGGGCATGGTGGTGAGCGCCTGTAGTCCCAGCTACTTGGGAGGTTGAGGCAGGAGAACTGCGTGAACCTGGGAGGCAGAGCTTGCAATGAGCCAAGATTGTGTCATTGCACTCCAGCCTGGGTGACAGAGCGAGACTCTCTCTCAAAA
>NW_016818327.1:1019905-1023898 GCF_001698545.2 Rhinopithecus bieti
AAAAAAAAAAAAAAAAAAAAAAAAAAAAAAAAAAAAAAAAAAAAAGTTGTTTGAAATACGTTACATTAAATGTTGATAATTAAAAATCTATCCTCTTTGTTCTGTCAAGATGCTGATTATCCTCTGAGTTATTAAAATCTGCTCTCAAATCTTTACACACAAAAATAACAATAGATTTCAATATTTTCATGGAGGAGGAGATAGAAATAAAAACCTCTGAAAATTTTAAAACATTATTTTAAATAGGGGACCGATCCTAGTAGGTCAGCTTCTTTAAGTCACTTACCCCCTCCCCTGCGGACACAGTTTGGTCAATTAACCTGGTATTGTACGCACTATCCCGTTAGCCAGATCAGGAAAAGAAACACATATCACTTCAACACACACCTTTTTACATTTGGTATCGATGTTTGAAAAATAAGGTAAGTGATGGATCTAAGAAATGACCATTACTATATCTTACCAAGTAATATTTGCCTAGTTGAACTCATTGAGACCAGAGACTGGTTATTAGCCTAAGAGGCAGAATTTGAATTTGCCAGTGTTCTGGAATTGGTTATGTTTGAGGTTACTAACTTATGCTAATTATACAACCAAGTGACTGACAAAAAGACCAGAAAAGTAACTAATTCACAATGAAAAACACAATTGCCAAATGAACCTAACACTAGCATTTATTTGACACATCTGCTTTCTCCCTGTAGGCAAACTACTAAGAAAATCAAATGATCAAGGTACCAATTAAACAAGGAATCATAAAAGAGATAGCTTGTCTATATGAAATAAATGTTTATGCCATTGAGCTCTGCCAGACTGATAGGTCTCCATTATAGGGGTAGTTGATTTGACAGGTGCCCACACTACCCACCGCCATAGAACTTAGAAGGACACTGACAAGCACTATCTCTGGAAATCTTTTTCCATGTTTTCATGGCTAAAGTCACTCTTCCTAAAAACAAATCCCTTCTTTAAAGATGTAAACATTTTCACTCTGGTTAAGATTAAGCCTCATGGTTCTTGAAGTTTGGCAACTTTGCATTTCTGTTTTATGTTGATTTTATGGATCAATTCACATAGTAATTTATTTCTGACAGAATGAATTACTGTAGGCACTTTTTGTGGCCCCATGTACTACTTACAGCTAGTGATTATTCTTTTTTTTTTTTTTTTTGAGACGGAGTCTCGCTCTATCACCCAGGCTGGAGTGCTGTGGCCAGATCTCAGCTCACTGCAAGCTCCGCCTCCCGGGTTCACGCCATTCTCCTGCCTCAGCTTCCCGAGTAGCTGGGACTACAGGCGCCGCCACCTCGCCCGGCTAGTTTTTTGTAGTTTTTAGTAGAGACAGGGTTTCACCGTGTTAGCCAGGATGGTCTCGATCTCCTGACCTCGTGATCCGCCCGTCTCGGCCTCCCAAAGTGCTGGGATTACAGGCTTGAGCCACCGCGCCCGGCAGTGATTATTCTTTATGTCAACACAAAAGAAAAGCACAAATGTGGTATTAGAAACGAAATTTCAGGAGAATAGTTTTAGAATGGTGCCTTGTATGGGAATCAATAAATATCTGTTGAATTTATAAGGGAGTGAATGCTGCTCATACTAGTTCTGAAAAGAACTTAAAAAGAACTTTTCTTTCATGGTGAAAGACAGGCAGGGGTAACTTCATATAGCCAAGATAACCTGGCATTGCCATCACTGACTCAGAGCCCATGTACTTGGTCCATACTTGCTGTTGTAACTCAGTTTTTTTGCTGTCAGAGCGGAAGGATCACATCCAACTACCTTATATAAATTGACCAGATAATCATGGGGAAGGATCTGAGGAACCCAAAACAATATGAAATATTTCCAACAGTCTCAGTTCTGTCCCGCAGGAAGAAATTCTTCCTCTCTTCTTGCTTTCCAGTGTTTCAGCACAAAGCTTCTCCTTTTGTTCCCTCTCAACAGGAGAAGATAGAAAGCAATATGGTGTTAATGAATGAGAGACATCATGACAAGAGATAAAAGAGTAAGAAAATTTAGTGAAGAGAGCTTTGAAAATTAATTAGAAAAGAAGGGTAAATAGTTTTGTTAAATCCCAGAGCTGTAAGTAACCTACTTTTGAAGATGATGCGTGAATTTTTTAAAAACCTTTGCTAAATCAGTTTTATTCTACCGGGCTCTGATTACTTGCTTATCCTTTGATATATGATATTCTCTATAGAGGTTTCAGCCCACTTGAAAACTTTACTACATTTTCAAAATGCATTATGACACCATGTTCTTCTTCACTTTGCTTTAAGAAAGAACCCTGGTATAAAAGGAACAAATCTTTTTTTATTGTTTCTTTTTTCTTTCTTTCTTTCTTTTTTTTTTAACCCTGGTTCACTTTAATAGTGCTCTTTCATCTTCATCAAGATTATGCTTATCCAAGATAAAAGTCATTTTTTGGTAATAAAATTAGTTCTTTTGAGGTTAGCTGTGGTTACCTTGAGTTACACATCAATAAAAAAATTATTAATCCCATCAAAAAGGAGGCAGATGACATGAATAGACATTTCTCAAAAGATATACAAATGGCCAACAAATAGAAGAAAAAATGCTCAACATCACTAATCATCAGGGAAATGCAAACTGAAACCACAATGAGATACCACCTTACTCCTGCAGGGATGACCATTATTAAAAAGTCAAAAAGCAGTAGATGTTGGCATGGGTGTGGTGAAAAGGAGCACTCATACACTGCTGGTGGAAATGTAAATTAGTACAACTTCTATGGAAAACAGTAGGGAAATTCCTTAAAGAACTAAAAGTAGATTTACCATTTGATATATCAATCCCACTATTAAGTATCTACTTAAAGGAAAAGGAGTCATTATACGAAAAAGATGAATGCACACGTGTACTTATTGCAGCACAATTCACAATTGCAAAGATATGGAATCAGCCTAAGTGCCCATGGAATACTACTCAGCCATAAAAAGGAACAAAACAATGTCCTTTGCAGCAGCTTGGATGAAGCCAGGGGTCATTATTCTAAATGAAGTAACTCAGGAATGGAAAACCAAATTCTGTATGCTCTCATTTATAAGTGAAAGCTAAGCTAGGAGTAGGCTGTGCTAACAAATGGAGGCTTCTTGACACATAGCTGAAGGCCCTGAAACATCAGGTATTTGTGGGTCTTGGTCCATATATCCATAGACATCAGCAGCAGAAGGTTGGCTTTAAAGAAATAATTAGGGCCAATAGAGCCTTGGCAGACATGGGCGGCCTTGACGGGAACCATCAGCAGGAAAATAACAGGTGCCGCAGAGACACCAAGAGAACTGGTTGGTGAACATGTGAAATCCGGACATACAAAATCAATTTAAGGGGAAAGCTGGTATGCCCTTGGAAGTGGTGGTGACAGAGCCAGAGACCTTCTCTTCTTAGCTGTTTTGTGACATCATTTTAACACTAGTCTGGGACAACTTAGGGGCAAGTATCTACTCATTTCGTATTTGGTATATATATTGAGAAGTCATGTTTTAACTTTCTTTTAAAGGTAAATTTGCTATATTTCTATTTTAAAACCTAAAGTCAATTACTTTTAAACAATATGGATTCTGGTTCATTAATCCCCAGTCAGTGCTTTTAAATGGAAAAAACAGCTTCTCTGCTTCTCTTTAGAATCAAATAATATGAAGTTTCTTTATTATAGTTATGTGATTATTTTTTATATCAGAGATAATACTCAACTGAACAAGTCTCCCCACCACGAATAAAAAGGCATATGGAGTATTAAAATAGACTTTGAAGACTCAGAGGTAAGGGGAGTTGGAGAGAGATCATATGAAAAAAAGATTATTTATAGTTTGCAAATGGCCACCACTAGAAAAATTTAAATTGTGGTGAATTAACTTATCTTTACCTTCTTACCCTACATTTTGATATTTAAATATTGATTTATATGTTAAAAAAAATCATGCCAGACTTGCTTGGCTTTTCAAAAACAAATAGTAGTTGCAAATTATTTTC
>NW_016818327.1:1027282-1044681 GCF_001698545.2 Rhinopithecus bieti
CTAAAAAATAAATTCAAAATAAATTACTATATGTTTTTCAATCCTAAGACACTGGAAAGGGGAAAATACTACCCCATTTTATGAATACACTGATTGTAAAACACATCTCAGTTTTAGAACATTAAATGCATAAAAATGAGCATTTTGAAGTCAGCAATACCATGTAGTTTTTCTTCCTGCCAGAAATCAAGTCTGATTATGTGGCCCTCCTTGCTATTCAAGTATTTCCACATTTTTTCCATTTAAATGTCTAGAATGGACACACAGAATTTCACCTGGTTTCTAAATATGACTAAATGAAAGACTTGATTTCTTTATCATGAAGAAATGGCAGTTCTTCAAGTGACTCTTATCAAAGTCATGTTGGTTTCTTGTCTGCACATGTACAGGTTACAGTGCCTCTTGGTTGGGCATTTCAGCGTTGGTATTTTACTACCACTCCATCATTTGGCTCTGGTATATTTTCTGTTATCTGTCATTTCATACAGAGGCATGTCACAGCCCACACATAACTCCAGAATGGAACAAAGGTATTATCTTTGGCTCAATGTTATTAAGTATCATGTTGGTCTAAAGTCTAGCTTATTCTCTTCCATGCCATTCATTTTATGTAGTGATCAGAGTAATGTTTTGCCATTATCTTAGTCCAGTGTTTTTCAAAGTGTGGGTTAAGGGTAACTTGCACCAGAATCCCCTAGGTGCTGGCAGAAATAGTGATTCCTGGACCCCAATGTCAACTTCCTGTTTTCAAATATCAAAGGCTAGGCTCTAAAATACATGTTTAACAAGCTCTCCAGGAGATTCCTATGTACACAGAGGTTTGAGAAGTCTGTATAGTGCACCATGGACTCAAGAGCAGGACTGTCTGGGTGTGAATTTTCTTTAAGAGCAGGTGACCTCAGGCAAATTGACTGAACTATTTGTGTTTCAATGTCTTCCTCTGGAAAACAGGATATTACTGCCTTCCTTATACGCATGTTTTCAGGATTAAATGACTGAATATTTGCACAGTACTTAGAACAGTGTTTGGCACATAATAAACACCATAAATATATGTATTTCTGAATCTATAAAGACCTCATAAAAATAAACGATCTTCATTTAACAAATATCCAGTGAACATCCACTGTGCTGGGCATGGGTCTTAGCCTGTGAATGCTTGCATTCTAGTGGAGGGGTAGCATCCCAAGTGTGTATGTACTCAGACCTTTAACAAAGATCACCTGATTAATTCTCACAGTGCTAGGAGGTAGGTAATATTGTCCTTCTCCCTTTACAGAGGAGTGAAGAAAACTACAAAGAGATTAAGGAACTTGGCCAAGTTTGGACAGCTACTCAGTGACAGAGCTGGTAATGAACATGGACAGCCAGGCTTCACCATGTTCCCATTTAACATTGCTATCCTGAAGGGTATATTCTGTTCAAAGAAATGCTCAGGTGACCAAGGTTATGACTCCAGAAAAGAACTGGTTTCTGACTCCAGAAAAGAACTGGAGTACAAAAGATTCAAACTTAGTCAGTGGGTACAGTCTTCTGCTGAACTTCTCAGAAGATGCCGGGGTGGGGAGAAAGGTTATTATACTCTGAGGGTTTGGCATAATGCTATTGTATTTACATAAGTTAAGAGGCTCAAAAATTGTACTTTAAACAGACACAAGTTTAATTAGGTGTTAAATCTTATTTAAACTCTAGTACCTGAAAAATCAGACATTCTAATGGTGCCAAATAGCTAGATTAAAGTCCTGTAGTCCATAATCAGTGTCCCCTGGTAGTCGAGGTGATCAGCAGGCTTTTGGGGTTGGGCTTTATTTCCTTTTCTTTTCTATTGAAAGAAGTCATTTAAGGTGTGGTATCTATGAATAGTACCTTGTATTTGTATGAAACCTCGCTCTAAGGTGTTGAAATACTTGATTCATGCCCATTCCCTTTCAGTTTTTGGATGTGTGGTTAGAGGTGATGATTAACAATCAAGACTAGAAATAAATCAAGTATAAATCCCATGATTCTACTTGTTCAAAGGGGTTTTTCAATTACAGGCAAGAAGAGATAATGTGAGGTAATTCACTCCTTTGCTTCCAAAGAGAACTGTCTTTTTAGTGGCTGTATTTTAAATAATTTGTTAAGGAAAGAGAATGTTCAAAGTTTTGGACTATTGTGGTTGAACAGGAAGGTCCCTGAAAACAAAGTTGAGGGAAGGAGGCAAGAGGATTAGAATTTATATTTGCTGGTTGATATAGGCACTGAAGTATACATTTAGTACTCTTCAACTTTCTTTAGCATGAATTGCATTATCTTGAAGAATTCATAACACAACAAGTTAGTTTTACAAGAGGTTACAGAAACTTCCAGGTCTTTGTTAAAGGATATTTACCCATAAAACCCATGTAATTTTAAATTTAATGTAAATAAAATGTTTTGAAAAGATCCTGAAACATGCATACTTTTTAACTGATGAAATGGAGACTTAAAGATATGTTTATTGTGTGGAGATCATATATCTATGTGTATATGTACAATATATTCTAATTAATTCATCTTATAAAACATTCAAAAGACATTTTAAAAGAAGAAAATGGAAAAGCAATATTTTAAAATAATTTTAAATGCTTAAAACTATAATGCTATCTATAAAAGTAGCATTTGCTATTATTTTGATGTGAATGGGCATGTCTCATTTTAGGAAGTGTTCTGTGCATGGAGAGAGCTGGCTTTAGACAGAAGCAGTTTGACTCCAGTTTCTACAATCTTCACTGCCTTTCTCTGCAGTGTCACCATGTGAACAAAGTTTCATCAGATTTGCAAATTTTTAAAGAAGTTTTAGAAACTTAGATTTTTATGTGAAATCTTTTGAATTTTAAATTTGCCCTATTTCAAACATTGGATGAGCAAAATGATACACATTTGGAGCAGGGCAAAGCACACTGGCCAATAGCATGCGACCTCTGGTTTAGCCATTTGTGTAATTTATTCAAGATGAACACTTTTTAAAAAGTAGACATCATCTTTACTGCTTAACATGGTCTCCCTCTGTAATCTCTAGTTTTATTTTTCAAGCGAATTAAAATCCACTCAACTTTTCAAGTCTCAGTACCCACAATCGAGTCTAACTTCCTTTAACAAAATGCCAGATCTGCTACTTCCTGCTTTGTGCTCCATCCTCCCTTTGCATGTGATCGTCTTTTTATGATCTGCGAGGTGCTTTTCTCCTTCTTGTCGTCCTCATTAGTGCCTGCCCATTATTAGCGCCCGCTGGAATGTTGCTACTGTGTGGAGCCTTCTGAGTGAAGGATGTGCTGGTTATACAATTAACCAGAATAGAGATGCGGGAGGAAAATCCCAAATAAAAAACTCTCATTATAATAGATGCCTAGTGACCTGGTTTGACCCACTCAATATCTTAAAAGTAAATTCAAATGAGACAATGTCCTTCGCAGGGACATGGATGGAGCTGGAAGCCATTATCCTCAACAAACTAACCCATGAACAGAAAACAAAACCAAACACCATATGTTCTCACTTATAAGTGAGCTGAACCATGAGAATACATGGACACAGGGAGGGGAACAACACACACTGGGGCCTGTCAGGGAGTGGGTCGGGAGAGGGAGAGCATTGGGAAAAACAGTTAATGCATGCCGGGCTTAAAACCTAGGTGATGTGTTGATAGGTGCCAAAAACCACCATGACACACGTTTACCTATGTAACAAACCTGCACATCCTGCCCATGTACCCTGGAATTTAAAATGAAAATAAAAATTAATTAATAAAAGTAAATTCAACAAATAGAATTGAGCTGTTCTTATGCGCCACTCCAGTGGGTACTAGAATTATGAAAATCAAAAACATGATCTCCACCTTCAAGTTGTTCACAGCCTAGAACAAACACGCCATCAAATAATTGGAATACAGCAGTAAAAGAACTTTAATGGAGTTTGCTAAAATGTTCAGATGGAGAATAGAAAAGGGAAAGGCCTGAGGAGTACATTTTAGAGGAAAGTCATGAGAAGAAATGGAAGGATAAATAGAAGATTTTCATGGGGCAGAATGAGGGAAAGGCTTTTCAGGCAGAAGGAAGAGAAATTTCATGCAAAGGATCAACATGTTTACATAAGAAAACCTGGCATGGCAATGACATGTTGTTTCCTAGGATTAGAAATTCATAACAATATTTAGGTGACTACTGGTACTGAATTATCACTATTATCATGTACTGTAATTTATATGGAACTTGGCCATGAAATCATTTTCCCGAGGCTTCCTATAATGAACTATGAGCCTCTTAGCTGAAGCCCATAATGACTCAACTGATAAATAATGTTTTTCAAGTCTCTGGACTGCATCCAAATTAAGGAAACATCTCTACCTATACAAAGTCCTGTATTAGAATAAGAACATACATTTTCTTGTGGGTTCTCTCTTGACCAGTTCCTTGGCTCAAACTATGAAAATTTCCACCCCACTCTCCCCATAATCTGCTGCAACAAGCCTCAGCAATTCCTACAGTAATTCTAAATTAATTCAATGACATTTTACTACAGATAATTTGTGGAACTGGAATATTTGTTCAATGTTGCTCTTTTTGCAGCATCTAAACTTGGAATTATTAAATTAATAATGGTCCTTAGTACCTCATTATAATATTATATGGCTTGCGACTAGGTATATGACAAACACCAAACCACTAACAGCCCCTATAAATGAGTATTGTTGCAGCATAGAAAAATAACATCCTCTCTCCTGTTATACTCAAATAATTGAATGAGAAAACTGCTATAAATTGCAAATGTTTTGTCATATAAAATGTTTAATTAAAATATAGATTAAAAACTACGATCAGCTGTTAGTAACCAGTATTACAAGTATCAAACGTCTTGAATTTTCTTGATTCTCAAAAGATATGATTTCACCAGCAAGGTGAACCTCCTTGGGGCAGGCTGAGTCAGCTCTTGAAAAGCCAGTGAGCCATGCTGTTGCCATTCATAATCGTCCCCATTAACTTTCCTTTTAGAATTAGGTCAGGCATGAGCATTGGCTGTGCAAGATACAAAATATCCTGGAAACAGTCAGGATAATTGTTGGTGAAGTGTTGTTACATCCACTCTTGCTCCTCTCTTCTTTCCTTCTTTTTGTATAGTGTGTTTTTTTTTCTCTCCACTGGTATATTTGAGGCTTGCCTATGAAGCCCGAGGCAGTAATTCACTCTGAGAGTCAAGTTAGATTAAATATCCCTGTGCCTTGACCACCTATGGTGGTATCTAGTGCCTAGCAGAAAGCCTGCTATATTAACACTCAATAACTCAACAAATATTTGTTAAATGTGAATTAAAATGCTTTTATTAGGCAGTTAACACATTTGAAACACTGGCTGGGCTCTGTGCTTCTTTTAAAAAATTTTGTAAATATGGCTGATAATTTATACATTTAACTCAGAGTGTTTATAATCGTATCATATATAGTATATATATCATATATCATAATCAATCTACATATATCTATATACTATATATCTATATAGATCTACTATATAGTAGATATATCATATATAGTAGATATATGTGATATATAGTAGATATATATCTTATATATATTTTATATACACTATATTATATATAGTAGATATATGATATGTAGTAGATATATAATATATATGACATATAGTAGATATGTGTGTATATACTATATATAGACATATACCTATATTACATATATAGTTGTGTGTATATATTTAATTAAAATATAGATAAAACCACATAGTGCATGTATACATATATACATATACATATACATATATATGCACACACACATATATATATAGAGAGAGAGACAGACAGAGTACCATATTTGATTTCAATCTGTAGTAGGAGTGCAGCGTGGGAGGAATGAGGACAACTTTTCAAATGAAAGAAATTGCCTCACATAGTTACGATTTTTGTGATGAGAATACTTCACATCACTCTCTTAGCACTTTACTAGAATGCAATATATTATTAACTATAGTCACCATGTTGCACAATATATCTTTTGAACTTATTTCTCCTATTTAACTGAAATTTTGTATCCTTTGCCCAACTCCCATGCGCTCCAACCACCTCAGCCTCTGGTAACCACCATTCTACCCTCTACTTTTATGAGATGAACTTTCTTAGATGCCGCATATGAGTAAGATCATCCGGTATTTGTCTTACTGTGCCTGGCTTATTCAAAACATCATGTTGTACGCAGTAAATAGTTACAATTTTATCTGTTAAGAAAATTTTAAAGAAAGCTTGTTTTTTCCACCATATTACCATCCCTTTTTGTGGAAGGTGTAAATACTTCATCTTTCCTATTTTCTTCTATCTCTTCCTTTTCCAGATGGACTCTAAATAGGAAGTTAAGTTTTACGTGCCTTCTTGTGATGAAGATGGATCCTCACACTTAGACTGTGCTTTAAGGTAATGCATGCTCTTATGTTGAAGTCCACAACCATGAAGTATTGGCAAAGCTCCCATGTTGTTTGGCCATCTCTGTTGCCTCAGCCCAACCTTTCCTCTAACTGAGTTATGAATCTCCCTGTGGCTGAGCTGAAATTCCCATTCAGCACATTCATTTCAGGCATCTCATCTTCTAACCACTATTTTTATTTTGATGTGACAGCCCCATTTTGTTTTCCTCTGAGGTAATTTCCTTCCAGAGTCTGAACAAAGAAGTTGGGTTGAAGGTTTCCCCATATCCCCTTTGACTGATTCTCCTTTTAAAACCTAATCCTCACTCTCCCACACATGCTTCAGGTTTGAATTGTGAGGTTTGGGGGGTGGGGTTGGAATTTAGGTCACTGCCTGACCACTGTTTTCACGCCCTGTTCCCTTTCCTCCTCCTCCTCTGGGTCCAGAAAAGTTTTCTTTTTTTCTTTTCTTTTTTTTTTTAACCCCGTTACTCTATGTCAGTGACTTCCCCTAATGTCACATCCTCCTCATTCTGAGGGTAGCATCAAGGGAACAAGATTTACAGAGAGAAATAAGAACACATAGATTTAATATTTTCCAAGCATTATATACACGCTATTCATTTTACCCAAGAGAAAGCTAAAGCTCAAAGAGATTAAAGTAACTTGCTTACAAAATAACAGACCCTAGATACAATGCCTGGCTGTAAAGCATTATAACACTATGCAGTTTGGAGTTTTTAAGTGTTTTAATCCAAAAATAGGAGTTTATTTCTCTTTGCAATTTTATCACCATATATTACTTCTTATCAAATTAAATCAAATTAAAAACATAATTTGATGGCACTTCTTTTTTTTTAGATGGAGTCTCACTCTGTTGCCAGGCTGGAGTGCAGTGGCACAATCTTGGCTCACTGCAGCCTCTGCCTCCTGGATTCAAGCAATTCTCCTGCCTCAGCCTCCTGAGTAGCTGGGGCTACGGGCACATGCCACCACATCTGGCTAATTTTTTTTGTATTTTTAGTAGAGACGGGGTTTCACCATGTTGGCCAGGATGGTCTTGATCACCTGACCTCATGATCCACCCGCCTCAGCCTCCCAAAGTGCTGGGATTACAGGCATGATCCACCATGGCCAGCCAATTTGATAGCACTTTCTTAACCTCTTACAATGTTTGGCATATGCGACCACAAGAAATTGCCCTAATTAATTTATTTGACAGAATATAGCTTATATGCAAAATGAATTAATGATTAGATAAAATTAAAATCTAAATTAGGGATGCACATCTTTTACTTTTACTTATAGTAGGGAGACTTGTTTCAGTTGAGTATTATCTCTCATATAAAATAATCGTGTAACTATAATAAAGAAAATTCATATCATTTGATTCTAAAGAGAGGCAGAGAAACTGTTTTTCCATTTAAAACCACTGACTGGGGATTAATGAACTAGAATCCATATTGTTTAAAAGTAATTGGCTTTAGGTTTTAATAATAAGATATCAAATTTACCTTTAAAAGAAAGTTAGAACATGACTTCTCAATATATATGACAAATACGCAACAGGTAGATTTTTTTCCCCCAGGTTGTCCCAGACTAATGTTAAAAATAATGTCACATAAACAGTTGCAGAAGAGAACATCTGTGGCTCTGTCACCACCACTTCCAAGGGCATACCAACTTTCCCCTTAAATTGATTTTTTATGTCCGATTTCTCCATCACGTTCTCCATCAACTACTTCTTTTGGTGACTTTGCAGCGCCTGTTATTTTCCTGCTGATGGCTTCAGTCAGCACCACCCATGTCTGCCCAGGTTCTGCTGCTTCTGATTCTCTCTTTAAAGTCAACCTTCTACTGCTGATGTCTTTGGGTACACAGGCCAAGACCCGCGAGTGCCTGATGTTTCAGGGCCTTCAGCTATGTCTCATGAAGCCTGCCATTTGTCAGCAGAGCCTACTTAACTGGCACCAATGCTGTTGATACCCTGATCTCGAGGTACCATGGGGCTTTGATTAAGGCCAACCCTTTAAAATATCTATTACACTTTTAATGCAAAAATTTTAATGTAAACCTATGAGAACTCAGCTGAAGAAATGTACTGAAAATAGACAATATATTATGTGCAGAGACACACTTTTCCTACAATATTTACGTCATTGGTCCATTATCCAAATTAGCACTTTCCTGAATTGAGTACTTTTCTAGGAAGTTTTTTTTTTTTTTTTTTTTTTGAGACGGAGTNGGCTTGAGCCACCGCGCCCGGCCAAAGTTAGCCGGGTGCTGTGGCTGATGCCTATATTTTTTATTTATTTATTTATTTTTTTGAGGCGGAGTCTCGCTCTGTCGCCCGGACTGGAGTGCAGTGGCCGGATCTCAGCTCACTGCAAGCTCCGCCTCCCGGGTTTATGCCATTCTCCTGCCTCAGCCTCCCAAGTAGCTGGGACTACAGGCGCCCACCACCTCGCCTGGCTGGTTTTTGTATTTTTAGTAGAGACAGGGTTTCACCGTGTTAGCCAGGATGGTCTCGATCTCCTGACCTCGTGATCCGCCCGTCTCGGCCTCCCAAAGTGCTGGGATTACAGGCTTGAGCCACCGCGCCCGGCCAAAGTTAGCCGGGTGCTGTGGCTGATGCCTATATTTTTTATTTATTTATTTATTTTTTTGAGGCGGAGTCTCGCTCTGTCGCCCGGACTGGAGTGCAGTGGCCGGATCTCAGCTCACTGCAAGCTCCGCCTCCCGGGTTTATGCCATTCTCCTGCCTCAGCCTCCCAAGTAGCTGGGACTACAGGCGCCCACCACCTCGCCTGGCTGGTTTTTGTATTTTTAGTAGAGACAGGGTTTCACCGTGTTAGCCAGGATGGTCTCGATCTTCTGACCTCGTGATCCGCCCGTCTCGGCCTCCCAAAGTGCTGGGATTACAGGCTTGAGCCACCACGCCCGGCCTCCTAGGAAGTTTTTAATTCCCTTATGCAAAATAGTATCTGGGAGTATATCTAAGACTCAAGCGAAGACCTTCTTGTCTTCCTTCCTATCCACCTACTTATATTTACAACTGCCTACTGGATATTTCTATTTCATATCTCACATTTTCCTTGAACTCAGCATGTCTGAATCAAAGTCATCATCTCCCCTGATCTTGCATCTGAGATTCTAGTCTCAATAAATAGAACCACCTTTCACCCAGTTACCTATATCAAACACATTTCCTGTGCCTTCTTCCCAACCTTGCCACTGCTCATATCTGCTGTCTCCTAAAGCCTATTCTTCTGCCTCCTAAATTCTCTAAAGTTCATCCACTTCTCATTTTCACTATCTTGTGTCAGGGCGTCATCTCTTGTCCATATTTCTACGTAACCTCCTAGTGGCTCTCCTTACAGTTTCTCTTGCCCCTCCTCTCCAATATGGCTTGTACATTGTATAGCAAAAATAATCTGCCAGAAAATGCAGTCTCATCATCAATTTCTTATTTAAAAATCTTAAATTCCTTCTTCTTGTTCTTAGTCCTAAACTGGTTTGGCCATAATAATGTCTTTTCCCTCTTGGAACTGCCGTGTTTATCTCTCATCCCCAGGCTTTTCCAAGTACTATTCTCTTTGCATGGAATATTTACTAAATTTTTGTTGGATAAATGACCAAATGAATGTTTTCCCAGAATAAATTAAAGAACTAAGGAATAAAGAGATTCCCTAAATTTATTTATATTCAACTGAACAATTTTACTACATTAAAAATGTATGTAATGTTTTACAAATAAAAAAGTAAAACTGAAATTACCATTTCCATATGAACCTTGTGGATCTGTTTTCAGATCCTAGCTGGAGTGATCAACTAATTCTGTGGCTTGCACTGCACTGTGGTCCTCTTCTACCTGGGAATAATCCCCTCTTCGACTTGGGTGACGTCCTGAAGATACAGCCAATCCTTATGACAGGATGACAAATATAGAACAGTGAGGGAATCACTGGACACTTTACCAGCCAAATCCCTCAAATCAAATCTGGCATAGATGGAGTGACAGATGTCACTGTCAGATTGCTCTAACATCCTTGATATGACCTACCACTAGATGCTCTAATTTCATTTCAAAAAGCCTGGGTAATCTTTACAAGTTTGAACAGTGAAAAAGAGAAAATAACTTTATAACTTGGCAAGGCCAGTGGCATGCAATCCCTTTAGAAACAGACCTAGAAACCCCATCATTTATACGAGCATCTGGCTGCCATCTACAGGATGCTGGGCACAGGCCAACTTTGGTAATTACATTCAGCTTGCCCACCTTCCCTAATCACTTCAATTGGATGACACATATTCAATTCTGCTCAAAAAATACCATGCATGATTGCTAGTCAATTCTATAAGGCAACTGGCTTGCCCTAGAAACTGCAACCTTTTATAGGTAAGAGAAGTAAAATAATTGCACAATAAATTCAGAACTTTGGCTTGAAAATGGCAAATTATGAGACAATGAAACTGCTAATTATATTATTTAGGGAAATTTAAATATCCTAACTGGCATTGCCTTTGTAGTTTATTAAAGGAGAAAAATTCATTTTAACCTGATCTGATATTTCACTTTGGTTTTATGGTAATTACAGATTATAAAACCAGTGTAGTATTATGCACTCAAGCACATGCACATAAAAGGGATTTTGTTTGGTGTGAACAGGATCCTATAAAGTCTAAAATACAATTCAAATAGCAGACAAATATTAATTACATCAGAGTATAAAAATCATTAGTAAACAGAAGATGTCACTTTTACTCGCATTTCCCTAGGCCTCTTGCATTTGCAGGACTTTAAGTAATTTTGTTAAGAAATTTGACACTTTATTTGAAAGAGTTTGTGTTTTAACAACTAAAACATTTTAAAAAATTGGTTTCATTCTTCCATGCTATTTTGAGAGTTTTTGAGAGTGGAAGGATGTTTTATGGTTGGCTGCTGTTTCAAAAGAATTCAATATTCAAGGGAGGAAAACTTAGAAAGTATGGTGAATAACAATAAACACTTAAAGTTTCACCACGTGCAGAGAAATGTTCTATGTGATTTGCCTATATTAACTCACTCAGTCCTTATATTGATTCAATTACATTGGTACTTTTAATATTCCTATTTTATAAATGGAAAAAAATCAGGCACAGATAAGTAAGTATCCCAGGGCCATATGGGCAGCAAACAGTGGAGGCAGGATTCAAACTCAGGGAATCTGGCTCTAGAGTCCATGCTTTTAAACACCATGCTATACTGTCTTTCCCACAAACACCAGAAGCAGCAATTATTCTTTTTAAAAAGAGTCAAATATCTCTCAGTGAATTTTATCTCAGAACATTGATAATGTTCCTTTAGCAATATCATTAGTGCCAGAAATGACATAAGAGATAGATTTGGCCTACTGAAGACTCTCTTCTCCAGTGGACTTCATCTCCAGTGGATGAGAATAGCATTAACAAATCAGTTCAACCTGCCCACTTGAACGAATTACAAAATAGCATTATCTGCATATATAAACATCTAGCCTGCTTACAAAATTTTTGGAAACATTTGCAGATTAGTTGAACAAGCACTCATAGTGCATACAATGAGTAAGGTACTATGGTAGGCTCTAGGAAAAATGAATCAAGTTTAACTCACCCTTTAAGGGCCATATAGATTACTGGAGACACTAGAAATGTACATAATTACTTCTAATGAATGTTATAGTGTGGTAAGTGTTAAAAGAGGAGTAAAATAAAAATGCAAATAGAGCACAAGAGGAAACTTAGATGGGGGATTGGGGGGCTGATCATCAGAGAAGTTGCAGCAGGCAGTGGACTTTTGAGCTAAGATGTTGGGATGATATTTCAGACAAAGTTATAAAAGGATCCATGTCACAAGGCATAGAGGTAGTGGGAAGAGTTTTGGGAGATGAAAGAAGATATGTGTGTTGAGGCTAGATTATGAAGAACATCGTGTATCTGTATTTTACAAAGAACATTCATATGTGTACATTCAGTGTAACATCTCAATGTGTGCATTACATATTCACATAATTTTCAGTGGAGACACGTCTTTGTGTCTATTTCTACAGGAAAAAAATATTATGCTCAATGTAGACAGCTCCTTATTCTAGACTAGTGTAAAAAAGAAAAGGATAAAATTCCTGTTCAAACATGGAATCACCCTGTAACCTCAGTTTCTTTGTTAGAGCATGGGAATAATAACATTTATCTCATTAAGATCCCTGTAAGGTACATTAAATAATGCATGTAAGTCTTAGTCCCTTCCTAATAGGTTCTTTAAAAACATGAACTATTTTCTCAGTCCTGAATATTATTTATTGTGTCAGCATAAGGGAAAAAGAGAGACAACTCAGAGATCCTCCTGTTTGAATTAGCTTGCCTAGTTAAGTGACCCAGCAAAGTGGGTCTAAAGTGACAACTTTAGAAACACAGGAAAAAAAAAGGTAACCTGGATCTAATACTGATCCTCCATATCTCATTTACCTTTCAGAATCCTTTGCAATATGTCAATGGAGCAAGACTCCATAAAGAAGCCACGACACTTCACTGATGGTATGCCATTAGGTGGAGGGATGGATTTTCTCCTTAAGGGCGTGAATGAATAGCCAGAGTTTCAACATCCTGACGTGTCCCTTTTTGCGTTAACCATTCGGTCTCATGGCGTTTCCCTTTCAATTGGATAAAATCATGCATATGCTGATGAAAAGACTACGAGTCTCAGGAGAACATAACCTTTTCCTTTATTGAATCATTCCTGTCCCTAGCAGGAAGATGTATAGAGTGAGGAAAAGAGACTAGTGCAGTCCTCACTTAGCCCAAATTTTCCATGGGAAAGAGTAAACAATTCCTTCTTATTACCATGTATCCTTACGGGAGAAAACTTAAGGATAAATACAGTAAACAACAAGGAAAACAAAACCTTGCATATATAGCTAAAACAATGTATTCAAATTAATTTTCTTTATCAAAACAAATGAAGGTTGAACTAAACAATTTTAATGCTTTTAAAATATTTTAATTTGCTACACATATTGTTGATTACTTCAACAACGAGTATGAATTTTGAGTCATTAACCTTTATACGGTGATACATCTTTAATCGGAATATTACACGGGAATGGAAACCAAGAAGTGGAAGTGCTTACTATCACAACAAGTGACCCACTTGGGAATTTGTGCTTGCCATCCCCACAACTCTGAACTCTACAGAGAGTTGAGAGATCCTGGTTGCCAAGCAGGGAACAGGGTGTCAATAAGATTCCTGTGAATTATAAGCTATGACCTGGGCACTTCAGGCTCTTTATGCCAAGGGACAAGCAGCAAAAGAGTAACCATCATCATGGCAGGGATAATTAATTCTGATCAACACAAGGAGGCAGGGCTGATGTGACACAATGAGGACAGAGAAAAATATGTTTGGGTGCCCCTTAGTACTCCCTTGTTGAATTTTGATGGTAATGGGAAAGTGCAGAAACTTCAGTCTGCAAGAAGCATGGTGGCCAGTGTCACAGACTTCTCAGCGATGAGGGTCTGGGTAATGGTAGTAGATAAGGCATGTAGACCAGCAGAGATGCTAGTTGAAGGATCTACAGTGGACAGTAAATGAAAGAGACAATGAAATCATTTGAGGTCCCAACATCAGCTGCAGTATTGGCAGGTATATTTCATTCTACTAACTGTACTCTTTTAGGTTCCTCCAGAAAGAGAATTCTGTGACAATCTTAGAGGAGTTGCTCCAAAAATACATATGTAGTGAATCCAAGCAATGCAAGAAGTGGACTGCACATGCTTCCTCCTAAATGCTGAGGATGCTATTGGCAAACAACCTTCAGTTATCTGTTTTTTCAAGGGTTGCCTCAGCTCTAGAGAGTCACCTTTCCCAAGGTCATGTCCCTTCCCAGTGTAGCTCATATCTAATGACTGTTCAATATAAGGATGCAAAATTCTTGCATCTTTAATCCAACTAGGAGCAAACTTTAGCTCCCAAGATTGCCGTGTTGTCAATTGAGGTCTACTTTGGGCCTACATCACAGCTCAACTTCCATCTTTGCTCAGTCTTACTTCTTTCTCCTCTGTGGTACAAACCCTGCATGTTGAACTCTATCTTAGAAGAAACCCAGCTGGAGACATTCTTTGGTGGTGGTGGTGCCTGTGGTGGCAATGGTGCAAGTGGTGGTGACTTCCCAGTGGTTTCAATGTCAGTTTTCTTGTGCAGAAATTGGACTGGTGGGCAAAAGCATCAGCAGCAGCAGTTTTGTCTGGCATTCTGTGGGTGACCACTGTTCATGGTAGTTTTGTCATTAAGACAATCCCATGGCACAGTTTTGGCCATTCTGCCTAGAAGCTTAACCTCAAGTCTTATTCTCTAGGTCTTTCAACAATTATGTTAGCTATCCAATATCTTTTTAATAAACTTCTGCTTAATCAAACTAAATCAGCTTCTGTTGTTTACAACAGACTGATATAACAATTTGTCTTAAATTCCCAAACATTAGACATTTAATAGTTGGTTGATACACTTCCCAGGACAGACCAATGTCATAAGTATTATGTGTATACATTAAGTAATACTCCACTGAAGAGATGTTTTGGGCTGGCAATAGTGAGGGAGGATTGGCACGTTAGAGCTGGAAAATAAAGACAAGCAAGTTCAGTGATGCAAATAAAAAGCAGATTGATGTAGCTGAAAAGAAAGGGAGTAACAAATAGTAATGATGAGACAGGATTCTGACCCAATTAAATTATGTTTATGTTTTCAGAAAGATGAAATAAAGACCAAACCTCTGGATATATGGTACGTTTTACTTTCATTAAACGGATATGATTTTTAAAAATAGATATCTAGCTCTATTCCATGCCTAGCAGGGGATTAGGCTATAGTGAACTTGAGGGATAGCCTACAGTTTTTTAATGATTAAAAACCGGCAGTGGGTAGCATATATGAATAAATACAGAAAGTTGCTGTTTCTCATTTTCATTTATCAAAATGCTCTAATCGTAAAAATAAAAGATAGTCTCATATATAGTCAAGTTCTGGGCTTAAACATTGGATAACAATTGTGCTTTTACATTAAAATATCATCAAGGTGCAAAAATAACAAGCCCACAATAAAGTTAAAATAAAAACTCACAAGGTAAAACGACATCATTTTGAACTTACTGGTTTTTTTTTTACTGTTATATTTAAATGTCCCACACAGACACAGACCATTTTAGAGGATTTTCTATTTTCTCACTTGCAATGTTTTCTTTTCTGGGTTCATGAACCAGCATTTAATGGCATCCAATGGCAATAAAATAGTAGCTTTTAAATACCCATATTAGATGGTTTCCTAGGGAAATAGCTATGTGCTTGGATGAGTCTGGCACTATGCCTCAAATGTCAACAATATTCAGGGTGTGTCAGATTTCCAAAGATAAAATGTGTTCCAGACACCTAAGGATGGCTTGGCTTCCATCACTGTGCAATTCAAACCTGGAAACTGTCAACAGAGGTGCCCAGCTGTGCTTGCCTGCATGAATGAAATGGAGGAACAGAAGTCAATTTCAAAAGAAGCCAAGGATCAGGACCTGAGCAATTTTAAAGAATAAAAACAGAAGCTTGAGTTATAACCAGAAATAAGTCAATGACTAGTATCAACCACTGAGCATGGGTGCAACATGTTTCTCTTGGCAGTGGGTAGAAACACCAGTCCCCTAAAGAGTCTTTATGGCTGTGGTCCCCTTTAAGATAGAAAGACCCAAGTTTCTTAAAATAAAGTAATCCAGAAAGTAAAAGAAAATGAGATATGCTTTTGTGCCCTTGGTGCTGCTGCAGCAGAAACAATAAGAGAAAGAGGTATTGTTATTCTTATTATTAGCAAAAACCATGACGTGAAAGTAGAAGTAGATTTTTTGGTTATTATTTTATTCTTCTCCATGATTCTGAAAATCACACAATTCAAAGAAAGATAGGTATGTTGTAATGCTCTGATTTCCTTTATTATTTGGGGTAGACAAATGAGATAAGGACTTACCCGACAAATGTGACTATATGAGTTGAACATTCTTTCCTCTAAAAATAATAATAAAAATAATAACAACCAGGGGCCGGGCACAGTGGTTCACGCCTGTAATCCCAGCACTTTGGGAGGCCAAGGCAGGTGGATCACTTGAAGTCAGCAGTGTGAGACCAGTCTAGCCAACATGGTGAAACTGTCTCTACCAAAAATACAAAAATTACCCAAGCGTGGTGGCACATGACTGTAATCCCAGCTACTTGAGAGGCTGAAGCAGGAGAATAGCTCGAACCTGGAGGGTGGAGGTTGCAGTGAGCTGAGATGGTGCCACTACACTCCAGGCTGGGTGACAGAGTGAGACTCTGTCTCAAATAAATAAACAAACAAACAAATAAATAAAATAACCAGGATAATGTAAGACAAAAGTAAAAGTTCCATTTAAAATTAGGAGATGACGGGGGCGGAGCAAGATGGCCGAATAGGAACAGCTCCAGTATCCAACTCCTGGCGCGAGCGACACAGAAGACTGGTGATTTCTGCATTTTCAACTGAGGTACTGGGGTCATCTCACTAGGGAGTGCCGGACAATCGGTGCTGGTCAGCTGCTGCAGCCGGACCAGCAAGAGCTGAAGCAGGGCAAGGCATTGCCTCACCTGGGAAGTGCAAGGGGAAGGGAATCCCTTTTCCTAGCCAGGGGAACTGAGACACACAACACCTGGAAAATCGGGTAATTCCCACCCCAATACTGCGCTTTAAGCAAACGGGCACACCAGGAGATTATACCCACACCTGGCCGGGAGGGTCCCACCCACAGAGCCTCCCTCATTGCTAGCATAGCAGTCTGCAATCTAACCGCAAGGCAGCAGTGAGGCTGGGGGAGGGGCGCCCGCCATTGCTGAGGCTTAAGTAGGTAAACAAAGCCGCTGGGAAGCTCGAACTGGGTGGAGCTCACAGCAGCTCAAGGAAGCCTGTGNNT
>NW_016818327.1:1048056-1058827 GCF_001698545.2 Rhinopithecus bieti
ACAGAAAATCAAACACCGCATGTTCTTACTCATAGGTGGGAACTGAACAATGAGATCACCTGGACTCGTGAAGGGGAACATCACACACTGGGGCCTATCATGGGGAGGGGGGAGGGGGGAGGGATTGCATTGGGAGTTATACCTGATATAAATGATGAATTGAGGGGTGCTGACGAGTTGATGGGTGCAGCTCACCAACATGGCACAAGTATACATATGTAACAAACCTGCACGTTATGCACATGTACCGTAGAACTTAAAATATAATAAAAAAAATAATAAAAATAAAATAAAATTAGGAGATGACATCATTTGGCTGTTTCCCCTCATAAATCTCATCTCGAATCATAATCCCCACATGTCAAGGGAGGGACATGGTGGGAGGTGATTGCATCATGGGGGTGGTTTTCCCCATGCTGTTCTCATGATAGTGAGGAAGTGCTCATGAGATCTGTTGATTTGAAAGTGATGGTTCCCCCTGTGCGTGCGTGCTCTCTCTCTCTCTCTCCTGCCACCTTGTGAAGAAGGTACTTACTTTCCCTTCACTTTCTTTCATGATTGTAAGTTTCCTGGGGCTTCCCCAGCCATGAGAACTGTGAGTAAATTAAACCTCTTTCCTTTATATATTACCCAGTCTCAGGTGGTTCTTTGTGGCAGTGGCAAAATGGACTAACACAACATATGTCTACAGGAAATTTACTTTTTGAGCAAAGAACATACATATGAATTAAAGAAATAGATACCTTTAAATAAGTAAACACAGAAAATGGGCACCAAGAGTGGAGTTCTGCTATAAAGATAAGATGAAAATGTAGAAGTGGTTTTGGAAATGGGTAATGGGCAGGGGTTGGAACAGTTGAGAGGGCTCAGAAGAAGACAGGAAGATGTGGGTAAGTTTGGAACTTCCTAGAGATTTGTTGAATGGTTTTGACCAAAATGCTGATAGTGATATGGATGATGAAGTCCAGGCTGAGGTGGTCTCAGATGGAGATGAAGAATTTATTGGGACTGGGGTAAAGGTCACTTTTGTTATGCTTTAGCAAAGATACTGGCAGTGAGTGTTTTGCCCGTGCCCTAGAGATCTGTGGAACTTTGAACTTGAGAGAGATGATTTCAGGTAATCGGTGGAAAATATTTCTAAGCAACAAAGAATTCAAGCAGTTACCCGGCAGATTCTGAAAGCATTCAGTCATATGCATTCACAGTGATTATCTGAAACTGGAAGTTTTCTTTACAAAGGAAGCAGAGCATAAAAGTTTGGATAATTTTTAGCCTGACCATGAGGTAGAAAAGAAAAATCCATTTCCTTGGGAGAAATTCAAGCTAGCTGTAGAAATCTGCATAAGTAATAAGAAGCTAAATGTTAATAGCCATGACAAGGGGGAAAATGTCCCTAGGGCATGTCAGAGATCCTCTCTTCAACCTCTCCCATCACAGGCCTGGAGGCCTAGGAGGAAAAGATGGTTTCATGTGCTGGGCTCAGGGCCCTACTGCTCTGTGAAACCTCAGGATTTGGTGCCCTGTGTACTAGCTACTCCATCTCCACCTGTGGCTAAAAGGATCCAATGTACAGCTCAGGTCATGACTTCAGAGGGTGTAAGCCCCAACCCTTGGCAACTTCCATTTGGTCTGGGGCCTACAGGTACACAGAAGACAAAGGTTGAGCTTTGGGAGCCTGCACCTAGATCTCAGAAGCTGTAGGGAAATGTCTGGATGTCCAGGCAGAAATCTGCTGCAGAGGCAGAGCCCTCACAGAGAACCTCTACTAAGGCAATGCAGAGGGTAAATGTTGGCTTGGAGCCCCCACACAGAATCCCTACTGGGGCACTGCCTAGTGGACCTGTGAGAAAAGGGCCACCTTCCACCAGACCCCAGAATGGTAGATCTACCAACAGCTTGTACCATGCACTTGGAAAAACTGCAGGCACTCAATGTCAGCCTATGAAAGCAGCTGTGGGGGCTGTACCCTGCAGAGCTACAGGGATGGAACTTCCCAAGGCCTTGGAAGCCACCCCTTGCATCAGCATGCCCTGAATGTGAGACATGGAGTCAAAGGAGATTATTTTGGAGCTTTAATATTTAATGACTGCCCTGCTATGTTTCAGACTTCCATGGGGCTTGTAGCCCCCTTTGTTTTGGTCAATTTCTCCAATTTGGAGTGGAAATATTTACCGATGCCTGTACCCCCATTGTATCTTGGAGGTAACTAACTTACTTTTCATTTTACAGGCTCATAAGGGAAGGGATTTGCCTTATCTCAGATGAGACTTTGGACTAGGACTTTTGAGTTAATGCTAGAATGAGTTAAGCCTTTGGGTGACTATTGGGAAGGCATGATTGCTTTTGAAATGTGAAAAGCACATGAGATTTGGCAGGGGCCAGGGGTGAAATAATATAATTTGGTTCTGTGTCCCTACCCAAATCTTATCTTAATTGTAATCCCCATGTGTCAAGGGATGGACCTTGTGGGAGGTGACTGGATCATGGAAGCAATTCCCCCATGCAGTTCTCATGATAGTGAGGGAGTTCTCCCGAGATCTGATGTTTTAAAAGTGACAGTTTCCCCTGTGCTCTGTCTTCTGTTGCCTTGTGAGGAAGGTACTTGCTTCTCCTTCACGTTCTGTCATGATTATAAGTTTCCTGAGGCCTCTCCAGCCATGTAGAACTGTGAATCAATTAAATCTCTTTCCTTTATAAATTACTTAGTCTCAGGCAGTTCTTTGTAGCATGTGAAAACAGACTAATACAGGATAAAAATGTCAGGATATATTTAAGCGCTCCTAAAAACTTCCATTAAATATAGGAGTCAATGAGAGAAAGTGGAAAGAAGCTGAGGAAAGAATCCAGAAGCTGCAGAAAGTCCTAGGGAAAATGCATTTCCTGAAGGTGATAGGTATACTTGAATGCACAAAAACAATATCCTTTAACTGGGTCAACAAATGAGAAAAATAGTGAGCAGCTTAATCCCAGAAGTCCCTCAGGATCAAGTTACAATCAGAGAAGCAGGGGAGATCTATGACATGAAAATGACATTTGCAGAAAGAAGTCTGTCTTTGTGTTAATTTGGAAGAAAGCAATTAGGTTCTAAAAGCATCTTAAAATTCTACTCTGTCCCAGCAACCAAGAACATCTTGCAAACACTGTCCAACTCATTCAAAACACAGGTAACAATAATAATTAGCAAAGGGCTGATGCAATTCATTTTAAGGCAAGTATAAAAAGTAATTAGCACATTATCCAATAAATAAGCTATAAAGAAAAAGGAAGAATAGATTAGCAAAATTTTGAAATAAATAAAGAATAGCCCAGAAAAAAAAAATGTTGATATGGAGTAAATAAAGAGCCTAGGCCTGTCTTTGTCCCCAAATTAAAGCAAAATAAGGAATAACAAAATTTAATGAAACTATTGCTTCTATGAAGGAAAATGCAACAATACAACAAAGATGCCGGACATCAGGGAACAGATGGTAAGAAAGCAGCAAGACATGAAATTGTATTGGCTGAACATAGAAAATAAAAGGCAAAAATAAAATAAACAAAGAAATAAAAATGATATGAGAACGAATACAAAAGCAAAGGGACACTGTAAAAAACATAGATGATAGAAACGAGAGAAAGAGAGAAGGATAGAAAATGAGATAGAACTAAAGAAATAATTAAACAGAAAAAATACATAAAAAGACAAAGATGTGCAGCATATACACAATTGGAATTCCTACAAAATCTAAATCAAGACAAAATTACAGAACAAATATTTAAATATAATTCAAAGAAATCTTCTTGAAATTATAAAGAAAGATTTCAATGTGTCCATGTGTGTCCACATGCATGCACGCATGTGTGTGTGTATGTGTGTGAAGACACACCACATGCCAGGAAAAATTAATCTAGAAAAGTCAATACTGAAAAATAACCTAGAAAACATGCCACATTATGCTTCTTCAATCTCCACAGAAACATTTAATGGCAGAAGACAGTGATCTAAACAATCCTATAAAGAAAAAAAAATTTAGCTGAAGGAATAATTTTCTGGCCCAACTGACTTCCAGGTATAAGGGCCATAGACAAACAGTTTGCAATAGTTAAGAAACCAGATAACATTACTTCCACTAATCTTTCTTGAAAAAACTACTAGAGAATAAGTTTAACTATTATGATATAATGCACATTGAATATACTTAACAATACACCTAAGGTTAAGACAAATGTGGGGTTTACAGTGACACATCAGTGTAAATATTGTATGTCCTACAAATAAGAAATGTCCTGACAAGAATTGGAATGAGCAAGGTGGAAAAAGACAGATTAAGCATCCTGATTGTCTTACCTCAAATCACTGGAATTAAAAAGAAATTAAAAATTAACAAAGTAATAGAAGTGTATGCATATCTGTTAGCATAAAAGTAAACACACAAACCATACTATTACTAAATAGTATAAAGTGTGGAAGGGAAAGAGAAGATGAAAAGGAAGAAAAGATATGCTAAATTTATTGTTCTTTTTCTTGCTAGGGAACCAATAAACTATACACACACAAACACACACACACAAATAAATATACACATGTGAAAGAAAACAAACCACATATTGAAAGATAAAGTGATGATGATAATTACAATGACAGAAAACATAAGTTAAAGTAACAGAATAGATGTAAGATTAAATGTATCTGTATTTTAGACAACTAAAAATAAGCTAAATATATCTATTGAATAGAAAATAATTTTGAATTAGATCATAGAGCTACATATAATTTTATTCTAAATAGGACTCAGAGTTAAATAAGTTGCATCCTGAGCAACTCTACTAGATTTCAATAGTCTAAATGAATAAAATTCAAGACCATGTAGTACACAATCATTGTATATGGGGGTGGAATATGTGATACTATGGAACAAATTAAACCAAAGGTTAAAAATAAGTGAATGGACAAAGCTGTATCGTTCAAATGCAAACAAAACATCTGGAGTTATGATCTTAACATCATCAAGGTTGAATTCAAGATAACAAGTATTAAACAAATGAAGAGTGATGTATTATCATATATTGTTAAAGCATGGAGTCCAAAATGAAAAGACGTATTATAAGGCTGAAACATGCCATTCCAAAAGAAAATAAAATAGTGATGAATATCTACCAATCAAACAACAGGGTGTCATCATTTGTCAAACAAAAACTGCATGAGTAGCAGGGAGAAATAGGGACATACCAGTAAGAGGAGGCAAAAGTACTACTGTTTGTCCATGACACATCAATTGGGCAAACCAACAAGCAAGACTCATTTATCTACTGTCTTCAAGAGACTCATCTCACAATAACACCAATAGAGTCAAAGTACAGGGTTGGAGAAAGATCTATCATTCATATAGAAAAAAAGAGCAGAGGTCACTATTCTTATATCAGATAATACAGATTCTACATCAGTAATAGTAAAATAGGACAGAGAACAGCATTACATTATGATACAGGGCTAAATTCAACAAGTAGACATAACTATCCTAAATAGAAACACACTCAACATTGGAACACCCAGATTCATAAAACAAGTACTTCTAGACCTATGAAAATATTTAGACAGCCACACAAAAATAGTGGGGGACTTCAACACTCACAGATAGTGTTAGGTCATTAGGCAGAAAACTAACAAAGATTCCAGACTTAAGTTAAACACTTGACCAATGGGACCTAATAGATATCTACAGAAGATAGAGTCGTCCATAAACTACAGAATATACACTATTTTCCCCAGCACAAGAAATATACTGCAAGATCTACTACATGCCTAGCCATAAAGCAAATCTCAATAAATTCAAAAAAATTGAAAATATACCTGCCAAACTCTCAGACCACAGTGGAATACAAATAGAAATCAATGCCACATAGATCTCCCCAAACCACACAATTACATGGACATTAAACAACTTACTCCTAAATGAATTTTGGGCAAACAACAAAATTAAGGCAGAAATCAAAACACTTTTTGACGTAAGTGAAAACAGAGACACAACATACCAAATATCAGGGATGCAGTAAAAGCAATGTTAAGAAGAATATCTATAGCACTAAACACTTTGTTCAAAAAGTTGGAAAGATCTGAAATTGATAATGTAACATTATATTTATAGAAAAATAGAATAACAAGAACAAACTAACTCCAAAGCTAGTAGAAAAGAAATAACAGAATGGAATGAAATTAAGATCCAAAAATAAATACAAAAAATCAAAGATACCAAAAGCCTGTCATACCAAAAGAATAAACCAGATCAATAGATTGCTACCTAGATTATTAAAAAAAGAGAAGATCCAAATAAGCAAAATCAGAAACAACAAAGGTAACAACACAACTAATCCCACAGAAATACAAAAGATGCCCAATAACTTTTGTAAACACTTCTATGCTCACAAACTAGAAAATATAGAAGAAATGGATAAATTCCTGGAAATGCACAACCTCCCAAGGTTCAACCAGGAATAAATTAAAACCCTGAACAGACTATTATCAAGCTCCAAAATTGAACTAGCAATAAGAAACTCATCAACCTTAAAAAGCACTAGACCAGATGAATGCATAGCCAAATTCTACCAGATGTACAGAAAACAGCTGGCACTAATTCTACTGAAATGATTCCAAAAAACTGAGGAAGAGGTATTCCTCCCTACTGATTCTATGAAGCCAGCATCACCCTGATACCAAAACCTAAAGACAAAACAAAACAAAAAAACCCCAACAAACTGCAGCCCTACATTCCTATTGAACGTAGACACAAAATCCTCAACAAAATACTAGCAAACTGAATTAAGCAATACATGAAAAAGTTAATTCACCACAATCAAGTAGGCTTCATTCCTGGGATGCAAGTTTGGTTAAACATACCAAATCAATAAATGTGATTCACCACATAAACAGAGTTAAAAACAAAACTGTATGATCACCTCAATACATACAGAAAAAGCTTTCAATAAAATCTAGCATCCCTCCATAATAAAAATTCTCAATAAACTAGGCATTGAAGAAACATACTTCAAAATAATAAGAGCCATCTCTAACAAACCCACAGATAGTATTATACTGAATAGGAAAAAGCTGTAAGCATTCCCCTTAAGAACTGGCACAAGACAAGAATGCTTACTCTAACCACTCCTATTCAACATAGTATGGGAAATGCTAGCAAGAGCAATCAGACAAGAGAAAGACAAATAAAGGCATTCAAATAGAAAATGAAAAAGCCAAACTATCTCTCTTTTGGATAATATGATTCTATACCTAGAAAACACTAAACTCTCTGCCAAAAGACTTCTGAAAATGATAAGCAACTTGAGTAAAGTTTCAGGATACAAAATCAATGTACAAAAATCAGTGGTGTTTCTATACACCAATAATGTTCAAGCTGAGTGCCAGATCAAGAATGCAATTCCATTTACAATAGCCACACACACACAAATAAAATAACTAGGAATATATCTAACCAAGAAGGTAAAAGATCCCTACAAGGAAAGCTACAAAACGCTGCTGAAAGAAATTATAGATGACATAAACACATGGAAAAACATTCCATTTGTCATGGTCTAGAAGAATCAATATCGTCAAAGTATTCATACTGCCTAAAGCAATCTACAGATTCAATGCTATTCCTATCAAACCACCAATATCATTTTTCACAGAATTAGAAGAAATTATTCTAAAATTCATATGGAACCAAAAGAAAGTCCAAATCACCCAAATAATCTTAAGCAAAAAGAATGAAGCTGGAGGCATCATATTACCAAAATAAAACTATATTATAAGGCTACTAACTAAAACAGCATGGTATTGGTACCTAAACAGACTTATTGACCAATTGAACAGAATAGTGAGCCCAGAAATAAAGCCACACACCTACAGCCATCTGATTTTCAACAAAGTTGACAACAATAAGCAATGGGTAAAGGACTCCATATTAAATAAATGATGCTGGGATAAGTGGCTAGCTATATGCAGAAGATGAAACTGGACCCCTACCTTCCACCATATATAAAAATTAACCCATGATAGATTAATGACTTAAATGTAAGACCTCAAACTATATGAATCCTAGGAGAAAACCTAGGAAACACCATTCTGGTCATAAGCCTTGGGAAATAATTTATGACTAAGTCCTCAAAAGCAATTGCAGCAAAACCAAAAATTGCCAAATGGGGCCTAATTAAACTAAAGAACTTCTGCACAGCAAAAGAAACTATCAACAGAGTAAACAGATGACCCACAGAATGGGAGAAAATATTCACAAACTATGCATCCAACCAAGGTCTAATATCTACAATCTGTGAGGAACTTAAACAATTCAATAAGCAAAAAATACATAAGCCCATTAAAAAGTGGGCAAAAGACATGAACAGATACTTCTTAAAAGAAGACATGCAAGTGGCCAACAAACATATGAAAGAATAATCAACATCACTAATCATCAGTGAAATACAAATCAAAGTACCGTGAGATACCATCTCGCACCAATCAGAATGGCTATTATTAAAAAGTCAAAAAACAGCAGATGCTGGCAGAGAAAAGTGAATGCTTATACACTGTTGGTGGGAATGTAAATTAGTTCAGTTACTGTGGAAAGCAGTATGGAGATTTCTCAAACACTTAAAACAGAATTACCATTCAACTCAGTAATTTCATTACTGGGTGTACATTGAAAAGAAAATAAATTATTCTACCAAAAAGACACATGCACTCAAATGTTCACTGCAGCACTAATCACAATAGCAAAGACATGGAATCCACTTAGGTGCCTATCAGTGGTATATTGGAGAAAGAAAAGATGGTACATAATACTATATAATTCCACACAGGCATAAGAAAGAACAAAATCCTGTCCTTTGTAGCAACATAAATGCAGCTGGAGGCCATTATTCTAAGTGAATTAACACAGGAACAGCAAACCAGATACTGCATGTTCTCACTTATAAGTGGGGACTAAACATTAGTTACTCATGAACATAAATAAGGCAACAATCTGGGGACTACTAAGAGGGAGGAAAAGGAGGAAGGCAAGGGTTGAAGAAAAATTTAAAACACTGTTAGTTAGATGAAAACTTATGCCACTGTGAAGTGATTCTATGTTCTTGGATAAGAAAACTCAACTTTATAATAATTTTAGTTAATTTAATTATTTTTAAATTAATTCGTTTGTAAAGTAATTTATAAACATAAAATATTATTAATATTAATTATTAATATTTTTTCACATTTAGATAAGGTGAAGATTTTACATCAAAATAAAATACAGGCATACTTTTTTTTATTGCACTTTGCTTTATTGCATTTTGCAAATTTAAGGTTTGTGGCAACCCTGCATCAAACAAATCTATAGAGGTCATTATTCTAACAGCATTGTGTTTACTTCATGTCTCTGTGTCACATTTTGGTAATTTATGCAATATTTCAAACTTTTATTATTATTATATTTGTTATAGTGAGCTCTGATCAGTGATATTTGATGTTGTTGTTTTGTAATCGTTTTGAAGTGCCACAAACTGTGCCCATATGAGACTGAACTTAATTGATAGATGTTGTGTGTGTTCAGATTGCTCTACCAAGAGATCACGCTTCTGTCTTTCTCCCTGTCTTTGGGACATCCCTATTTCCTGAGACATAACAATATTGAAATTAGGTCAATGAATAACCCTACAATGGCCTTCCTGTTCGAGCGAAAGGAAGAGTTGCATGTCTCTAACTTTAATTCAAAAGCTAGAAATGCTTAAGCTTAGTAAGGAAGGCACACTTAAAGCCAAGTTGTAGGCCTCTTGCATCAGTTAGCCAAGTTAGGAATGCAAATAAAAAATTATTGAAGAAAACTAAAAGTGCTACTCTAGTGAACACATGAATGATAAGAAAGAGAAACAGTCATGTTGCTGATATGGAAGACATTTTAGTAGTCCAGTTAAAGATCAAATCACCCACAGATTCTATTACACAAAGTCTACTTCAGATTAAGGCCATAATTCTCTTTAATTCTATTAAGGCTGAGAGAAGAAAGGAAGCTGCAGTAGAAAAGCTAGCAAATGTGAGTTTATTTCATGAGGTTTAAGGAAAGAATCTATCTCCATACATAAAAGCACATGGTGAAGCACTGAGTGCTTATGCAGAAACTGCAGCCGGTATCTAGCTAAGGTAATTATGACAGTGGCTACACTAAACAACAGATTTTCAATGTAGACAAAACATTCTTGTATTGGAAGAAGATGCCACTGAAGACTTTCATAGCTAGGGGAGAAGTGAATGCCTAGCTTCAAAGTTTTGAAGGACAGGCTGACTGTCTTGATAGGGGATAATGCAGCTGTTGACTTTAAATTGAAGCCAGCCCTTATTTACCATTCTGAAAATCCTAGCACCCTTAAGAATCATGCTAAATCTACTCTGCCTGTTCTCTATAAATGAAACAACAGCCTTGATGACAGCAAGTCTATTTACAAGATGGTTTACTGAATATTTGAAGCCCACTGTTGAGACCTACTGCACAGGAGAAAAGATGTCTTTCAAAATATTACTGCTCATTGATAAAAGTTCTGATGGAGTTGTACAAGAAGATTAATGTTGTTTTCATGTCTGCTAACACAAAATTCATTTTGCAGTTCATATATCAAGGAATAATTTCAACTTTCAAGTCTTATTATTTAAGAAATAGATTTTGTGGTCGGGCACGGTGGCTCAAGCCTGTAATCCCAGCACTTTGGGAGGCTGAGACGGGCAGATCACGAGGTCAGGAGATCGAGACCATCCTGGCTAACA
>NW_016818327.1:1059175-1066507 GCF_001698545.2 Rhinopithecus bieti
AAAAAAAAAAAAAAAAAAAAAAAAAAAAAAAAAAAAAAAAGAAATAGATTTTGTAAGGCCCTGGCTGCCACAGAGAGTGATTCCTCCAATAAATCTGGGCAAAGTAAATTGAAAACTTTCTGAAAAGGGTTCGCCATTCAATATGCCATTGAAAATATGTGTAATTCGTGGCAGGAGTTCATGATATCAACATTAAAAGGAGTTTGGAAGAAATTGATTTAAACCTTCATGGATGACTTGGATGGTTTCAAGACTTCCATAGAGGAAGTAACTGCAAATATGGTGTAAATCACAAAAGAATTAGAAGTAGAGTCTGAACATTTGACTGAATTGCTGCAATGTCATGATAAAACCTGAACAAATGAGGAGATGCCTCTTATGAGTGAGCCAAGAAAGTGGTTACTTCAGATGGAATTTACTCTTGGTGAAGATGCTATGGACATTGCAGAAATGACAACAAAAGAGCTAGGATGGAGGGCGCGCCCAAGATGGCGGAATACGAACAGCTCCAGCCTCCAGCTCCTAGGGTGAGTGACACAGAAGATGGGTGATTTCTGCATTTTCAACTGAGGTACCAGGTTCATCTCACTGGGGCATGTCGGACAGCTGGCGCTGGTCTGCGGGTGCAGCCCGACCAACGAGAGCTGAAGCAGGGCGAGGCATCGCCTCACCTGGGAAGGGCAAGGGGGAAGGGAATTCCTTTTCTTAGGCAAAGGAAAGTGAGACACACAACACCTGGAAAATCGGGTAACTCCCACCCTAATACTGAGCTTTACCAAGGGTCTTAGCAAACTGCACACCAGGAGATTATATCCCACACCTGGCCCATAGGCTCCCATGCCCACAGAGCCTCCCTCATTGCTAGCACAGCAGTCTGAGATCTAACTGCAAGGCAGCAGCGAGGCTTGGGGAGGGGCACCTCCCCAAGCAAGGCTTAAGTAGGTAAACAAAGCCACTGGGAAACTCGAATTGGGTGGAGCCCACCACAGCTTAAGGAGGCTGGCCTGCCTCTGTAGACTCCTCCTCTGGGGACAGGGCATAGCTAAAAAAAAGCAGCAGAAACCTCGGCAGAGGTAAATGCCCCTCTCTGACAGCTTTGAAGAGAGCAGTGGATCTCCTAGCATGGAGGTTGAGATTTGAGAACGGACAGACTGCCTGCTCAAGTGGGTCGCTGACCCCTGAGTAGCCTAACTGGGAGACATCCCCCACTAGGTGCAGACCGACACCTCACACTTCACACGGCGGGATACACCCCTGAGACGAAGCTTCCAGAGCAAGAATCAGACAGCAACACTTGCTGTTCAGCAATATTCTATCTTCTGCAGCCTCTGCTGCTGATACCCAGGCAAACAGGGTCTGGAGTGGACCTCAAGCAAACTCCAGCAGACCTGCAGCTGAGGGTCCTGACTGTTAGAAGGAAANNNNCCCCCTCCCCATGATAGGCCCCAGTGTGTGATGTTCCCCTTCCCGAGTCCAAGTGATCTCATTGTTCAGTTCCCACCTATGAGTGAGAACATGCGGTGTTTGGTTTTCTCTTCTTGTGATAGTTTGCTAAGAATGATGGTTTCCAGCTGCATCCATGTCCCACAATAAAAATTTTAATGCAAAAACCAAAATGCTAAAAATACTAAAAAACAACGCAAGAATTATTTTATAACCTCAAAGTGAAGATGACCTCTGTAACTATGACACAAATTCCAGAAGCCACAAAAGAGTAGCCTAATATATTCACCTCTGTAAAACTTGTAACAACAACAACCAAAAAAAACTTCTGTATCATGAAACACTAAACACAAAGTAAAAACCCATAACAAACTGGGAGAGAATTCTTTTTTTTTTTTTTGACAAAAGGCTAAGTTCCCATGTATGTAAGAGCTCTTACTGGTTAGTAAGAAAGATAACAACCCAGAAGAAAATACAGATTTTATGAACAGATGTTTTACAGAAAGTTAGTTGCAAATGACTCTTGAGCACATAAAAAGATATTCTTCACTCCTGATAACAGAAATACATTTGAAAACTATATTGAGATATATTTTACCTATCAGATTTGCAAAATTAAATTTCAAAATTTGCTAATACAGCATTGGTGAGGAAGTAGAAAACAGATGCTTTCATACATCGATTGTGGGATGGCAGAATGGTACAATATGAAAAAGTGGCACTTTGGCAGTGTATATTGCAACAGCTTATATCCATCAATCCAACAAATCCACTTGTAAGAATTTACCTGAGAGGTTTACTTGCACATATGCAAATAAAGATGTACAAGGATATATGTGTAAAACCGTGCAGCCCTATTTGTGACAGCAAATATGTGTAAACAACCTTATTTTCATCTATACAGAAATAGTAAAATAAATGATATACCTAACCAAAAACTATTTAAACGTTTTTAAATTCTCATGTATTAACATGGGGAGATTGTCAAGATACACTTAATGGGGAAGAAAGGCAAGTTTGTAACAGTCTAGTACAATACCATAATGTAGAAATGTGTGTGTGTTTTCCTTATCTAAAAAATAATATCTGAAAAGATGAAGAAACTAGGTTGGACGCAGTGGCTCAGACCTGTAATCCCAGCACTTTGGGAGGCTGAGGCAGGTGGACAGCTTGAACCCAGAAGTTTGAGATCAGCCAGGGCAACACCTTGTCTTTACAAAAAGAAAAAATAGGTGGATGCGGTGGCACAAGTTTGTAGTCCCAGCTACTCAGGAGTCGGAGGTGAGAGGATCCCTTAAGCCTGGGAGGCAGAGATTGGAGTGAACTGAGATCCTGCTACTGCATTCCAGCTGAGGTGACAGAGCAAGACCTTGTCTCAAAACCAAACCAAAACAAACAAACAAACAAACAAAAAACTAGGAGTGATTACCCATAGGAAGACAGATGAATGCAGATGGCAAACAGGAAGGGAAGAAAACTTTTCACCACTTACCTTTTTATACTTCTTGATATTTGTTTCATGCTTATTAAACAGTAGCAATTTATTAAATAAAACAATTTTTAAATAATTTTCCCAGTTTGCACAATATTACAAAACTTAATTTTCTGAAATGTAATCTAGGTTTGATACCCATTTATAAACCTGAAGTGGTGTGGCACACTTTTATACCTTTATGTTTATTCCTTGGCCCTCTGCAGGCTAGATTCTACTGAATTTGCTCTTTCAAATCTCACTAACAGCTTCCTAATTCCCAAACCCAATAACGACTTTTCCGTTCTCCTCTCATTTGAATTCCCTTCTGTGTTGGATGCTGCTGTCCACCTCCTTCCTTACTGAAACACTGCCCCTTTGTCAGTACTTTATCACCTACTAAAGTCCTGGCTCTCCTTCACAGCCTTCACTCTCCCTTGAGCTCTACGAATAGCAGGATAAGAATAAGATTGTTTTCAATTGTCTTTCCTGGTTAAATACCTTACCACCCTTGACATTTGCTAGAGCTTGTAATTCTTACTGTGTAAAGCACTTAATTATCAAAAGCCCTGTTGCCAACAACTGAAGATTATCTTTGGTTGAAGGGGCAGGAAATAATTAGGAGCTTTGTTATTTCCTTTCCTTCTAGTTACTGTTCTCTGTTTTGAAGGTGGTATACAGAATACGTAGAAGCAGTAGTATTGGAGCCCGGGACTTGAGAGGAACAGGCTTTTAAACCAGATTACCTGGGCTCAAAGTCCAACCTCATTCCTCACTAGGGTATAACCTTCAGCAAGTTATTCAAACTTTAGCTAGGTGAGTTACTACAACTATGCCTGTCTTACTTACTTCTCCCTAAAATGGAGGAGCCATGATAGTACTTAGATCATTGCACTCTTGGGTAGTATTTATGAGGGAATAGACATAGAATCACTTTGAACCATTCCTGCTATCCGGGCTCTTGCATCTATGGCTAGTAACAGTCCATGTAGAAAATTCTAGAGCACTAATTCCAGAGTCAGTACCCTGAATTCTAGTCTCATTTCTACTGCTACCTTGATCTATGTTTTGGATACATTTTCTGAGTTTCAGCTTCCCTGTTTATAAGACAGAAGGCTAAAACACAATCTCAAAAATTCTTTTCTGTCAATATAATTCTAAACACCTGCTTTGAGGAACAATGGCTTAAGCCCGTTATTTCAAAGTCTCATAGCTAAAGCACTGCTTTGTGTATGAATTGGGAAGCTTTTCTGAAGGTCAGGATTAATAACTTTACAAAATGGGAAACATACAGGCTTGTTTTATGAAGACATTTAGTATTTTACTTATTTTTAAACAAAGCCACTTCTGTTAGGACAAGAAAAAAGTCATATTCTTAAGAGATAAAGTGGTTCTAAAGTTGAATATTTATCTAATCAACACAGGTTCTTAGAAATTTATAATATTGGGGAATAAAACCAAAAGTGCACAGATTAGAAATAGATTGATCAGGCAAGGCACAGTGACTTATGCCTTGGGAGTCTGAGGCAGGTGGATCCCTTGGTAGCTCAGGAGTTCAAGACCAGCCTGGGCAACATAGCAAGACCTGTGACTGTACAAAAAATACATACACACACACATGCACACATGAATGCACACACACGCATGAATGCACACACAGCTGGGCATGGTGGTGCATGCCTGTAGTACCAACTACTCAGGAGACTGAGATGGGAGGATCTTTTGAGCTAAGATCATGCCACTGCACCCCAGCCAGGGCACTAGAGAGAGACCCAGTCTCAAAAAATAAATACACAAATAACAAATAAAAAAAGAACAGAAAAAGAAAAAAGAAAGAAATCAGCTGATCAACAGAAAAGCCGTTACATTCGAAATAAAATATTTATTGAATAAGGGGAGGCAGTTTCCAAGGTGGTCAAATAGGGAACAGTTCCAGTCTGCAGCTCCCAGTGTGATTGATGTAGAAGATGGGTGATTTCTACGTTTCCAACTAAGGTACCTGGTTCATCTCCTTGGGACTGGTTGGACAGTGGGTGCAGCGCACGGAGGGTGAGCCAAAGCAGGGCGGGCATCGCCTCACCTGGGAAGCACAAAGAGTCAGGGGATTTCCCTTTCCTAGCCAAGGGAAGCCATGACAGGCTGTACCTGGAAAAATGGGACACTCCCATACAAATACTGTGCTTTTCCCAAGGTCTTAGCAACCAGCAGACAAAGAGATTCTCTCCCATACCTGGATCAGCAGGTCCCACACCCACAGAGTCTTGCTCACTGCTAGCACAGCAGTCTGAGATATAACTGTGAGGCAGCAGCCTGGCTGGGGGAGGGGCATCTGTCATTGCTGAGGCTTGAGTAAGGTAAACAAAGTGGCTGGGAAGCTCAAACTGGGCAGAACCCACCATAGTTCAGCAAGGCCTACTGCCTTTACAGACTCCACCTCTGTGGGCAGGGCATAGCTGAACAAAAGGCAGCAGACAACTTCTGCAGACTTAAACATCCCTGTCTGACAACTCTAAAGAGAGCAATGGTTCTCCCAGCACGGCGTTTGAGCTGTTGAGAACGAACAGACTGCCTCCTCAAGTGGATACCTGACCCCCATGTCACCTAACTGGGAGACACTTCCCAGTAGGGGTCAACAGATAGCTCATATAGGTGGGTGCCCCTCTGGGACAAAGCTTCCCGAGGAAGAATCAGGCAGCAACATTTGCTGTTTTGCAATTTTTGCTGTTCTGCAGTCTCTGCTGGTGATACCCAGGTACACAGGGTCTGAAGTGGACCTCCAGCAAACTCCAACAGACCTGCAGCTGAGGGACCTGACCATTAGAAGGAAAGCTAACAAACAGAAAGAAATAGCACCAACATCAACAAAAAGGACATCTACACCAAAACCCCATCTGTAGGTCACCAACCTCAAAGAGCAGAGGTAGATAAAACCACAAAAATGGGGAAAAACCAGAGCAGAAAACCTGAAAATTCTAAAAAACAGAGCACCTCTTCTCCTCCAAAGGATCACAGCTCCTTGCCAGCAATAGAACAAAGCTGGATGGAGAATGACTTTGACGACTTGACAGAAGTAACCTTCAGAAGGTCAGTAATAACAACCTTCTCTGAGCTAAAGAAGCATGTTCAAACCCATTGCAACGAAGCTAAAAACCTTGAAAAAAGGTTAGACGAATGGCTAACTAGAATAAACAGTGTAGAGAAGACCTTAAACGACCTAAGGGAGCTGAAAACCATGGCACAAGAACTTCATGACACATGCACAAGCTTCAATAGCTGATTCAATCAAGTGGAAGAAAGGTTATCAGTGATTGAAGATCAAATAAATGACATAAAGTGAGAAGACAAGGTTAGAGAAAAAGGAGTAAAAAGAAATGAACAAAGTCTCCAAGAAATATGGGACTATGTGAAAAGACCAAATCTATGTTTGATAGGTATACCTGATAGTGATAGGGGGAATGGAACCAAGTTGGAAAACACTCTTCAGGATACTATACAGGAGAATTTCCCCAACCTAGCAAGGCAGGCCAACATTCAAATTCAGGGAATACAGAGAACACCACAAAGATACTCCATGATAAGAGCAACCCCAAGACACATAATTTTCAGATTCACCAAGGCTGAAATGAAGGAAAAAATGTTAAGGGTGGCCAGAAAGAAAGGGTCGGGTTACCCACAAATGGAAGCCCATCAGACTAACAGTGGATCTGTAGGCAGAAACCCTACAAGCCAGAAGAGAGTGGGGGACAATATTCAACATTCTTAAAGAAAAGAACTTTCATCCCAGAATTTCATATCCAGCCAAACTAAGCTTCATAAGTGAAGGAGAAATAAAATCCTTTATAGACAAGCAAATGCTGAGAGATTTTGTCACCAGCAGGCCTGTCTTACAAGAGCTCCTGAAGGAAGCACTAAACATGGAAAGAAACAGCTGGTACCAGCCATTGTAAAAAAAAAAAAAAAAAAAAAAAAAATTGAAAAACCACAAAAGCTAAGAAAAAACCCCATCAAATAACAGGCAAAATAACCAGCTAACATCATAATGACAGGATCAAATTCACACATAACAATATTATCCTTAAATATAAATGGGCTAAATGCCCAATTAAAAGATACAGACTGGCAAATTGGATAAAGAGTCAAGACCCATCAGTTTGCTGTATTCAGGACACCCATCTCACCTGCTGAGACACACATAGGCTCAAAACAAAGGGATGGAGGAAGATCTACCAACCAAATGGAAAGCAAAAAAAAGCAGGGGTTGCAATCCTAGTCTCTGATAAAACAGACTTTAAATCAACAAAGATCGAAAGAGACAAAGAAAGCCATTATATAATGGTAAAGGTATCAATTCAACAAGAAGAGCTAACTATCCTAAATATATAAATATATATGCACCCAATACAGGAGCATTCAGATTC
>NW_016818327.1:1066845-1087619 GCF_001698545.2 Rhinopithecus bieti
TTTTTTTTTTTTTTTTTTTTTTTAATAATGGGAGTCTTTAACACCCCACTATTAGACAGATAAATGAGACAGAAGGTTAACAAGGATATCCAGAATTTGAACTCAGCTCTGCACCAAGCAGACCTAATAGACATCTACAGAACTCTCCACCCCAAATCAACAGAATATACATTCTTCTCAACACCACATTGCACTTATTCTAAAATTGACCACATAATTGCAAGTAAAGCACTCCTCAGCAAATATAAAAGAACACAAATCACAACAAACAGTCTCTCAGACCATGGTACAATTAAATTAGAACTCAGGATTAAGAAACTCACTCAAAATTGCACAACTACATGGAAACTGAACAACCTGCTCCTGAATGACTACTGGGTAAATAAAGAAATGAAAGCAGAAATAAAGATGTTCTTTGAAACCAATGAGAACAAAGACACAACATACCAGAATCTCTGGGACACATTTAAAGCAGTGTGTAGAGGAAAATTTATAGCCCTAAATGACAAGAGAAAGCAGGAAAGATCTAAAATTGACACCCTAACATCACAATTAAAAGAACTAAAAAAGCAAGAACAAACACATTCAAAAACTAGCAGAAGGCAAAAAATAACTAAGATCAGAGCAGAACTGAAGGAGATAGAGACATAAAAAAAAAAACCCTTAAAAAAATCAATGAATCCGGGAGCTGGTTTTTTGAAAATATCAACAAAATTGATAGACTGCTAGCAATACTAATAAAGAAGAATAGAGAAAATAATCAAATAGGAGCAATAAAAAATGATACAGGGGATATCACCATTGATCACATAGGAATACAAACTACCATCAGAGAATACTATAAACACCTCTGTGTAAATAAACTAGAAAATCTAGAAGAAATGGATAATTTCCTGGACACATACACCCTCCCAAGACTAAACCAGGAAGAAGCTGAATCTCTGAATAACAGGCTCTGAAATTGAGACAAAAACAGCCTACCAACCAAAAAACATCCAGGACCAGACAGATTCATAGGTGAATACTAGCATAGGTACAAAGAGGAGCTGGTACCATTCCTTCTGAAACTATTCCAATCAATAGAAAAAGAGGGAATCCTCCCTAACTCATTTTATGAGGCCAACATCGTTCTGATACCAAAGCCTGCCAGAGACACAACCTAAAAAGAGAATCTTAGACCAATATCCCTGATGAACATCAATGCAAAAATACTCAATAAAATACTGCCAAAAAGAATCCAGCAGCACATCAAAAAGCTCATCCACCATGATCAAGTTGGCTTCATCCCTGGGATGCAAGGCTGGTTCAACATACATAAATTGATAAACGTAATCCATCACATAAACAGAACCAAAGACAAAAACCACATGATTATCTCAATAGATGCAGAAAAGGCCTTTGACAAAATTCAGTAGCCCTTCATGCTAAAAATTCTCATTAAACTAGGGATTGATGGAATGTATCTCAAAATAATAAGAGCTATTTATGGCAAACCTAGAGCTAAAATCATACTGAATGGGCAAAAATTGGAAGTATTCCCTTTGAAAACTGGCAGAAGACAGGGATGCCCTCTCTCACCACTCCTATTCAACATAGTGTTGGAAATTCTGGCCAGGACAATCAGGCAAGAGAAAGAAATAAAGGATATTCAATTAGGAAAAGAGGAAGTCAAATTGTCTCTGTTTGCAGATGACATGATTGTATATTTAGAAAACCTCATTTTCTCAGCCCCAAATCTCCTTGAGCTGATGATAAGCAACTTCAGCAAAATCTCAGGATATAAAATCAATGTGCAAAAATCACAAGCATTCCTATACACCAATAACAGACAAACAGAGAGCCAAATCATGAGTGAACTCCCATTCACAATTTCTACAAAGAGAATAAAATACCTAGGAATCCAACTTATAAGGGATGTGAAGGACCTCTTCAAGGAGAACTACAAGTCACTGCTCAATGAAATAAAAGAGGACATAAACAAATGGAAGGACATTCCATGCTCATGGATAGGAAGAATCAATATAGTGTAAATGGCCATACTGCCCAAAGTAATTTATAGATTCAAGGCCATCCCCATCAAGCTACCAATTACTTTCTTCACAGAATTGGAAGAAACGAGGTATTTATTTTGACATCACTAAGTTGAAATTTGAGTATTAGACTTCAACCTTATTTTTGAAAACAAGACACTCCTTAAATCTCACAATCTTCTGGCCCCTTGGCTAAAACTCCGGGGCTCTGTCTTTAATACGTTACTGTCATTTACTCCTTAAGCCCAATATAGTCCTGAGCCTAGGCTGACCATTCGCTTTACTCCATTGCCACAATGTCTACATTTTCTTCACATCTCAACCTGGTGGCTGCAGACTGGCTGACTTTGGCCTTTTTATTTTCAAGCAATCATGAAGTCCATTGACAAGTGCCTTCTTCTTTAAAGCACTTTCCCTGAATACTTGTATCTCAAGAATTCATATTGATTTGCTGCTCTCTCATTAATAAGTCTAAATTTCTCTGCCAGACTCAGAGTTAGGCCTCCTTTAGCTGCTCTAGTCTCTTTTCTTACTGCTTTCTTCCCCTCTCTTCCATCTGTCCCATATATTTCAGTTCCCTCATGGACTCCATACACAATGTCCTCCTCATTACTGATTTCATGCAGGTAATTAGCATGTCAAGTCTTTTCTTTTTGAGACAGGCTCTTGCTCTGTTGTCCAGGCTGGAGTGCAGTGGCACAATCATAGCTCACCAAAGCCTTGAAGTCCTGGGCTCAAGTGATCCTCTCGCCTTAGCCTCCTAAATAACTAGGACTACAGGCACGCACCACTACACCTAATTTTTTTGTGGACATGTTGTAATTTCTTTTTGTTATGTTGCCCAGGCTGTCGGGCCTTATTTTTTATTGAAGCTTTACATATTTACTGATATCTTTTATGCATTTGCTATTAATAACTCAATTTCATGACTCTCAAATTATTTCAGGTTCATGCCTTATAAAAAAAACTTAAATGGTCATCACAATGCAGTGATCTACTTACTTTTTGGGAATATATGACTTGAACTTAAAATTAGTTCTTTTACTGACCAGTTGTGTTTCTGCTGGCAAATCATACTGAGCCTCATGACGTGTTATAAATATTAAATGAAAAAGATGAAAAGCTATTTTGTCAGCCCTAATTGCAATACCAGTACCATTGTTTTCAATACGTTATTTCCATGCAGAACAACACATCCTTAAAGTATTAGATAAATAGAAGGTCTGTTGAAGGTGTTTAACAAGTGTACGAAATATGTTTCAAAAAGCCACAAAGTGAAGTTTCAAATTTTTAAAAAATTGGAGTTAACTGTAAAGCCATTGGTATTAATATAGTTTAATTCTAAATATCGAATTAGATGGCAATTCTTATGAGAAAGAATTATAACAACAAAATTGATGAGACACTGTTTACTGAAGTGTTTGCTAAAAGAAACATTAGTATCAGCTGACTACACCCACTACAAGTTACAAGAGATCTTTCCTAATTGCATTGTGTTGTCACTGATAAAAGATCTATTTGTATGAATAGAGAGAGTCTAATTAGAGCCTCTTTGCAGAGTAATTCTGATTCTATATATTTTTTCCCTGTTACCATTCTTTGTGGTATCCACAGGCAACTACATTGAAATCAGTGTAGACTTGATCTATTGAGGAAGTTTAATGGGAAATGCTAATGACCAGGAAATGTTAATGAGCTGGGAACATACATCCTAGCTGAGATGAAAAGCATCATAAGAGAATAATTAACATTAGAACTCACAACTTGGTTGCTAAATTATTTTATAATTTAAGAATATAGGACTAAAAAGCAGAAATACAAAGTACTTTGAAAGATTATTTAGTTGTTGAAGTGTCTTTTCTACACTACTTTAGCGTACACTGAACATAAGATTTAAAACTGAAGTAGTAACAAAAGTAGAGCTTGTGTATACCTATGGAAAGCTAAGACTGTTGGTCTTAGCAGAGACTTTTTTTTTTTTTTGAGACGGAGTATCGCTCTGTTGCCCAGGCTGGAGTGCAGTGGCGCGATCTGCGCTCACTGCAAGCTCCGCCTCCCGGGTTCACACCATTCCCCTGCCTCAGCCTCCCAAGTAGCTGGGACTACAGGCGCCCGCCACCACGCCTGGCTAATTTTTTGTATTTTAGTAGAGACGGGGTTTCACCGTGTTAGCCAGGATAGTCTCGATCTCCTGACCTCGTGATCCACCTGCCTTGGCCTCCCAAAGTGCTGGGATTACAGGTGTGAGCCACTGCGTCCGGCCAGCAGAGACTTTTTAAAGAGATTTTTGTCTCTTAGAGACAGTCAACTGACCACCAAAATTTGGGCTTCCTTTCCCATAGTTTAGAGTTGTTGTGAAGAAGCAATTGCCCAGATAATGATTATACTTCCAAATTCTCTTTGCATCCAAGTAGGACCATGTGACCAATTCTCCCCAGTGGGATGTGAACAGAAGTGATCCATTTCTGAGAGAGAGTAAGGAAGGAAGGAAGGAGAAAAAATATACCAATTAAAAAAAATCAAATTGTGAGTTGCTTAATGTGTTTCAATAGTACAAGTGTAGATTATTTAACTGAGTTGTTACCTAATTCAGTAAAATGCCTAAACACTAGGATATGATTTAATGGTATGTCTTGATTATAAATAAGACTCTCAAATATCCCTGGCCACTGGATATGGAGCTTCTCTGCTAAATAAGCTATTATTAGTCTTAGATTTCCTTACCAGGGAGAAGTTCATTACAGTTTCAGCCAAAGGAAGAGCAAGGAATTCAGCTGTACAAAATAAAAGAACCAAGCATTTGAGCAGGTATCATTTCAGTTCTGATCAAAATAATTTGAGTTCAGTGTGTATGCTGTGTTAGTGGGAATGTGATTGGTGGTGGCCAGACACTGCTGAAAGAAGAGCCAGAAAGCTGGAAACTCCAAAACATTCTATTTAACTCTAAGTCCTAGGTAGGTAACCGTAAGAATGAGCTTGATGACTTCAAAGAAATTTTAGGTCAGAAAATAGACAAGTAGCCTCTGACAAAAAGGAGGGTTTTGAATAGCTAGGTCAGAATTGTATCTTTTAAAATTTGGGCCCTAAAGGGAGAAGTTAATTGGATAGTAGAGTGGATTCTAAAGGATAGATGCAAAATTTACTAGGAAATTAATGTTTTTCTCATCCTTTTATAGTAATATTTAATTGAATTATGTAATAATAAAGTAATACAGCCAGCATAAACACTTTGGGGAACACAGTGACTGTTGGGACATCAGCCATTGCTTTATTACAAACTGCCCTCAAAACTTAGTGTTTCAAAACATCTACCTTTTAAGATTTTTAATTAACAAATAGTAATTGTATTTATAGGGGGTACAATATGATGTTTTGATACATCTATACATTGTATAAGTTAAATCAAGATTAAATCAAGCTAATAAACATCTATCACCTCATCTACTAATTGTTTTTTGTGAAATATTTAAAATCGAATCTTTTAGCAAGTTTGAAATATACTATATAATATTAAATATGGTCACCATGTAGCACAATGGACTACTAACATGTTTGCTAGAACTAAAAATAGGACTATTTTCTGTCTAACTGAAACTTTGTATCCTGTGACCAACATCTTCTCTTTCCCCATCTCCAGACCCCAACCAGGGATAATCACCATTCTATTCTTTGTTTCCATGAGTTCAAATTTTTAATTTTTCCATTTCTGAGAATACAATCAATATATGGTTATTAACTATAGCTATCATGTTATACAAGAGATCTCTTGAACTTATTCTTCCTACCTAACTGAAATTTTATATCCTTTGACCAACATTTTCTGAACCCCCTTTCTTCCCACTGTCCTAGCCCCTGGCAACCACCTTTCTACTCCCTACCTCTATGAGTTTAACTATTTTAGATTCCACATATAAGTAAGAACATGCTATCTGTGCCTGGCTTGTTTCACTTAACACCATGGCCTCCAGAGTCATCCATATTGAAGGAAATAACAGGATTTCCTTCTTTTTATGGCTAAATAGTATTACATTGTATATATATACTACATTTTCTTTATTCACTCATCTGTTGATGGACACTAAAATTAATTCTGTATCTTAGTTGTTATTCACAATGCAAAATAAACATGGGAGAATAGATATCTCTTTGACATACCAATGTAATTTCCTTTGGATATATACCCACTAGTGAGATTACTGGATCATATGGTAATTTTATTTTTAGTTTTTTTTGAGAAACCTTCATACTGTTCTCCATAATGGCTAATTTACATTCCCATCAACAATGTACAAGGGTTTTTTTTTCTTTCACATTCTTGCCAACACTTGTTATCTTTCTTTTTTGATAATAGCTATTCCAACAGGCATAAGGTGGTATCTCGTTGTAGTTTTAATTTACATTCTTCCAATGATTAGTTATGCTGAACATTTTTTATATTCCTGTTTGCCATTTGTGTGTCTTCTTTTGAGCAATGTCTATTTAGGCCTTTTGTCCATTTTTAATTGGATTGCTTTCTTGCTATTTTAAGATATATTTTGGATATTAACTGACCCTTTTTCTGATATATGGATTGCAAATATTTTCTCCCATTCCACAGGTTGTCTCTGTTGACTGTTTTTCCCTTGGCAGTGCAAAAAACTTTTGGTTTGATGTACTACATTTGTCTATTTTTGTGGTTGTTGCCTGTGCTTTCAGGTTTATATCCAAAAAAATTATTACTCAGACCAATGTTATAGAGATGTTCCTCTATGTTTTCTTCTAGTAGTTTTACAATTTCAGGTCTTTTGTTTAAGTCTTTAATCCATTTGGAGTTTATGTTTGTATATGGTGTGAGATAAGGGCCTAATTTCACTCTTCTGCATGTGTATATGCAGCTTTTCCAACATCACTTACTGAAGGGGCAGTCTTTTCCCCATTAGTGTTCTAGATAACTAGGTCAACAATGAGTTGGTTGTAAATATATGAATTTATTTCTGGGCTCTCTAGTCTGTTCCATTGGACTATGTATCTGTTTTGATGCCACTACACACTGTCATTACTATGGCTTTGCAGCATATTTTGAAGTCAGGTAGTGTGATGTCTGTAGCTTTGTTTTTCTTTTTTTGTTTGTTTGTTTGAGATGTTTCACTCTTATTGCCCAAGATGGAGTGCGATGGTATGATCTCGGCTCACTGAAATCTCCGCTTCCTAGGTTCAAGCGATTCTCCTACCTCAGCCTCTCAAGTAGCTGGAACTGCAGGCATGCGCCAACATGCCCAGCTAATTTTTGTATTTTTAGTAGAGACAGGGTTTCGCCACGTTGGCCAGGTTGATCTTGAACTGCTGACCTCAGGTGATCTGCCCACCTCAGCCTCCTAAACTGCTGGGATTACAGGCATGAGCCACTGAGACTGGCCTGCTTTGTTTCTGTTGTTTTTTGTGGGTTTTTTGTTTTTATTCAAGATTCCTTTAGCTGTTTGGGGTCTTTTGTGGTTTTATGCAAATTTTAGGATTATTTTTCTGTTTTTATATAAAATGTCATTAGAATTTTGATTGAGATAACATTGAATCTATAGATCACTTTGAATAGTATGGACGTTTTAACAATATGAATTCTTCCAATTCATGAACATGGAGTATCTTCCCATTCACTTATGTCTTCAATTTATTTCATGAATGTTTTATAGCTTTCAGTGTGTAGGTCTTTCACTTTTGATTAAAATTTGTTTCTATGTATGTTATTGTTTTTTTCTTAGCTATTGTAAATGAGATTGTTTTCCTGATTTCTTTTTCAGATAGTTAGCTGTTAGTATCTATGAATGGTATTTATTTTTGCATGTTGATTTTGTCTTCTGTAACTTTACAGAATTTGTTTCTTAGTTCTAACAGTTTTTTTGGTAGATTTTTTTTTCTTTTTTATTATACTTTAAGTTCTAGGGTACATGTGCACAACGTGCAAGTTTGTTACATATGTATACATGTGCCATGTTGGTGTGCTACACCCATTGACTCATCATTTACAGTAGGTATATCTCCTAATGTTATCTGTCCCCCTCCCCCCACCCCACAACAGGCCCGGGTGTGTGATATTCCCCTTCCTGTGTCCAAGTGTTCTCTAAGGTTTTCTATATATAAGATCATGTCATCTACAAAGACAATTTAACTCTTCCTTTCCAGTTTGGATGCCTTTTTTTTCTCTTACCTAATTGCCCTGGCTAGGACCTTTTCTTAGAGGTGAAAAGTGGGCACCTTTGTGTTGTGCCTGATCTTAGATTAAAATTTTTTAACCTTCCCCCGTTGAGTATGCTGTTAGCTATGAGTTTGTCGTATATGACCTTTATCGTGTTGAGGTACATTCCTCTATATCTGCTTTCTTGAGAGTTTTTTTTTTTTTTTAATCGTAAGAAGGTGTTGAATATTGTCAAAAATTTGTTGGCATTGATTGAGGTGATTTTATGTTTTATCGCCTTCATTCTGTTAATGTGTTGTATCACATTTATAGAGTTGCGTTTGTTTAACTCTTCTTGTATCCCTAGGATAAAGTCCACCTGATCATTGTAAACACTGTGCTGTTGAATTTACTGTGCTATTCAGTTCAGTTTGTTAGTATTTTGTTGAGGATTTTTACACATATGTTCATCAGGGATACTGCCTTGTAATTTTCTTTTTTTTGTAGTGTTCTCATCTGGCTCTAACCTCATAATACTGGCTTCATAAAAGAGTTTGGATGTATTCCCTTGTCTCCAATTTCGTGAAAATGTTTGGGAAGGATCGGTCATAATTTGTCTCTAGATGTTTGATGTTTGGTGGCACTCAACAGTGAAGCCATAAGATTCTAAGGTTTTCTTTGATAGGAAGCTTTTTATTACTGATTTTATCTCCTTATTCATATTGATCTGTTCAGATTTTCTATTTCTTTGTTTCAGTCTTGGTAAGTTGTATGTATTCAGGAGTTTACCTGTTTCTTCTAATTTATTTAATTGTTGCTGTATAATTGTTCATAGTAGTCTCTTTTAGCCTTTGTATTTCTGTTGTATGAATTGTAAAGTCCTGATTTTCACTTTTTATTTATTTGAGTCTTCTCGCAGAAAATAAAGTTTTTAATGGCAACCATTTGTTTCAAAATTATAGGTTATAATAAACATGCATCTTGTATACTCTCTCAATGCAGATAATTCATTTCATTAGCAAGAATATTTTACAATGATGTAATATAAGTAAATATGATTATATTCCTAGATGTGGCCAAAAATTTTCCACTTACTCTATTACAGGAGAAGTTATTAGAATTGTTAAGTGATTTTATCACAAGTTACTAGGCTCTGAATGTAACACGCTATATTAATAGTATAATGGTGACATATTTTCCAAATTTATATTTATATTTACCATTTATATATAATTCATATTTACCATTGATATAAAAGGTAAAGCCTTTGAAAGAAACACTTCCCTAACCCAATAAAAAATTTCTTGAAGCACTGTATCTAAGGTTGAATTTCATTAATTACCTTCCCAAATCTCTAAGAGAATTCCAGGTGTGTCACATAATGGTCAATCTATTTTTAATCAACATTTGTAATGACATGTCAATGTAATTAAAGACATAAAACAATCCTTGAAATTGCCAATGTGACCTATATTGAAATACAAATTTAACACTAGGTTGAAAGGTTCAAAGTTTGACTATTTGTTCTTTCAATGTATACTAGTACTACTACTACTGATGATGATGATGATGATAATAATAATAATAAAGCCTTCACAGACTTCATGGTTCACAAAATATAATCTCACATCATATTCTTTTCTGAATGATTGTGAAGACTGTGCTTTATGCCCAGCACTATTTTCCACTTAATAATGCCTCAGATTTGACCAGTGCCTCTTTCAAAATTAATCATGTTAACTCTGATACTACCTGGAAGATCTGTTCCTCTTCTTATTTTTCTTGGCAGTTCATAAATAATCTGCATCATTCACAATTGCCTCTCAGTATGTCCTTTCTGTGTTACTTTTCAAATTTCTAGTTGTAACATCTGTTTCAGCCCCCCTCACAGCAATTGTCTGGGATTCTAGCATTCATCACTTACTGTGCATACCAGTTGGACCATGTATAGGAAGCCTTGTTTTCAGGAATTTAAGCTGGCTGTGGTCCAGCACTCTCTTGATTATAGTATCTCCTGACTTTAGAATTGACTTTAACTATGGCTAAGCAGGAATAAAGTTAATTAGATAATGTAATATACAATGGGAGGAAATAAACTTGGTGGGAAACTATTCTGCTCAAAATACTTTTAAACTTTTCAGAAAAATTTAAAAAGTCTTACTCAAAAGAATCACTAGGGGAAAAAAATCTAGATTTAAGACAAATGCAGAAATCAAGCTATAAAATATTTAGAGTCAGTGCTTAGCCAAGAATTGATTCAAGGTAAATTAAACTTAAAAAACCAAAAGCTTGAAGGAGGAAACTATAAATGATGTGTCTTCTGAGGCAGTAAGGGGAACATTTTTACTTATGAGGAACTGGATAATCTTGGGTTGGTCACAAGCTTATGAGTTTTCATTATTATTTTTTTGTGATCTGGATAGGAGAGGTCATGGTTGTATGAATTGTTTGGAAGTCACTTAAAATAGGTTGTATGTCTTAGGTAAATAATTAGGACTAGAGAGTGGAAAGTTAATGTATTCTATCTAATTAGTCTAAATTAGAGCAGGCAGTAGTGATAAACTGAAAGCCTGCCAGGAATCTCTGCACCCTCTGAATCAAACTCTAGAAGCATAAGACACACCATAGGAACTTGTAAAAATGCAGATTCTTAGGCTCCACCTCCGATTCTTATACAGAAGATTTGGGGTGAAAATCTAAAATCTGAATATTGCATTTTGAGACAGATGTTCCATGGAACACACTTTTAAAAAACACTGCTAAATTGTATGATAAATTTATCATTCCTACTAAAACAAGAAAAAGAGCTTGTTTGAAGAGTAAAATCATTAAAAATTACCATGAAATGTGAAATTTGAATTTGCCTTATTTACAAAAATTGCCAGTTCTGCATGCAAAGCAGCAGTGCTTCAAGTATTTACAAACAGACATTTGCATACATTGTGTAGTAGATACACTATTTCTTTAATCATTGATGTTTAGTGTTAGAACCATTGAGACAAATTCTAATATGTACAAATATGGCATGGGCATGGCCACAGAGTTGAATGTAGACTCTGGTGACAGGCCACCTGCGTTCAAATCCTGTACTATCACATAATAGATATGTGGACTTGTATAAGTTCCTTAACCCCTTTGTGCCTTAGATTTCTTATCTGTAAAATGAGAATGATAATACTTTATATGGACTATTGAGGAGAGCAAAGTATTTCATGCGTATAAAATGTTTAGAAACTTTTCTAGACTATCATAAGCCCTCAATGAACTTGTTAGTTATCCAGTAGGTTACTGCTAAAATAAATTCAACTGGTAGACTACAGTAACATATTTGGGATTAACTGAAAACATTATTGCTTAGCCTAAAATGTCAATGCTTAAGGAGAATAAAGTAAAGAGAATAAAGCTAAAATTAGAGTAAAGGCTCCACTCTGATCTTAAGCACTATCTCCCCAGTTGCTTACTAGTGTATTTTCTAAGTTAGATTTTTTAAAATTATTAATTGTGTGTTCTATTTTTAAGAGAGAAAACAGAATTGACTGGAAATAATTTAGGGATACTAGAACAAACTTCTAATTTGCTTCCTTTCTGTAGAATCCGTGTTTCTCCTGTTCTCTGTTCTTCTCCCCACTGTTGTTTTTTCATGAGGCCATGGTGAAATCAGAAATTATTTTCACTTTTACCCTCCTTTCCTATATTCAAAACCAGTACAATTTTTGTATAATTTGACTCATAGTAAAATGGAAAAACACAAAATTCAAAAAACAATGTTTTCTTCCTTGGATCCATAGCCAAAAGGTAGACAATTAGAAAAGCAAAGATTCTGAGGCTCTGTGTCTTAGAGAAAATGCCTGACCATCATCACTTGGACTTGGTAGTAGAGTGTCCAGCTAGTAAGCCATACTGGACTCACAGAGAGGATGTTCTTTATTAGAATGCATATCCATCATCGGCAAAGCTCCAGTTTTGGAGCTAGGGTCTGACACAAGATTCCACATCATGGAAAAAGTCTAAGGAGAAGAGTGCTTAGATGTGAAGGCAAGATTCAGAGTGAGGTAACGGATTAAAACTCAGGAAAAGAAATCAGGCTCTCTTTTAACAACGTAAGGCAGCAGGAAGATCAATAACAAAAACCCACAGCAGTCATCTGTGGATCATGGGATTCCAGATATGGTAGAGGAGCCCAGTGGTAAGCCCAGCTGGGTGGGGCATCTACAGCTGTTGAAAACTTCCTGCTTGAATCTGAATTGGCTCAGAAACTAGCAAAATAGAGCCTCCAGTGAACCTTTCAAATAATAGGTGGGTCTAGTGAATTTTGTTGAATTGAATAAAATACAAGATCATTTCTTCAGTGTCACACTGCTGTGCCATATTGTGATTCAGGAGATAACAAATTGGTCTTGCTGAGTAGAACAGCAAATGAATCTTGGAGAGGATATTGCCAGTGAAGAGCAACACATGGAGATAATGAATCACAAATGAAAGGGTTACCTGCAACTGGACAACATGTGATTTATATTACATAACTTCAACTGGTTTTAAGAGCTGCTTTGTGTTGTTTAACAGAATAATATTTAATCTTTTTAATTAACTAAAACAAATTACTGAATGAAGTTTTCTTAAAGAGACAATGCATTGTAAACATCATTTTTTAGGATGGACATAAAATACAAAAATAAGATTGTTGCCCAAAAGACTTTTATTCTAAGCCTTGTACTTTAGATAGCTTGTTTCATTTTAATTTCATATCAGTTCAGTGTCAAAGCTTATCATTTTCTTAGGGCATAACAGTTCTCACATACAAAGAAAATGTGCATTATAATAAAATGGAAAATAACTCCAAAATGACATCTTGGATGTGGTAGAGATCTTTCTTTGCTTTCCTGATTTCTTTCTCAATATTTAACATTTTTCTAAAACCTGTTCTTTTGTACTAACTTAGTACCTAAAAAAATAATTTTGATTATAACAATTCAAGAAAAGCACTAAACTTTATGATATATTACCGCAGGACTTGTCTCTTGGCAAGAAGCAGGAATGGTTGGCATTAATAAGAGCATGACAGTTCTGAAAGAAAGCCAGATTATGGCATTATGAATCATATAGCTCTAAAACATTTATAAATGAATAAAAAGACTTGGAGCTGACATGAATTATGAGTCTCATTATGGCACTGTAATTTCTCCAGCAATGCCTCAGAGGGGCATGACACCTCCCAAGAAAAGTTGTAAGGTTTCCATTATATAATTTTTTCTGCTGGTTGGCTATGGTCAAGGTGGAATAGGTCTCTATCTCTGGGGTACACATGGCAACATATCTCTACATGTAAATGTTTCCATGGTAAAAATCCATCAAGACTCCTTTCTTCAAACATTACTGTTGACCTTCAAGAAATAATACCAGTCCCTAGCAAGAAGACTTCCAATCTTTCCATTTCTCTAAGCAACATTCAGATAGGCTATAATGCACCTATTGTTTTCCATTCACACAAGCTGGCAAAAACTCAGTAACATTAACAAAGATAGTTCCTAGGGAAAAGAAGCACAGATTATTTAGTTAATTATAAGATTTTGAAAAGGAATAAAAAGTAGGATGAACTACTGATCAGTGCAAATATAATGCACTGATATATAGTGCTCTTAGCATTAGCACATTTGAGATTTTTGCCATCTTAAAGCAGCTCAGGCTAACAAAACTTCACTTATAGAGTGAATTGGGGAAAAGGCTATTTAAAATAACTAGAAGCCTGCATTATGAATCATTTCCATGAAAATTTTGTATTATTTTCAAACAAAAAGGCTTATCAAAACATGAATTTAAGCAACAGCAAGCCTCTTTACTGTCAGATTTTCCATTACATTTTTACATGCAAATAAATATTTCTAAAATAACTGAAAACTATTAGAAAAATATTTCTAAAATAACTTACATTGGGTATTTACATGGTAAGAACCCCTCCACACATCCTTTTCTGTATCTACTATTTATCTATCATCTCCCACCCACTGTGATTAAGAGAAATATAGAATTACTATGATTCTAGTTTGTGACAGGAAAACTGCTATAGGTTGTTAAATTTCTGTTCCTTTTTCATCTTAGGTTGAGAGGTAGACTTTAGATTGCAGCATCCCTTACAGTGGGACGGGGTCATATGACTGAGGTCTGGTCCATGAATGTGAGTAAAGGTGATGTTTGCCACTTAGAGTCCTGGTATATAAGAATATCCTGGGTAATACTTTTTGCTCACTCTTTTGCCTCACCAGGTGAACAAGAGCTGTCAGAAGACTCTAAGACCTTAGGAAATGGGAAAGCTACCAGATCAAAAGGATCCCGGCCCCTGTACAGCTCTTTGCTGGTCCTCACTGGATGTAATGTAACTGATAAATAAACGTTTCTTATGTTAAACCACTGAGATTTAGGAATTATTTGCAATAGTTGTTAGCCTACCCAGGCAAATTAATACCAAACATAGTATTCCTATGAAAATATGAACTTAAAATATTCCTCATGTTTAAGACACAGACCAAAATTGAATATGTATTTTCCTTTCTTCCTTATCTATGGTTTATAGGAATGTATTCTCAGAGAGCAGTATATTCTATTTATTAGAAATTAGTGTTGTCAAAAAATAAACTGTTGGATTGAATCAAGAAATTGTTAGAAAAAAATCACATTCAGGAACGTGGTCTTGATTGATACCTAGGGGTACAGATCCAATTATTATTTGGATATGATCTTCCTTCACTTTAGTTATCCCTGAGTCCTAGTTTTCTACTACTGCCTCAGTCTCTGTCTTTCTAATCCCATTATTATTCCAAAGCATTAATACTCCATATCTGACTGCACACCACCAGAATAGCCCTGTTTCCCTTTTTCCCTTTCCCTTCTACTGTAAGTGGAAAAGAACTTATTTTGCTGAATGATGGCTACAATTATTGTGTGTGGCTTAGCATGTTCATTTGTATTTGCTACATTAATCAGACTAATTTATAGTCCACAGAATATGGAAGGTTTTATTTTTTGAGATGATTAATACCTACATTTTCTTTTTTCTGTGTGCCTTACCAGTATAGTGGATCTAAATTCCTTGTAGCAGCCACGAAAGTAGATAAAGAGCAAAATAACATTTTAACTCTGAAAATTGCCATAGAATATGTACATTTAAACCACAAGATATGAATTCATAAAGCACATCTGTGTTTTAAGGAATGCACCTATAATATCCTTAATAATTTAATAAAATTAAAGTAGTGTCATATTCTCAAATCATGGTTTCCTACACTTTTCTTTAGGAAGAACTCTACTTGCTTTCCAGTAATATTTACATCTCCCTAAAATTCATATCTTGATGTCTTAATTCCTATTACCTCAGTATGTGACCTTACTTGTGGAGTCATTACAGATGTAGGTAGTTAAGATGAAGTCATACTGAAATAGGATGGGCCCCTAATCCAGTATTACTTGTGTCCTTATGAAAAAGGAAAAATTGGAGACAGACACACACAGGGAGAATGCCAAGCAAACACAAAGGCAGAGATCAGGTGAGAGACAGCAAAGATTGACAGCAAACCACCAGGAGTTGGGGGACAGGCGTAGAACAGATTTTCCCTCACACTTCTCAGAGTGACCAAGCTTGATGATGCCTTGGTCTCACAGACTTTTAGCCTCCAGAACTATGAGATAACAAATTGCTGTTGTTTAAGCCACCCAATTTGTGGTACTTTGTTTTGGCAGTTGGAGCAAATAAATACACATTAAAACCAAGAGTCCTGGGCCCAACACACTCACTGTGACTGTGCTATCAGAGTTATTCCCAAGACCCCCTAAAACACAAAAACAAAACAAACAACAACAACAAAAACAGTGAATGACCTTGGTAGGCCCACACTCTGGGTATCTTAGCCTTTTGGGGAAGAATGATATGATATGGTGGACTTATGTAGATACAATTGTCTAACATCTCCCATTTACTAAGGGCCATCTGCATGCTACCAATTGTTCAGGAAATATGGAATTAGAAGAACTAAGATGTCTGCCCTCATAGAGCTAGCAAAAGGAAGACAAATAATAAACAAGTAAAAAAATGAATAAAGATAATTTTAAAAACAGTAAGGACAGTGAATACAACAGGAATAACATGACAGTGACTGGAGTGTTTCAAGGAGAATTGTCAGAAAAGACCTATGTATGGAGGAAACATCTGACTGGAGGCCTGAATGATGAGATGGGGCCAATTGTGAAAGGCCAGAGCAAGAACATTCCAGGCAGAGGAAATGAGGAGTAGCGAGGCCCTAAGAAAGACACACACTAGGTACTCCAAGAACATGAAGAAGACTCCATGGCAGATCTCAATGAGTGGGAGGGGAGGAATATAAGCTGAAGTTTAAGAGGCAGTTGTCACTTTTGTTGAGCTATGGCATACAGATTGGATTTTATTCAAAGGATATCAAGGAAAACCCACCACCGATATTCAACTTGGGTTCTTTTCTATTTCCCTAAGTGTTGGCTGGTCTGAGAAATAAAGGGAGAGAGTACAAAAGAGAAATTTTAAAGCTGGGTGTCCGGGGGAGACATCACATGTCGGCAGGTTCCATTATGCTCCCTGAGCCATAAAACCAGCCAGTTTTTATTAGTGATTTTCAAAAGGGGAGGCAGTGTACGAATAGGGTGTGGTTCACAGAGATCACACGCTTCACAAGGTAATAAAATATCACAAAGGAAATGGAGGCAGGGCGAGATCACAGGACCACAGGATGGGGAGAAATTAAAATTGCTAATGAAGTTTTGGGCAAGCACTGTCATTGATAACATCTTATCAGGAGACAGAGTTTGAGAACACACAACTGGTCTGACCAAAATTTATTAGGCAGGAATTTCCTCATCCTAATAAGCCTGGGAGTGCTATGGGAGACTGGGGCTTATTTCACCCCTTTGTCTAAGACCATAAAAGACAGCCGTCCCTAAAGCGGCCATTTTAGAGGCCTCCCCTCAGGATGCATTCTCTATCTCAGGGATGTTTCTTATTGTGAAAAAGAATTCAGCAATATTTCTCCTATTTGCTTTTGAAAGAAGAGAAATATGGCTCTGTTCTGCCCAGCTCACAGGCAGTCAGAGTTTAAGGTTATCTCCCTTGTTCCCTGAACATTGCTGTCATCCTGTTCTTTTTTCGAGGTGCCCAGACTTCATATTGGTCGAATACACATGCTCTACAAACAATTTATGCAGTTAATGCAATCATCACAGTGTCCTGAGGTGACATACATCCTCCTCAGCTTACGAAGATGATGGGATTAAGAGATTAAAATAAAGACAGGAATAGGAAATCACAAGGGTATTGATTGGGGAAGTGATAAGTGTCCATGAAATCTTCACAATTTATGTTCAGAGACTGCAGTAAAGACAGGCATAAGAAATTTAAAAAGTATTAATTTGGGGAACTAATAATTGTCCATGAAATCTTCACAATTTATGTTCTTCTGCCATGACTTCAGCCAGTCCCTCCATTTGGGGTCCCTGACTTCCTGCAACAAAAGTATAACAGGAAGACTTTAGGAGATTTTAAGCAGAAGCTAACCTGACTAATTTAGGTTTTAAAGGGCCAGACTTGTAGGAAATTAAGACTAAAAGACGGGAAACCATCTTTTGTAATAGTCAAGATGAGTGATGATGGTGAATTGAACCAAGATGGTTTCAGTGCACACAGCAGAAGCAATAGGACTTGCAGTGAAGGGTGAGAGACTGAGACGAAGGAAGGCTGATTGTAGAGTGAGGCTTGACACATTGCATGGGTGGTAGTGCCATCAACAAGGTAGGGAAGATTGGGGAGAATCAGGTGATATATATCTGGAAGTTATTACTCACTAGATGATATATGGTCACAGGACTGGATATGATCATGGAAGAGGGGAGTGCAGTTAGAAGGGAGACGTGGCCCTTGAGCTGAACCACGGAAAAAACAACATGGAGAGGTTTGTGAGAGAGAAAATTGACAAATCAGACTGAAAAGAAGAACCTGTGCAGTGGGAGGAAAACCCAAAGAAAATGGCGTCATAAAATCTACAAGACAGAAGAATATAAGGTGGAGGCCAAATGCTACCAAGTGGTTATTAAAATAAGAATTGGGAAGCAGTGATTGGATGTGGCAAATTTTGATATATATAATAAAAGAATAAAAAACGATGCTCAGACACTGAATAACGGAGTTGGTTTGGTAAGCTGATGGTATGAGGAACCCTGGAGACAGGGAAGACAGGAAAATATTCTATGTAAGGGTATTGTCAAAGTTCTAATTAAAGAGACAGAAGAAACCACCAAGAGAAGTATGTTTTTGAAAACTTCTGTGTGTGTTTGTTTTGTTATATTTTGTTTTAGTAGCAATGTTGAGAGATCCTTCCCTTTCATGGAAACAAGAGTTGTATTTATTTGAGGAATTTTTTTTTCCTTAAAGGAAGAAATTAGAGTGGAGAGACAGCAGGGTCTATCATAAAAGACCTTGTAGATCAATTTAAAGAGCTGAAATTTTATTCCACATGGATGGGAAGAGAATGTCATTAAGGAAATGAATTATGTATTTTGATTTATATATGTATTTGCATAAAAAATTTTATAAGATTTTTCAAATTCAGAAGCATTGCATATTCCTTGTAACACATTAATCTCATTGAGGTTAACCTAACTTTGTGGTTTTGTCAACTTAAAACAACACGTAGAAAATCACGTAGAGGCCCTATCTTATCTACTCTGGAAGTTAGAATATTGAAGAATAAGAAAACATATCTTAGACTTGACCATTGTGTTTCAGTAGGAAATAGTAGAAGATATCTGTATATTTCTCATTATTTTTTAATTGAAAGATAGCATTGTATGTTTCTGTGTGTAACATGATGTTTTGAAGTACGTATGCATTGTGGAATGGTTAAATCTAGCTAATTAATGATTGCCTTTTCTCACATAGTTATTTTTGTGGTCATTCTTATTGGTCATAAAATTCCATTGAAAGTGACTCAAGAGTGTAATGGAGTTTCCATGTCATGTAACCTTGATGTGTTCTTGTTTGTTTTCTGTGTTGCTTATATAGCTTTAAAGTTTTTAAGTTTTAAAATTTTTTTAACTTTGAGTTTCAGGGGTGCATGTGCAAGTTGGTTATATAGATAAACTGCATGTCATGGGGGTTTGGTGTATGTATTATTTCATCACCCAGGTAATAGGCATAGTATCCACTAGGTAGTTTTTCTATCCTAATCATCTTCCCACTAAAGTTTTACACTCTGATCTCTAAAACATCATCTTTTTCAAAAGATAGGGTGAAATTTTCATAATAAACTCAGATAATATATGAAAACAGATGAATTCCATTGCATAGATTATTTAAAAAAGTATAACAGCCTCATTGTTTGGCATATAAAACCAAAAGCCTAGAAATCAAGTGTTAACTTAGGTCTCGGAGTGAAATGCCTTTTAGCTAACATGGATACCTAATTCCCTGAGATCTTTTTCACTTCCTTCCTTTTCACTATGCTCTATAATGGCTTTCACAAGAAACTAACTAAAAAGCTAAAAAGCTAACTCTTAGATTACTTTTCTAACACTCTTTAAGAGCATAATAATTAACTTCTACTTGGGTGCATACCCCTTCAAGTATACTGGTGCTGACCACATACTATTTTGATTTAACACAACGACGTCTATCCTCAAATTATGAGTGTTATTGCTAAATGATTAGAAAAAGAATTTAGCTGAAATAATATAGTTATCTGAAAAGTGTTTTTTTAAACATGCCACAAAAAAGCATGTTTTTCCCTTGGATAGGACCCCAAGTTAGGTTTTAAGCATGTTTGTTTTACATACTTAGGCTGTATGGTATAGCCTACTGATTGGTCCTAGGTTACAAACCAGTAAAGTAGATTACTGGGCTGAATAATGTAGGCAATTGTAACACAGTGGCATTTGTGTGTATCTAAACATAGGAAAGGTACAGTAATGATATGGTATGAAAGATAAAAAGTGGCATAGCTGTATAGGGCACTTACATGAATGGAGCTTGCAGGACTGAATGTTGTTTGGGGTGAATCAGTGGGTGAGCAGTAAGTGAATGTGAAGGCCTAGGACCTTCCTGTACATCTCTGTAGACTTTATAAACACTGTACACTTAGGCTACACTAATTTTAAAACATTTTTCTTCTTCAGTAATAAACTGACCTTAGCTTACTGTAACATTTTACTTCATAAACTTTCAATATTTTAAACTTGTAATAATACTTAGCTTATAACACACATTGTACAGCTATACAAAATATTTTCTTTGTGTCCTTATCTAAAGATTTTTTTGTATTTTAAAATGTTACATTTTATTTTTTACTTTCTAAACTTTTGTTAAAAGTAAGACACAAACACACATTAGCCCAGGCCTACAAAGGGTCAGGATCATCACAACCACTGTCTTCTACCTCCACATCTTATCCCACTGGAAGGTTGTAAGGGCCAGTATCACCTATGCAGCTCGCATTGCCTATGACAACAATGCCTTCTGGAATACCTCCTGAAGAACCTGCCAAAGGCAATTTTGCAGTTAACTCAAAAAAAAAAAAAAAAAAAAAAAA
>NW_016818327.1:1087760-1096844 GCF_001698545.2 Rhinopithecus bieti
AAAAAAAAAAAAAAAAAAATAGAAGGAGTACACTCTAAAGTAACAATAAAAGTACAGTATAGTGAATACACAAACCAGTAACACAATCGTTATCATTGTCTACTATTATGTAGTGTACATAATTTTATGTGCCATACTTTTACACAACTGATGGCACAATAGGTTTGTTTACACCAACATCACCACAAACATGTGAGTCATAATGTGTTTCACTGTGATATTAAGACAGCTATGACATCCATAGGCAATAGGAATTTTGCACCTCAATTATAATCTTATGGGACCACTTTCTTAATGCAGTCCATCAGTGACCAAAATATTATTATGTGGCTCGCTCATCACTGTATTTGGTTGAATGTCCCTCTAGGTGTGTTTGTGAGAGTGTTTCTGGATGATATTAACATTTTAATGGGTAGATTGAGTAAAGTGGATTCTTTCCCAATGTTGATGAGCCTTATCCAGTCTGTTGAAGGCTCAAATAGAACAAAAGGCTGAATAAGGAAAAATTCACTCTCTCTGCCTGATTGTATTCAAGTTAGGACATTGGCCTTCTCCTGCCTTTGAACTCAGACTCAGACTGGAACTTACACTATCAGCTCTCTTGTTTCTCAGGTGTTCAGAGACTCAGAATGGAACCATACCATTTGTTCTAGTGGGTCTCCAGTTTGCCAACTGCAGATCATGGGATTTTACAGCCTCCATAATCACATGAGCCAATTTCTTACAGTAAACAAAACTCTCTCTCTCTCTCTCTCTCTCTCTCTCTCTCTCTGTCTCTCTCTCTTTCTGTGTGCATGTGTGTTTGTGTGTGTATATTTACACACAGATTGTTTCTTTGGAGAGCCATGACTAATACAATGAGATTATTCATCACAAATAGAGAAGAACAATGAAATAAAACATCTATATTTACCACACTACCTTAATTCAAAACCAATTTGAAATCATTTTTCTGATGCCTCAGGGTTCATTAGAATTAATGAACTGGGTCAGGCATGCCTGTAATCCCAGCACTTCGGGGGACCGAGGTGAGTGGATCACTTGAGCCCAGGAATTTTACATCAGCCTGAGCAACATGATGAAACTCCATCTCTACTAAAAATACAAAAAATTAGCTGGGCATGGCAGCATGCACCTGTAGTCCCAGCTAGGCAGGAGGCTGAGGTGGGAGGATCACCTGAGGTCAGGAAGTCAAGGCTGCAGTGAGTCATGATGGCAACACTGAACTCCAGCCTGGGTGACAGGAGTCAGACTCTGTCTCAAAAAAAGAAGAGAGAGAGAGAGAGAGAGAGAGAGAGAGAGAGAGAGAGAGAATTAATGGAATAACCCTTAAGAAAACATTCTATAGTTAAAAATGAAACTATTTTGTGAGCTAGTATTATTGTGAATAAGAATAAACTAGGGTCAAAAAGCACAAAACTAAAAAAAAAGCAGCAGCTACATGTAAATATTCATTTGGAATATGAACTACAATTGAACATGTTAAAATAGAATTGAATTATTTTAAAAAGCTTCATATGCATTATTGTATATTAAGCTTTATCATTATCGATAGTATCATACTGGACTACAGTTAGGAAAACAGCATTGTTTCTAACATGGCAGATGTTCTTTTTAAAATTTCTGAATTTGTTGCAGAAGGCAACAAACCAAAATAAGTATCTGAAATTGTTAATGCCTTCTCTGTCAAATATTCATAGCTCTAAAAGCATAGGATGATAATTAGCTTGCTGAACTGAGAGGAGAGATAAATGGAATGCCTTCCGTGGGATGGAAAGATCACATGCACAACATTGGTAGCAATACCTTCAAGTTTTCAGTACGACTATAACAAAATTCAAAGCCTTTCTGATACTCTATATTTTGGATGTGTTCTTTTTCTTCACTCTCTGTAAGCTCTGTCCATATTGTTGAGAAATTTCATGATTCTTCACGTGGACACTGATAGAATCTGGAGTCTGTGATGTACAGCTTTATTTGTTTAGCTGTTTTCTGCTATACAAGTATAATATGAAACACTATACTTCTAATAGTCTGTCCTGTATCATCTTACATTTTTTAAAATGAGATTTGCTTATTTTAAAGTACATATTTCTTTAGTTTATATATATATTCTTTGCTCAAAAGTAAATTTCCTGTAGACATATGTTGTATTAGTCCATTTTCACACTGCCATAAAGAACTACCTGAGACTGGATAATGGATAATTCATAAAGAAAAGACGTTTAATTGGCTCACAGTTCTGCATGGCTGGGGAGGCCTCGGGAAACTTACAATCATGGCAAAAGGAGAAGGGGAAGCAAGGCATGTCTTACATGGTGGCAGGAGACAGAGAGCGAGAGAGGAAGTGCCATACTTTGAAACCATCAGTTCTCATGAGATCTCACTCTCTGTCATGAGAACAGCAAGGGGGAAATCCAGCCCTATGATCCAATCACCTCCCACCAGGCCCCTCCTCTAACATTGGGAATTACAACTCAAGATGAGATTTGGGTGGGAGATGGAGCCAAACTATATCATATGTGATCACTCTAAATGGAGGGCCAAATAAGTACCCTCCTCAGCTGAATTGAAATGGCCCTATAATTCTAATAGGAAAAGAGAGAATAATTTCCATGATAACTCATGACAATTGGCATTTTAAAACACAAAATGAAATTCTTCCCTATTGAGATTCCCTAAGATATTGTCTGCCAATGTTAAAAGAATTAATATAGATAGTTACATGTAATTCAAAACTAATCTAGTGATATTTTACTAAAATGTTTATTTTCACAAAATACTCTCACATTCAACTTATTAAAAGATGTTAAGAGAATATGGACATTGCTATCAACTCAATTTTTAAAAATTAGATGAAATATTTACTTGACTTTAAATTATACTAGAAGACTACAGTAACCAAAACAGCATGGTACTATATAAAAATAGACATATAGATCACTGGAACAGAATAGAGATCCCAAAAATAAAGTGACATACCCACAACCAACTGATCTTTGGCAAACTCAACAAAAATATATAATGGGGAAATGACACCCTATTCAGTAAATGGTGCTGGGAAAAATGGATAGCCATATGCAGAAGAATAAAACTGGACTCATACATCTCATTGTATACAAATATTAACTCAAGATGGATTAAAGACCCAAATTAAGACCTGAAACTATAAAAACCCTAGAAGAAAACTCAGGAAAAACTCTTCTGGACATTGGCCTAGGCAAAAAATTTATGACCAAGTTCTCAAAACACAAGCAACAAAACAAAAGAGATAAATAAAGGCATCTCTGATCATCTTGTACATTTAAAAAATGAATTTTAAAATTGAAAATTAATTTTAAGATGAGTTTAAAAAATGAGACTCAAATAAAATGGAAGAAGTGAGAGAACTATATGCAACCACTGTCCAAAAATACAAAAATATAAAGTGTATTGCTTTAATAAATTTTATTTATTAAATACAAATTATTTATTAAATTAATGATTTTTATTTATTAAATAGAATTAGAGCTGCCACAATGAATTACCATATATTTGTTGACTTAAAGCAACCAAAATGTATTCTCTCATAGTTTTAAAGACCAAAATTCCAAAATTGAGGTGTTGGTAGTGTAACCCTGCCTCCAAAAGCTCTTTGGGGGAAGGTTTCTTTGCCTCTTCCTTAAGGAGCTTCTGGTGGCTCCTTATGTTTCTTGGTTATAGGCAGCATCACTCCAATCTCTGCTTTCATCTTCACATGGCCTTTTCCCCTGTGTCTGTGTCTAAAATCTCGCCCTCCTCTCTCCCTCTTATAAAGACACCATTTATTGATTTAGGGCACTCTAAATCCTGAATCATCTCATCTTGAGATTCTTAACTAATTCTGCAAAGATCCTATTTCCAAGTAAAGTTACATTCTCAGGTACTAGGGGTTAAGACATAGATCTATCTTTTGGGGGCCACTATTCAACCCGCTATAATGTCTTAAAATAGGACATTATAAGGAGAAAAAAACAGTGGTGAGCAATAAACCTTGGGTACTTATAGAGTGCTGAAAATATGCACTGTAACTGCTAAACAAGAACTTTTGAAATAGAAGACAATTTTTGGAATACTGCAAGGGAAATTCTAATAATAGTCTAGAACTAAAAATACTAGTCTATCTCAGCAAAACCCAGGAGTAGAAGGGAGAGAGAGAGTTAAAGGAAGTGAAAATAGTTCATACTGTTCACTTGTTGAATGGAAGATAAAAGCAATGGGAAAATAGAACATCTTGATGAAGAAATAGTTAGAAGCTTATTTTCATATATCAGAGAACTAAGTGCTAGATCATGAGTTCCAGAAAAAGGAAGAGAATTTTCTGTACTTTAACAAGAGGAAAGAAGGACATGGACAACTTGGCCAACATACCCTCGCACCAAGGAAAGCAACACTGTGAAGTAAGTAGTAATATAATAAAATGGAAGAAATAAAGCATATCAAGTATATCACTAAAATGGCAGCTGTGCCAAAATTATTATATAAATTGAATATAATTACACTTTAAACAGGGATTCTTTGAATGATAGATTTCAATAATCTTAGAATTCATATGGAAGAGTGAATATCCTAGGGAAGAGGGAAGACCTTACTTATCTATGAAGACATATATAAAACAACTGAAATCAAATACATGTACAGCTGCTGTTAGAAAACAAAAATCAGAGAAACATAGACATTTGAGAAACAAACCCCAGAATACATGAGAAGTTAATACTGCAAAAAAGTGGGTACTTCACCTTTTGGAAAATTTATTAAATGATATGCACAATTGCCTATCTACTAAAAAAATGAAACTGAACACATATCACACAGCATATTCCAGATTTAAATATAAGCATAAATAAAATATAGGAATGGGGGAGACCTTCACCAAGAATATAAAACTCAAACTATGATAAAGAGACATATTGATTATAGAATATTTAGTAGTATTTCAACAATACTATAAACAAAGGTGGTAAACAAATGATAAGGAAAAATTATTTCCAGCATAGAAGAAATATAAATAATAAAGACAAATGACATAAATAGGACTTCTACACATTGACCAGAAAAACAAACAATCCAATAGAAAAATAAGCAAAGGATATGACTAATCAATTTCTCAATATTGATGGGGATGCAATTAAAAGAATATTTGTTGTATGGGTGGCGTAAATGGGGACTATTACAATATCTATGGATATCACTCTGGTATTGTCTACTAGATAATTCCACATAGCCATCCCACTCTTGGAAATCTGCCCCATTAAATAAATGCCCAGTATGTAAGTGCCATGGATTGAATTGTGTCCCACCAAAATTCATATGTTGAAGCCCTAACCCCCAATGTGATGGTGTTTGGACATGGGGCCTTTGGGAAGTAATTAGGTTTGGATGAGGTCATGAGGGTGAGGCTATCATAATGGGCTCAGTGCCCTTATAAGAAGACATCAGAGAGTAGAGAACTCTCTTGCACGCGTGGCATGCTCTCTGTTCCTCTTTCCCCACCTTCTTCTCTCTCTCTCTCTCTTGCAATCTCCTTCTCTCTCTCTCTTTCTCCTCCCTCCCTATCCTTGCAGGTGCTGAGGAAAGGCCATGTGGGCACACAGCAAGATGGCAGCCATCTACAAACTAGGAAGAGAGCCCTTACCAGAACCCAACCGTTTTGGCATCCTGATCTGAGACTTCCAGGCTCCTCAAAGAAAATAAACTGTGAGAAAATAAATTTTTGTTGTTTAGTCTACCCAGTATCTTCTTATGGCAGCCCAAACTGACTTACATGGTAAGAACGTATGAACAAATATGTCTGTTGCAGTCTAGTTTGTGTTGGGAAAAAAAATCTTGAAAAAATTGAATGCCTAATAACCTATAACCCCTCCACATCATGAAATACTTAGCAGCTATCAAAAAACAGTAGTTATTATATTAGAAGCATATGGCTGAATTGGGATTTATAACAGGGATTAAGTGGAAAAAATCTAAACAGTATATAATATTTTCTAATTGTTTGAAAATTATACTACTATATGTTTTAAAATAAATAACAATATCCCAAACGTGAATTTTTGTCATCAGAGAATATCAGTAGATACCCTACAGCTTGAGAAAAATTGAGGTAAGAGAGATTTAGGTAAAGTACAGGTTAAGATATCATAAAACCAATTCTAGTGTGCAGAGAGACGGAAAAGGAAGAGCTAGGTGAAAGACTTGTAAATTAGCAAAACCACACTAGAAGACAGGGTGGCATTTTTCATCAAATTGAAGATAAGCATATGACCCAGCAATTTCTCAATTGGATATAAACTCTAAATGATATCATGCCCTTGTATTCCAGGATACATATACACAAACGTTCACAGCCCCATCTTGGCAACAGTTAATACCTGAAATAATTCAAATACCTATCAGGAGTAAAACGGATCATCTAAATTTAATATGTTCATATAATTTAATTTTACTTAGCAGTGCTTTTCATAATGCATCATAATTACCTGAAGGGCTTGCAAAAACACAGTGCTGCTCCATATCCCAGAATTTCTGATTCAGTAGGTCTGTGATAGAAATTTCTAACAGCAGCAGGCTGACTCTGGTGGCCAAGGAACCATAGTTGGAGTTCCATTTCTATAAAGTAATACAAGTTAACACCTGCAGCCACATCCAATAACAATAAATCTAACACACTAATGAACAGAAGATAAAAGACAGCTGGGCACAGTGGCTCACACCTGTAATCCCAGTACTTTGGGAGGCCGAGGCAGGTGGATCATTGGAGGTCAGGAGTTTGAGACCAGTCTGACAAACATGGAGAAATCCCATCTCTACTAAAGATACAAAACTAGACAGGTGTTGTGGTGCATGTCTGTAATCCCAGGTACTCGGGAGGCCGAGGCAGGAGAATTGCTTGAAACTGGGGGGCAGAGGTTGTGGTGAGCCAAGATCGCACCATTGCACTCCAGCCTGGGCAAAACTCCATCACACATACACATACACACACACGCGCACACACACACACACATACACACACACAAGATAGTAGACATACCTACAAACTACATGTCTTATAAACTAATTCATATAAAATTCAAGTATGCATAAACTATGTTTTAGGGATAGAATCATAGGTGCTAAAACTAAAGAAAAGTATGAAAACAATTTTCACAAAAGTTGGAATAATGGTTATCTCTGGGGATATGGAATGAGATAGAAACAGAAAAAGTCACACTGAGGGTGCTGAGTTCAGAAAGTGTACTTTTTCTTTATCTGGGTAATGGTTACATAAATGTTGACTTTATAATTATTCTTTTATTCTATTTTATTCCAATTATTCCTTATTCTGTACGTTTATGCAACCTCCCATTTTTATCTTACTATAAAAAATATCAGATACAAAGCAATGATATCTTTACACATATTGGCCTGTATATGATTATATGAACAAGGACCAAGGTATGGAAGATACATATGCCAGCCGTTAATATTGATTTCTGGGGCAAGTGGGAGTAAGGTGACATGGTTTGGCTGCATCCCCACCTAAATCTCTTCTTGAATTTTAATTCCCACAATTCCCACTTGGGAACTGGTGGGAGGTGATTGAATTGTGGGGTTGGGTCTTTTCTGTGGTTCCCACTGTTCTTATGACAGTGGTCAAGTCTTATGAGATCTAATGGTTTGATGAGGGAACCCCGTTTCGCTTGGCTATCATTGTCTCTCTTGCTACGGCCATGTGAGACATGACTTTCACCTTCTGCCGTGATTGTGAGGCCTCCCCAGCCACGAAGAACTGTAAGTCCAATAAACTCTTTTGTAAATTGCCCAGTCTCAGGTATGTCTTTATCAGCAGCGTGAAAATAGACTAATACAGAAGGGAGACGATTGTATATTGTACTATTTAACTTCTCACAAGAAATGCTCATTTGCTTTTTAATTTTGAAAAATTTGTCAGGCAAGGAAAATGTGAATAAAACAGGAGAATTTGTTGGTAAGTTAACTCATCAGACACTGTCTCTGGTCTACTTTCTTAATCCTTTTTCTTCTTTTGTTACCCACATGATATAGCATATATTTAAAACTAAATGGACCCCTAATGTTTTCTTCCTTTTTTTTTTTGCTAGAGATATAATTATAATCAGAATTAGTATAATTTTAAAAATTATATTTTGAGTACTTATGTTTAATCATTATAATAGCTTCATACATTCAGTACAAATATTGAGAATACCAGCCAGTTACTGTGCTGAGGTGAGAAACACAGAAGTGAACAAGAACAGAGTTCTGACACTTAGAGCAGCAGCAGATTAGATGGTGACCAGCTTTAATCAAATGTTGAAACAAATAAGGGTAAAATAACAATCTCTAAATGTGTGCTACATTTGAGTGAACAACCCAGAGCTTGGCCAGGTGTGTTGGGAAGCACTGTACAAGCAAGTTCTCCAGTAATTAATGCATAAACCCAAACCCAGTAGAGTGGCAATATTGTCATTTGTGTTTTTTTTGTTTGTTTGTTTTTTAGTTGTTTGTTTGTTTGTTTTTGAGACAGGGTCTCTCTATCACCTAGGCTGGAGTACAGAGATGTGATCATGGTTCACTGCAGCCTCAACCTCCTAGGCTCAACAGATCCTCCCAACCCTGCCTTGCAGGCAGCTGGGACTACAGGTACACACCACCACACTGAGTTAACTTTTCTGTATTTTTTGTAAAGACAGGGTTTCACCATGTTGACCAGGCTGGTCTTGAACTCCTGGGCTCAAGGGATTTGCCTACCTCAGCCTCTCAAAGTTCAGGGATTATAGGCATGAGCCACCACTCCTGTCCAGACTTAAAGACATTAAAATCATCACTCAAACGGGCCAGGCGCGGTGGCTCAAGCCTGTAATCCCAGCACTTTGGGAGGCCGAGACGGGCAGATCACGAGGTCAGGAGATCAAGACCATCCTGGCTAATACGGTGAAACCCTGTCTCTACTAAAAAATACAAAAAACTAGCCGGGCGAGGTGGCGGGCGCCTGTAGTCCCAGCTACTCGGGAGGCTGAGGCAGGAGAATGGCGTAAACCCGGGAGGCGGAGCTTGCAGTGAGCTGAGATC
>NW_016818327.1:1100547-1115837 GCF_001698545.2 Rhinopithecus bieti
AAAAAAAAAAAAAAAAAAAAAAATCTTTACTCAACTCAAACATGTATTGCTAATAAGCGATCACAAAGATTCAGAGGTTCACCTGAAAACAATGCCTTTGCTATTCCTGACATGTTTTACACTTAAGTTTACATTTTACCCAACATGTGATCTAGTCAGGTTGTAAACATCATAGTACCGTGCCTTTTGGAAGGAGGTTGACAAATAATCATAAAATATTTCAATATATATATATATATTTCTTAATATGAATTTACTATTCAGTTTGCTTAGTCTCTGATCTCTCTGGTTCCCTCTTCCAACAGCAGTCAGAGTTGAGTTATTTACAGAAAGTTCAGACTGTGTTTTGACTTGAGCACTTACCAACTAAAACAATTAAATAACATAAAAATACTAGGTAGTCTCTAGCATGTGGCAACTGATCAATAAATGTTAATTTCCTTTCCCCTTCCCTTCTCCAAACCACTATTTCTTAGAAATAAGAGCTAAGTGCTTTGGATTGATATTCAAGGTCTTTAGATGGTCCACTCCCCACCCCACCTCATCTACCTTTCTAAGCTTACTTTTAATATATCTTGCCATGTTCTGTGGAGCTTTGTTCACTCTTTAACTCAAGCAGCTCCCTCAGCCAGGAATGTCCTCTCCCTACATTGCCAGCAATTATAATTGTATGCAGTCCTTAAGATAAAACTTTGGTACTGTCTCCCTTCCTCAATCAGTTTGCACTGCAGACATTTCCAAGTGCATCACTCTGTTTTCCACATCCCCAACTTTTCGTCATTCTCTGCTTCCTTGTAGAATTATAGTTCTCATAAATTGCTTGTGTCTCTATTCTCCTGCCTTGCTAGAGAGGAGATGTTAGACAACAAATGCAAAACCCTAAGTACAGGTACCATATTTCATTTCTGGATTCGTCACTGCAATATAATTAAATTTAAGTGATTGGTATATGTTTTGACAAAATATAAACATTATCAAGTGTTGATTCAGCCATGTGGCTAGTAATGTTCAGTTTGTAACTGTAAGTCCATTATGGAACATTTCTCCTTCCATCCCTTTTATTCATTCCCTCATATATATACATATAAAAATGTACACATATCCATTTGTACATACTAACATGGATACATATCTGCCTCCTTCATTAGATGCAGCTTGTTGCACACAGGGGGTTATATACACATGCATTGCTCCAGTTCCAATGCGGAATACTGGACTGTGCACGTGGTAGATACTCTGATTATTTGGTTATTCTTTCACTCAATCAACAAATAGCTGTAGGTGCCTGCCCCGTGTGAGGGCTGCCCTAGGTATTTGGAATACGATAGTGAACAAGACAGATACAGTTTCTGCACTTAAACTATGTCAGTCCTGGCATTTTACTTACTCTAACGTAGTGCACATGTTTTGAAGACTCTTTCATTTTTTTCCTTTCATTATACCCAATCAACAATTTGTCACTAGATTGCATATTACTTGTCTGCTCTGAAACCTGCCACTAATGCAACTTTTATCCTTAATTTTCTAGCACCCTGATTAGCTTGTATCTGCATAAATTCAGTTTATCTTTTCCAAAATGAATTATGGGGCTTTAGTTTCTCCCCTAATCCTATCTTTCATATTGATGACTGGCAAATCTACCTTAAACGCACAATGCTGAACATAATAAACTTGGAATGATTGACTGATTGATGAGTTGATGTTAACCTCACCATATGCAATGTCTCTCTACTCTGTTATATAACATTTACATTCTTCTGTCCAAATTTCAGAGACATGGATAATCTAGTCCTGCTCATTTTATACTTTATTACTGCCCAGTTACTGACTAGTCACTTTGCTGTCCAAACACAACATGCTCATTCATTCAATTATATGATAGCTATTTTTCAATTCATGGCTTTCTGCTCTTGCTTATTGCTGATTCACTAAGAAAGTTACTCATATGAAACATCTTTCCTTTTGTTCATCCCTTCTCTAAACTCAACAATGTTTCTCAGTTCTATTCCAGAGCTAACGTGTTTATGAAATCTTAGATCAATCTATTCTGTAATGTCTCTCCTTTTATTTGTTATTTTGTGTCACAAAGCTTGTTCTTTCTTTGAGTTTTTGATTTTTAACATTTAGGTTTACTATCTCAATCAGATTACACATTTCATTCATTCATTCTACCGACCTCTCTAGGGCATCTACCATGTGCCGGGCACTATGCTAGATGCTAAATACAAAAACGTAGTCCTTGACTTTCCGAAACTTCAGTCTGGAGAAGGAAAGTTTCAGATACATGATTATTTTAATATATTACAATGTGTGCTGTTTTTGAATTATTTTACCAGAGATCATATCTATCTGACAAGAGAAGCTCATTCTACACATAATGTAGCCTACTGATGGACATATAATATGCCTTGACATATAACCACATCTGAACTGCATTCATCTGAACTACAATATATTCTGAATTCATAAATAATTCTTAAGTTGTTACTATTTTAAAAGACTAATGAAGATAAAATATTTATAGATATATAAAAATATCTCATTACCTGGAGATAATGACACATTTTGTTTGATTTATATGATAGCATGAAAGTCACTGAATTGAGCAAACTTATAGGTGATCTTAATAACAGATGTAGAAACAAATGTGAGTACCTTTGCAAAAACAACCTTGAATCAGACTGTTATGGGATTAGTAAATATTGTAAGAAGACATTAACTTTCCCTGTTGACTAAACTTTCTGCTGAATTATAGCCATTTTGCAACATAATACTTTAAGTAGGTAAATGAGCCCGTTGATTTTTTTGTTCTCCTGTATGCATAGAAGGTGTAACAATAAATATTGGCTGATGGTGACAGTGGATATGTGGTTTACAAACTGTTAGCAATAATGGGGAAAAGATTAAAAATTCTCATATGAATCTAAAATAACCTTTCAATTTTAAGCACGACATTTGGTCCCCAAGTGATACACATCTATAAGAATATTTATTGTACTACGAAGATATTTACTATCAATCCGCCGGGTGCACTGGGTCATGCCTGTAATCCCAGCACTTTGGGAGGCCGAGGTGGGCGGATCACAAGGTCAGGATTTTGAGACCAGCCTGGCCAACATGGTAAAACCCCATCTCTACTAAAAATACAAAAAAAAAAAAAAAAAAATAGCTGGGGGTGGTGGTGTGCACCTGTAATCCCAGCTACTCAGGAGGCTGAGGCAGGAGAATCGCTTGAACCCGGGAGGTGGAGCTTGCAGTGAGCCGAGATTGTGCCACTGCACTCCCATCTGGGGGACAGAGCAAGACAAGACTCTAGCTCAAAAAAAAAAAAAAAGATATTTACTATCAATCTGGGAAAGGCATCATTACTTATTTCAGAATCAAGCTAAGTCATGGGTTTAATTTCATTGAAATCACAACTAATAACCTGATCATGAGGTGGTGTGGACACACCACTCTCTGCTTCACATCAGGAATTGGACTCACTCTCCCTTGTTTGAAGACAAAGTGCATACATGCATGCAGTCTCTTTTGCTGAAAGATAGAGATTATACAGATACAAATACATTGCTTGTGACAATGCAGAGTATGGGAAAAATTAGAATCCATGAACTTCCAGCTAACCTGATTTTACTCATTGTAATCTCCAGTCCGCTAATGATGGGCTTCAGAGTTTGGAAAAGGTGGGTGAGAAGCCAACTGGAGATGTGTCTTGAACTACTTTTGGTTCATAGTCACATAAATATTCTAATATTTTAGAGCAAATATATATTTAATAATTAAGTGTATTGTTTTTTATTTATATAATTCCTCTGAGGTATTTTTTCAAAATGTATGACTCTTTAAATTCAGAATTCCTCAAAATTTAAAAAGCAGTATTTTTGAACTCCATAGCTAAGTTATGTTAAATTTGGCCACAGTGACTCTCGTCATGCCCAGCTAACATACTGAATGATGTTTATTGAGTACTACACTAAAATGTCTGCCTTTACAACAAGTGAAAAAAGAAGCAAAATATGGAATATTCTCCTTTTATATTTCTATCAGTAACTTTCTTATATTTATTTTATAATTTTATTTGTTTTGGAACTCAGGTGCAGAGAGTTGGATTAATTCTACCCTTCATTTCATCACCCATTATCATCATTGGTATTTGGAGAACCCATGCAAACTTCTCTCAGCTCAGTCACCAGCAGTTCAGGAGAATTTCCTTTCACCCATACCTGCACCATCACTTGGTAATATTCAACTCTCTACATTTGCCCATTTAAAGTATGAAATAGCAGGAGAGCAATTTTTACCTAAAATTAAGATGATGGACCTTGACCCTAAACAGATTTTGTGGCACATAGAATTTGAGGGTGATCAATTAATATGGCAAAGTGTTAACAAATATTTTATTTAAAAAATTTTAATGAAATTTCTCATTATATAGAAAGAATATCCATACTGAAAATAGAATTTGGATATTCCTAGAAAACATGTACCTTTTATTTTTTGGTCAAAGAATCATTTTTCACATGAGTACTTTTCTTTCTTTCTTTTTTTAATTTCAAGCAGTTTAAAGTACAGATAAATTCATTTAATGAACATTAATCTACTTTACTGATACTTGAAAATTTCTAGTGACCAAATGAAAATAAAAGAAAAATAAACAGAAATGACAATTATGTAGTTTCTAAAAGGAAAACCATATTAATAGAGTGAAGGTTTTTTCTTCCTCAAAGTTCTTTTCTATACGGACACTGGTCTTGGAAGCATAAGAAAATGAGGTAAAGTATTGTATTTTAAAACTTACACACAATTAGCAAGAGGTTTAAGTGCATTAAAAATGCCAAGTAGAAAAATGCTTTAGATTTTAAAGTAGCTACTGCATGGCAAGTAATTAGGAAAAATACTTTGCAAGGAGTTATAGATTAAAGACAATTATTTCGTAATGAANGAAAATTTCTAGTGACCAAATGAAAATAAAAGAAAATAAACAGAAATGACAATTATGTAGTTTCTAAAAGGAAAACCATATTAATAGAGTGAAGGTTTTTTCTTCCTCAAAGTTCTTTTCTATACGGACACTGGTCTTGGAAGCATAAGAAAATGAGGTAAAGTATTGTATTTTAAAACTTACACACAATTAGCAAGAGGTTTAAGTGCATTAAAATGCCAAGTAGAAAATGCTTTAGATTTTAAAGTAGCTACTGCATGGCAAGTAATTAGGAAAAATACTTTGCAAGGAGTTATAGATTAAAGACAATTATTTCGTAATGAACAGAAACAACTATCTAAAATGACTCATTTAATTGGTTTGACATTTGAAACCAAAACTCGAAAGAATGAGAATTTTAAATCACTTTGTGATTAAAATAGAATTTAGTCTTCTGAACTAATTTAGCTAGAAATTATTAGAAGTGTCTAATGGCTATAGGATATAGTGAAGTTAGCATTTGTGTTTTCGTGAATGGAGACAGAACAAAAATGGATTTGTTTCCAAAAATGATTTACTATGTAACTGTGATCAACTCTGCTTGTCCAATGTCTAGTTCTGAGAGACAATATTTGCAATTTTGTTACATCATTTGACCCATGCCTTTAAACAGTAAGGTTTTTTTTCTTTTCTTTTCTTTTCTTTTTCTTTGCTTTGAGACAGGGTCTCATTCTGTCACCCAGGCTGGAGTGCAGTGGCACAATCACAGCTTACTGCAACCTTGACCTCCCCAGACTCAGGTGATCCTCTCACCTGAGTCTCCTGAGTAGCTGGGACTATAGGCATGTGCCACTGCTCCCAGCTATTTTTTTTTATTTTTTGTAGAGATGGGGTTTCACCATGTTGCCCCGGCTGGTCTCAAACTCCTGACCTCAAATGATCCCCCCACCTTGGTCTCCCAAGTGCTGAGATTACAGGTGTGAGCCATGCTGTCCAGCCAGTAAGTTTTTCTTAATCTGTTTTATGGCATGTTGGGGGCCTAGGGAACAACTTAAATTTCTTCTCTCAGATCTCTGTAGATTGAAGATGGTCTGAAGATTTTTAGGCAGATACTAACTAATATGTAAAAAATAGTTTCTAGTATTCTACAAATACTGCAGGAAAAGTGCCAGAAAGAGACTGAATTTGTTGCGTTTTATTATGCTAATGTAGCTGCAGGCAAATTCCATTTCAAACTGGGGCCAAAGTGCCAGATCAATGCAGAGGAATCCTTCTGCAAGGAAGGAATTGTCACTTTCTAACAACATCAGTAAGCTGAGGCTATCTTTATTCAGCAGCCATTATAAAATAAGACAAAAAGGAAATTGCCCTGGCTAATCATGAGATGTCAGTCTTTCTCTCCACTGTTCTATCTCTCTTCCTTTCTCCTCATTCTCGGACTTCAAACAGGAAAGGAGGAACCAGCCTGTCATCAGGACTGATCCCTTTCCCTCTTCTCATACGAACCAAGAGGCTAGAAAGGATGGTTGTCTGATTACATTTAGCATATCAGGTCTTAGCTTGAATTCTGGGACAAGAGCAAAAAACCCATTTAACATCCTTTCATAAGAGAAAAATGAGATACACCTGAGAATGAAAATAGCTTGATTAGCAAGAACAATTAATGATACCAATAATAAATGTTTTTTGTAGTTTATAATAGGAAGGATAGGAGAAAAAGTCAGAGAGAGATCTGTTAGCATTCTAAAACTTTACCATGGTAATTGAGTAATAGCACATATGCAATTCATTTCCTATAAGAATATAGGTTAAATCCAGAGTTCCTTGTATGCTAATAAAAATGTTTTATAGTTTCAAATGACTGTGATATATAATGCAGCAGGCACTTAGGGGTAAGGATATACAGAGAAGGGAGGATCGTTCGGTGAGTTTTAAATATGAGGTATTCGGAGTAGGAACCACCTAAACTATCCCAGTAAAATGATGCAGAGAAGGAGCAGTGCAAGCCCCGTGAGATAGCATGGGATTACTCTGACAGGGAGGCGCACTGTTCATATTTCTCTGGAAGAGAGAACCTGCTCTAAGGAGTGCAGTTAGCTAACAACATCCACCAGCTGCACCATCAGGATCTGCTGCAGCTTAGGTGCTGAGACCCTGCTCTCCCCAGGATGTCTCCAGTCATTGACTAAACATAGTGGCCATTTCTGTCTAAGACAGGACACCTCTAATGGAACTATTGCTCTAGGAATCCCCCTTGGCCTGGCTGAGACTTTCTAAGAGCTCTAAGAAGTCTGAGCTTCTTAAGAAATCTTCCTTTCCTCTCTTCTCACAAGTGGCAGACTTGCATTGCATTTGAAGACTCTCCCTGCCTGCTCCTGGTTCCTCTTCCCAAGCATTTGTCCCAATAAATTTCTGGCACTTCTAATTCTGTCCTAGTGTCTGCTTCCTGAAAAGCTTTAACAGACACAGGGAATGGTTTGACAGTGTTTATTTTGTCAGAGGGAAAGCATAGCAGAAGGTTCTTAATGATAGTGTTAAGGCAGATATTTATCATTTCAGTGCCCAATCTAAAACCGTATCTGAAATTTTCCTGTGCAGCAGTGTGATAGACTAGATGTATCAATCACCTTCTGTACTGAAAATTAAGCAGCTGGATTAACTATTTTTAAATATGCTCTTAATTCCACCAGTGACCTGGCATTTAGAAAGGAAAACACAGAGGCCAAAACCCAAGTTAAACTGGAAACTAAAATGCTTAAATAAAGGGCTAAAGCTAGCTTTCATCATGAGGATATTTGGTAGACTTTGTGAACTTCATCTTTGATTTTCATGACCATTCAGGATATCGGAGAGATCATAAAGAACTAGCTGATAAAGCCCAGGGCACAATAAAGTCAGGAAGCAATGTTTCCACATAAAGCCACCACATTATAAGAGTAAACAAGAAATAAATATGCCACAGCCATTCTGCCAGACCTGTAAAAGTGCCAAGAATTCTAACAAAAGTTGCTTCTCTCAAACTCTATTGATAAATTAAGAAAACATCTGTCCTAGAAAATGTGTAACATAAATTCAACATTACAGCAGCTTGAAAAAATTCAACTTTGTGGCATATTTTTGGCCTGCATTCCCATTGATTAGATGTTTGAAGAGCCTTGGATCACAAATTTAATATGAGGTGGTCCCAGGTTAATGTTTTTAAGTGCTTGGAAGAAACAAACACAAAATCTTCAATAAGAAATGCCCCAGACCTTAAAAATTGTCACAAATAATGTTATGAGGTATGATATCATAGTAAAAAGTCACAAACAAACTGGGAAAAGGCACCATGCCTGAGAATGTAGAGAAACAATATACTACAGAGTGAGGCCAGCAAAGACTCATGATATAATTATCAAATAGAGAATATGGAATGTATTTTTTAACAAGCTTGCAGAAATAAAAGAAGGTTTTGAAAGATGAATAAATAGCAAGGATCCATGCAAACGTTCAAGCATATATTTCAATAAATAAAATGTAACATTTATAAATGAAAGAGACAGTAACTGAAGAGAATAAGTGAATTAAAAGATAAACCTGAAGAAGTCAACTGGAAAACAGCATAAAGAGAAAAAATATGAAAATAAGTGAAGTTACATGAAAGATACTCATCATGCAAAAATTTAGAGAGGAAGTAGAATAAAAATGAAACAGATATAATATTTGAAAAGATAATGGCTGAGAATTTTCTGGAACTTATCAATGATATAAGATTTAAGGAACACCAAAAACTACAAATTTATCTTTGGTTGAATTGAATAATTGTTGGTAGATAAAAGAACACTTCTTGCAGATAATTATTGTTAATCTGAAGAACATGAAAGACAAAGAGATTTCAAAAGCAGCCAGAAAAGAAAAGAAAAACATCTTCAAAAGATTTACAATTAGAATGATGGCTGACTTCTTTTGTGTATGGTCATTGCAGCACTATTTACAATATTAAAGACATGGAATCAACCTAAATGCCCATCAGTGATAGACTGGGTAAAGAAAATGTGGTACATATACACCATGGAATATTATGCAGCTATAAAAAAAGAATGAGATCATGTCCTTTGCAGGAACATGGATGGAGCTAGAGGTCATTATCCTTAGCACAGTAACACAGGAACGAAAAAACAAATATTACATGTTCTCACTTATAAGTGGGAGTTAAATGATGAGAACACATGGTCACATTGAGGGGAACAACACATACTGGGTAAATATATCAGGGTAATGAAATAATCTGTACAACAAATGATGAGACATAGGTTTACCTATGTAACAAACCTGCACTTGTACCCCTAAACTTAAAAGTTAAAAAAAGGAAACGATAAAGTAATATATTTAAGTTCCTGAGAAGGGGTAAAAGCTGGTTCTAAGTCAAAAAAAAAAAAAAAAAAAAAAAAAAAAAAAAATGCAAAGGTGTTTTGGGACAAACAGAAATTAAGATAGTAAACAACTAATAGTCTGTCACTAAAGGAAATTTTAAAGAGTGTGCTCTAAGCAGAAAGAAATGTTCAAAATGCAACATGAACAAATAAAGTGCTAAATATTTAGCATGGATAAGATGCTAAATATTTAAATCCAATTAAATAAAAATCTCAGTTACATAAAGCAAAATAATAATGTATTATGAAGTTAAAACTGTAATGGAACTAAATTACCTGGCAATTATAGTATAAAATTTAGGAGGAGGTGATTAGAATTAAAGAGGTCTAAAGTCTTTTTGTTGTTCATAAGAGTGGTAAAATAATGACTGAATTTAGGCAAAAAGTATGAGTAGAAATAAATTCCATGGCATATTTAATACTTGTGGCAAACATTTCAATTGAAAATACTGGATCAAGCAAACAAAGAGCTAAAATACAGGCTAAGGCCATCTATAGACCATCTATCTACCATAGACATATTTAAACACATTTAAAGTTTAAATAAAAAGGATGAAATATGGCATATCAGGGAAATTTTAACCAATATAAACCTGAGCCATGTATACCAATGATAAAGAGATTGTACAACAAAAAAAACAAGACTTAAAATCACCAGAAAGTAAAATTTAAACTAGCAAGGGGGGGGGGGGGGGAGTATGAGTTCTAACACATGTGAATTTAATAAAATAATCTCAGACAGAAAGCAAAAACTGACCAAAGGAAGAAACAGGCAAATCAACCATTACAATGGATGCATTTAATACATTTCTCTCAGTAAGTGATAAACTAAAAAAAGAAAAATTTAAAAGAATATAGATTATTTGGGAGAAAATAAAACTTCAAGGCTGACATAATGATATATATGGAACCTTACACCAAAAATGAGAGTTCATGTTTATTTTTAACCACACAGAATGTTTACAAAACTCGAAAACATAAAGAGACTTAAAGCAAGTCCTCCAAATGTAAAAAGATTTACCAATTAAATGCAAGTAAATAGAAAGCAAGAACAGAAATATAACCAAAAAATTAAGCAACAAAGAAGAAAGCAACAAAATTTACATATTTGTAAATGAATATGTTAAAATTCAAATCAGAGGTTCAAAATTAATAAACCAAACACATAAGTTATGAAGTTAGAAAATAATTTAAAACACAAAATAGAAAGAAATGTGTTATAAATTATTACCATTAAAATAATAGCATGAATAAAAAAGCAAATATCAATTCTTGAAAATGGTTAATAAAGATGCATATCTCTACAAGATTAACTCATGGAGAAAAATAGCTTGAATAACAAATGTAAGTAATGAAAAAAGCTTTACTGGGCATACACAGATGAAAAGATAAGTGGTATTTTAAAATTATGCTATGAAACTAGGAAATCTGGCTGAAATTTGTGAATTTGGCTCAAATGCATAAAATTCTATAAAGATACAAGTTATCAAACATTATATTAAAAATAAATGAAAACCTGAATATATTTATAACCTTCAAATAATTAAATAAGTATCTAACAATTTTCCCACAAAGGAAAATCTAGCCTCAGATAGATTAATCTCTGAGTCCTACCATACATCCAATAAACAATTTCAGATTTACACAGTCAGATGCAAAGCATAGAAAAGAAGATATTGATTCCACCTCATTTCCTGATGCTAGCATGATGGGTTAAAATTTGATAAGGGCAGTATGAATAAGGAAAACTATAGGGCCATTTCACTTGTAAATATGAATGTAAAAATCCCAAACAAAATGCTAGTAAATTAAATCCATATGTCCTAATGATATTCAATATTTAATATTCATTCATAATAACTCCCTTAACAAATTAAGAATAAAAAAGATGAAATAAAGGATACTTATTAAAATCTTACATCGAGCATTGTAATAACAATCAATAGTAAAATTAATTGAAAATATGTACTTTACACTCAGAATAAAGACAATAGTGCCCATCATTAGCAACTCTAATAAATATTATCCTAGAAAACCTAGCCAGGGCAGATTTTTATAGAAATTTCAAAACCTGATTAAGAGACATTGAAGTATATTTAAAATAAATGAACAGGTATTCCATGTTGATAGATTGGAAGATGTAGTAGCTACTCTGATGCTTCACCTGCATCTGCTCTTTGGGCCTGTGATAGTTAATTTTAGGTGTTAACTTGATTGGATTAAGGATACCTACATAGCTGCTAAAGCATTATTTCTGGGTGTATCTGTGCAAATGTTTCTGAAGAAGATTTTATTGTCAGTCAGTGGATTGAGTGAGGAAGATCTGCCCTCAAAGTTGATGGGTATCATCTTATTGACTGAGGACCCAATGGAAAGAAAGACAGAGAACTGGAAAATTTGCTTTTTGTCTTGGAGCTGGGACACCCATCTTTTCCCTTGGACACCAGAACTCTAGGTTCTCTAGTCTTTGGATTTGGGTCTTGTACCAGCAACCACCTAGTTTCTCAGGCCTTAGATTGAGAGTTACATCAGTGGCTTTCTTGATTTTGAGGCCTTCAGACTTGGCTGAGCAACATTCCTGGCTTCCTTCATTCCCCAGCTCTCATGCAGCCTATCACAGGACTTCTAGCCTCCATAATCATGTGGGCCAATTTTCCTAATAAATCTGTTCTCGTATATCTGTATTCTGTTGGTTCTATCTCTCTAAAGAATCATGGCTAATATCCACAGTTGCTGTGAATATTAGCTTCTACAGCTCGTGGCTCTGTCCCTTTTACAAATTATCCTTTGCTGCAGGGAATTGCCTCACTCAAGGTTATGCCCCTTCCCAGTAGGCAACTACATCAAATAACTGGCTGATATAGGCCCATCCTGCTGCCTCAATTAGAGACAGTTTTGATGGACTATTCTGACTGTAGCGATCTTGATAGCATTAATGAGGCTTCAGTTGCAATTGCATTATATTGCAAGAAATTGCAGTTTTGAAACTGAGATTCATGATAGCAAGAGGAATAATAGAATTCTGAAATAAGGGAGGACAGGTGGCAGCATTTTTTTTTTTGGCCAGAAACAAAGTAGACACAGTTATTTTAATGGGCAAGTTTGGAGTGGTGGCCGGGGGTCACAACCTAAAGACAACTATGGTAACTGATAATAAATCATGATATTTCTAGAGGCAAGATGAATATAAAGCTATTGATTAATTTTTAATCAAAAAATTAAGAAATGGTTATCAGGAGCATAAGAGCAGCTCTACAATGAAAAGTCGTCATTTTTGTACCTGTTCCTGGGCCTCAGTCAGTTCTTAAACTCATTAATGGAGAACATGTGGACAGAGTATATGGACATCATGGGCTGGATTTATTCAGACCCACCAAATCATGAGATTGGATGGATCCAGCAGCAATTCATTATAAGATATATATGATATCAACGTTTAGGCAAGAACAGAGCCAGAGTAAACTTCAGATGCAGGTGACTTACTATGGTCAATCATCACTATTAATCCAGGGAGGGCAATAAATAGCCAATGTTTGACTGATGTTGTGATATGAAGCCCTAGTACACTTGTTTCAATTTGGTACAATTCTGAAAAGCCATTTCAGTTTCTCAGTTCCCATTAACACAGGGAAGAAGTCTCAGTGGCACACAGGGCTTAAATATGACCTCAACAAAACACCGATGAGACAATAATTCACTCTGTCCCAAAGGCAACTCTTAGAAAGTCAGACTTAAAAATGAGATCATCAACATTCTTAGTAGTCTGGAAGAATGTGTACACACCCAAGACTGTGGCCTCTATGCAATAATCAAAGAAGCAGCCTCCAAAATAGTAGGCCCTGAAAAAACACAGTACAACATCCAAAATCCCAGAATTCCAATAGCAGATTCCAAGCCACACATATGTATTCAATGATAAGGGGTAAGAATATAACTGACTAACAGGGCTTAAGGCAGAGCCTTTAACCAGTAAGTGGCTTATGCCAGTACAGGGGCAATCCCTAAAAAACCAGACCAGAAGATAAAAACAAGAGAAAAAACTCTGAGCCAGTTATTGAAGGTTGCCGACAGCAGGAGAAACTATATAATTAGTTCAGCCAAGTCGCTGAACAAATAACCAACCAAACAATAACAAAAACAACCTGAAGCAGGGTGGGCTGAGTGGGAATCAGTACCCAGAGTTTTAAATATACTATCAAAAATGTTCATATTTTAATAAAGAATTAAGAGGCATGCAAAGAAACAGAGAATAAAACAGGCAATAGAAATTGTCTTTTAAGGAGCACAGATGGTAGATCTAGCAGAGAATAACTTCAAATCAACTATTAAAGATACAGCCAATGAACCAAGGTAAGTGATGCTTATAAGAATTAAAGGAAGATATGATGACAATGTCTCTTTAAAATAATTTGTTTATGGACATTCTTTACTTAAAGAACCAAATAGACATTCTGGGATTAAAAAATGTAGTTAACATAAAAAATTTACCATTGGTGCTCAACAGTAGACTTGATCTGACAGAAGAAATAATGAACTTGAAGATCACAAGAAGATAGATAGAAATTGTGTAATATAAAGACTAAAGAGACTAATGAAGGAAGAAAAATGAACAGAACTTCAGAGAAATGGAGGAAACTATTAAGTGAACTATAACACAAATCATAGAAGTACCACGAGAAGAAAGAGACAGAAAAAATATTCAAATAAATAATGGCTGGAAACCCCAAATTTGATGAAATGCATTAACGTATACATATAAAAAGATGAACAAATTCCAAGTATATGCTAAGTGTGAGGATCCACATCCAGACACATTCTAGCCAAAACATTGAAAGAGAAAGAGCAAATCTTGAAAACACGGGAGAAAAACAACTCATCACATCATAGGGAACAAGTAAGATTAATAGTTGACTTTTCATTAGAAACAATGAAAGCCAAAAGGCAGTGGGATAATATATTCAAGGAGCTGAAAGTAAAATAATTGTCAGCTAAGAATCTGATATTCAGTAGAACTATTTTTATAAAAGAAGGTAAATAAAGACATTGCCAGATAACCAAAAACAGAATATTTATTGTTATCAGACCTGCCTTACAACAGATACTAAAGGAATTTCTTCACACTTAAAGCAAAAGACACCAGACAATAATTCCAATCCACATGAAAAACAAAAAGTGCCAATAGAAATGTAACATAATGAAAAGTATCACATGCAGAATAGCATTTACTTCTAAGGGAGAAAGAACTTGGATGTAATTAGAACCCAGGAGAGTTCAAAGGTTATGATTATGTTCTTAAACTGGGTGATGGGAACACAAGTATTCATTGTATTATAATTCTTTATACTTTACACATATTTTATAAACATTCTTTCTCTCCATTCAGTATTCATTAAAACAATAAAAACAAATGACATTTTAAGCTTTTCTTAATAAATGTTTTAAATAAAGTTCTGCAACCCCTAATCCTAAACAATGAGAGACCATAAAAAATTGGCATTTGATGTATGTTTTGTCTTTAGTTTGCCATTTTCTTCAGTTGATTTACTTACTTATATACTTATTCTACTTTTTAAATTTTTTATTTTTATTTTTTAGAGACAGGGTTCTCACTATACTGTCTAGGCTTGTCTTGAACTCCTGGGCTCAAGCAATTCTCCTACCTCAGCCTCCCAAAGTGCTGGAATTATAGGCATGAACCACCACACCCTTAATTTTAATCAGAAAAAATTTTATGGGAGATATCTATCAGTTCAATGGGATACATTGTTTTAATAATAAATTTTTGATAAACTCTTAGCATGTTGATCTCTCTCTCAACTTAAGCATGTTAACTTTAGTATGGTGGTTTCTTGTTTTATATCAGGTAATAGGTAAATTAAAATAACAACCATCAACCAATATTATATTTTGAAATTGAATTAATGTATATAAAATATTTCAAATATTTTATATAAAAT
>NW_016818327.1:1116217-1152551 GCF_001698545.2 Rhinopithecus bieti
ATATTTTATATACATTATATATTTTGAAAATTGAATTAATGTATATAAAATGCTTGTATCACTAAATAAAATGTCTCTCTGAATATAAAATATTATTTGATACAGAACCTCAGTTTCTTAATACTTCTTATTTAATACAACTTACAAGCTTTTTTGGTGTTGTACGGATGTACATGTTTGTTGTCATTTATAAGCTAAATTCTTTACACCATTTACAGAAAACAAATTTCAAAGGGGTAAATATTATTCCTATAAAAGTTATTAATAAGTGCTCTTGTTTTGAAGCAGCATCTAAATGAACACTATTTTGATGTGTAGGAAAGAATAAGAATAGGGATCAGCATGGAAAATGCTAAGATTGGTGAAGTAAATTTCCCTTTCTGTATACATTTCTTTTTTTCTTGGAGACAAGGTCTTGCTCCGTCCCCCAGGCTGGTGTACAGTGGTGTGATCATAGCTCACTGCAGCCTCAAACTCCTAGGCTCATGTGATTCTCCCATCTCAGTGCACTACAGGCATACACTACCACACCTGGTTATTTATTTATTTATTTATTAGACCAGTCACTGCTACATTGCCCAGGCTGGTCTCGATCTCCTGGATTCAATCCTCCTGCCTCAGCCTCCCAAATTGCTGGAATTACCAGGCATGAGCCACTGCATCTGACTTCATTTCTTAAGATATATTTTACAACCCGAGCAATTTCACTCGAGTATATACAACTGAATGAGAAACTCTATCTTTTGGTGTCTTTCCCAAAAAGCATAGAACTTCTTATATTTTTTCCTGGCTAACAGCTCTGACTAGAAAATTAACAAATCCAAAGACACAACACACCGAAAAAAAAAAAAAAATGTCCTTTCTTACTGAAACCTGAACCTGATGGCTTTATAAGACATCAAAACAAATTTCTTAAAGCCAAGATGGCTCCAAATTATCTTTTGATTATATCTTTTTTAGATTTTCCAAAATTTAACTCAGGGTTTTAAGTACTATTCTAAACTGTGTCGATAATTTAATTCCTTTTTAGCTTCCCTAAAGTAATAGATACACTTATGAATATACATTTTTCTACATACAATAAAAATTAACTAGCCAGATTAACCAATTGACAGATTCCACTGGTGTTAAATTAATTATTTAAATTCCAGGGAGGCAAATATTTAACACATACCTTATATTAGGAAACATATTTTGAGAGGAAAATAAGTAGCTTGCATGCCCTTCACAAACCATTTTCTTCAATTCAGTTCAAATCTTTTTAAATCTTAAGAAACCCCATGCTCTCAATTACTTAAATGTAAATAGCCATGTGACATTACCTCCTCATATTAAGTCAGACTGGAGAATTTAACTACAAATATTGTGGATAAATAGTTATGTATCCTTAGGCTGTTGGTCATTTTTTATCACGTTGCTTAAAGACACAATCTAATGACTTTTAAGTACTAATTAACAGAAGTTTCTGCGTGAGTCATTCTGTTCTGAAAATAAAGGCATGATATCTTAAAGAAAACAAATTACTGTATGTATAGCTAGGAAATCAACCATCAGAAAAAGCAGATAGTTTTTTGACATATTTGGACACTCACAAACTGAGTTATTTTAATTCTTACATTTTGTCCTTCTGTTTCCCACATCTAATACAGATTAGACACTCTTCCTAACAGGAACATGTCAAATTCTCTCCTATTTGGTTTGTAAGAATGTATTGCTTGTCACTTTCAAAATAGAAATCTGTTTTTGCTGATAATAAAAGTAACACAATCACTCTAATATTCATAGATACATGAAGTCAAACGTGAATTTCTCAACACAGTTTACATTTAACAAAAATAATCCAAATAATTAAAATTATTATAATATTCTTAATAAAAGGTCTCTGTTCCATAGAAAGGGGCATACTGAACTTTAGAAAACTAAATTGATGTTATTTTAAATGTCTATGCTAGTAGTTTGAATGGATAATAATCTATCAGTTATTATAGTCAAGATTAGAATTCTTATTCTCTATAATGTTCTTTTGTAAAATATAAACATATATACTATATATATTTATATATGCACATTATATACACACACACACACTACAAAATCTTATACAGTATATAATATAAACATGTAAACCAAAAAGTATCTGAAACAGGTCTCGATTCCTGTAATCCCATCACTTTGGGAGGCCGAGGCGGGTGGATCACGAGGTCAGGAGTTCAAGACCAGCCTGGCCAAGATGGTAAAACCCTGTCTCTACTAAAAATTACAAAAAAAAATTAGCTGGGTGCGGTGGCAGGCGCCTGTAATCCCAGCTACTTGGGAGGCTGAGGTAGGAGAATCACTTGAACCTGGGCAACAGAGGTTGCAGTGAGCCAAGATTGCACCACTGCACTCCAGCCTGGGTGACAGAGTGAGACTATGTCTCAAAAAAAAACCAAAAAAAAAAAAAGAAGTAGTTTATTTTTCCAAGGTTAAGTACATGCCCAGAAGAAAGGAACACAGAATCACAGTAACAGTCTGTGGTCTGTGCCTTTCTCCAAATATTATTTTGAAAGCTTCAATATTTAAAGGCAAAAAGTGGGTTGGAAGGGAAGATGGAAGGTACGGTCACATTAATGAATCCACATGTTGCAAGAGAAAAGGAGCAGGTAGGGAAATAGTCAATTACGTATTCGTCTTCAGTTCAGCATTCAGTAAAATAAGGCGAACATAGAGTAGCTACCTGTGGAGATATTTGGCCTTTTATCTATGTAGCTATCTGGGTAGAAACAAAACAAAAGGCAGTTTCTTGCGTGACTCAACTTTCAGCTTAGTTTTTTCCTTTTGGCACAGCAAATGAAGTCCTGATATTTTATTTTGTTTGCACATACCACATAAGACTTTGAGGTAGTCCAGAGACGAGTACTGTACCACTGATAACTATTGGACTAAATGCTTCGAGGTTTTCTATTTTCTCTCTTTTATATTTCCTGAAAATCAATCACAGTACCATTGTACAATGATATTGATGCTTCTTCTCAGGTAAAGTAATGGAATCAAGGCTCAAAATGAGTACAGCAATTTCACCTCTGTTTACAGAGATGAGTGTCCGAGTTCCTATAATAAATTTTGAAAGACAATGTGAATAGGATATTTTTTATTCTGGTCTCTGATTACTTCTCTTAGGAACAAACACACTCAGGACCTCAGCAGTGTTGTGCTGATAAGAGTGTCTTTTCTTTGTGACTGTCTGTTCTATTGGACACCTAAGGTATTAGTTCCAGCACTATCAGCCTGCCCAGTTGTTTGATATATGGACTCATGAGAAATGAAACATTTCATGTGGGTAAGAGTAGTGATTAATGTAGGTCAAAATTCCATCTCACATGAGGCTTAAGAGAAGGTTTAGAGAGATTATAGCAATTCTTCATGAATTCAGCTTCCAGAGGTCAGAAATATTTTTGGAAACCGTTCATTTCCCTTTAACTATCATTATATGTGTTCAAATATAAAGCTCCTTTTGGACAAACTGTTAAAGCAATAACTTCATTATTTACTACTGACTGTGTAAAGTGTGATTATTTTGTTATAGAATCATTGTTAATGGTGGTGTTATTACGTGTTGTCTCCTCTGGGCTTCAGGAATGCCTGCATTTCGGATCTTAAGTCCAAATTCACACTATTTATACTCATATACATTTATGCACTTGGTTCTTACCTGGTATGAACAGGCTGGGTACTACCAAACATCCTACCTGCACACTGTCAAAGTGGGTCCCAGAGGTAGGCAATGGTGTAAAACAGTGAAAAACTGCTCATGTCAGGAGCCTTATTTACGGTGTAGGCAATACCGGGCGGAATGTAAATGAAGGAGGAGACTGCTGCCAGGAGCACCTGAAATCCATCCAAGACTGACAACTGTCCTATGTAAGACATAAGGAAGTGGCTCAGGTATACTACAGAAAAAGGGCAGATGAAGGCCAGGGATAGCCTGTTGAGGACCACAAGAGAAGCTAAGAATGACCTGAGGCCTTTTCTCCTTTGAGATAGAAACCCATATGGTCAAAACTATGACCTTTCTTCTTGTGGAGTTAAGAACAATCTCTTCTTCTTATTCCCAGAAGCTCACACTTTCTGGCCTGACTAGGACACCAGAAGAATATTTCATTCTAGAGAGCCTGACAGGATGGTGCAGAAAAGAAGAGGGGATTCTTTCTTCCCCGTCTTTAGAAGATCCCTTTACTTAGGAAAGGAAGTTAATATCAAAGGCCGGGAGTCTGATAATATGACCTCTGAGCTTTATCACTCCATACTAAAAATTTTAGATTTTTTTGTTCTGCCTTTATGTGGAAGCTGCTTCATTTTCATGGTCATTTCACAATCTTCCTCATAAGGGTTTACAGTTCTGCTCAATCTGTCCCAATTCCATGAATGGACTAAATGAGTGAATCTTGACTCCATTAATGGAGCCAAGTAAACCAGTGGTCCCTTGAATTCAGTCATGTTTATTAATCTTGATGAAGCAACCATATTCTTTAGACACCTCAAGCAATTTTAAATCACAAAGGAAAAGTCCAAAAGATTGGCAAACGTGAGCAAAAAGGAGATGACACAGAACAAATGATGCTATGGTTATTAAAGTTTCAGTTCTAATTTTATTTTATTTTTCCAAAAATATGGCAAAAATTAGTTCTTTCAGAACCTTAATATGTACTCTAATATTTTAGAAATTTAAAATTAAATCTCTTAAACAATTTTACCACAAATTTTTAAAATTCAAAGATGCAGGATGCTTTTAAAAATGAACCAATTTTTAAGCCAAAACAAGGAGGAATGAAAAAATGCTATCTAAACAAGCGAAATTTCACATTTAAGTAAGATAAATTGATGTAAAAGCTTTTATAAGACAGTTAGGTTTATACGTTTAGCCTCAAATATATTTTCCCAAAGTGCCTTTTACCCTTTAATGAAATGACTGGATATCCCATCAGCATTAACACAAAAATATGCAGTGGTGGTTAGTGGGATAAATGACCTAAGTTTTACTTTAATATCCTGGTATAATGAGATCGAGTAATGCCAAAAATACTCTTTGAAATACAACACATATGACACTGGCTGGAAAGATGAACTCAATACTATGAAGTAGACTGGACTTAGAAAATGTGGAGAAAATTAGATTATAGTGCTTATAATCTGCTTGGTTGACTGGGCCAACACATTCACCTTCAAACTACTTAGAGCCAACCTACTTGAAAGTATTTCTAGTTTCAGTCTAGCAGCAAGCAGCTCAGAAGTTGCCGCTCTATCCTACCAAGTAAAATGCTGGACAAATTGAAAAATCAAAAATCTGTAAAAGAAGTGAGGATGCAGGGAAAATTGCTGCCCCAAAAGTTGAAGAGAGAGAGAGTCAAATATGAGAATGAAAATTTACCACAGCAGAAAACCACAAGCAACAATCTTCATGGGAATCAGTGCTGGGTTTGGGAAGCCTAAATTGTAATAGAAAATTGCTGGGGCTCAATGTGGATAACTCTGAGAATTAAAAACTACAGGGAGACTGTCATAGAAGGGCCCCAACAAATTTGTAAGTTTTGCCTCCAGGGGTTCAACCTAATTCTCAGAAGAAACATGAGAAAAAAGATTCCATCATGCTTCTGACATGGAGAGGAGAAAGAAGTAATTTGAAATATGCCAGAGCATTCTGTTCTTCTCAATAAAATCTGCCCTAAAACAAACAAACAAACAAACAAAAACCTACAGAACAGAAAAACCCAGTGTGAAGAGACAGAGCAAGCTTCAGAACAAGGTTCATATATGCACAATTATTTATCACCCTGGGAATTTAAAACAACAATGATTAATACGCTGAGGGTTCTACTGAATAAAGTAGACAAAATGCAAGAACCAGATGGGCAATGTAAGCAGAGATGGAAATTCAAAGAAATAACCAAAAAGAAATGTTAGAGATAAAAAAAAAAAGTACTGTAACAGAAATGAAGAATACTTTTGATGGGCTCATTAGTAGATTGGACACAGATTGGACATCTGTGTTTGAGGATGTCTCAATAGAAACTTCCAAAACTGAAAAACAAAGAACAAAAGACTGAAAAAGAAAAAAGAACAGAATATCCCAGAACTGTGGGACAACAACAAATGGTATAACATATGTTTAATGGGAATACCGAAATTAGAAGAAAGGAAGAGAAGAAATATTTGAAACAATAACAACTGAGAATTTTCCCCAAATTAATGTCAGATATCAATCCATAGATACAGAAAGTCCACAGAACACCAAAGAGAATAAATGTCAAAAAAAAAAAAAAAAAAAAAAAAAAACCCTACACCTGGACATATCATATTCAAATTACAGAAAATCAAAGGTAAAGGAAAAAGTCCTGAAAGAAGCCAGAGGGGGGAAAACACCTTACCTATACAGAATCACAGATAAAAATGATACCTTGCTTCTCAGAAATCATTCAAGTAAGATGAGAATGGAGTGAAAGTGTTAAGAGAAAAAAGCAACAATGTAGGATTTTATATCTGGTGAAATTATCCTTTAAAAGTGAAGGGAACTCTATCTAATGCAACAAACAAACAAAAAGAAAGAAAGAAAAGAAAAGAAAAAGTATATTGATTGGGAAGGAAGAAGTAAAACTTTGTTCACTGATGACATGATTATTTACGTAGAAAATCCAAAGGAATCAACAACTACAAAACCTCCTGGAACTAATAAGTGATTATAGCAAGGTTACACGATACAAGATTAATGCATAAAAGTCAATCACAGCCGGGTGCAGTGGCTCACACCTGTAATCCCAGCACTTTAGGAGGCCGAGATGGGTGGATCACCTGAGGTCAGGAGTTCAAAACCAGCCTGGCCAACATGGCAAAACCCAGTCTCTATTAAAAATACAAAACTTAGCCGGGCATGGTGGCATGAGCCTGTAATCCCAGCTACACGGGAGGCTGAGACAGGAGAATAGCTTGAACCCTGGAGGCAGAGGTTGCAGTAAGACGAGATCACTGCACTCCAGTGCACTCCAGTGCACTAAGCCACTGCACTGCAGCCTGGTGGACAGAGCAAGACTCAGTCTCAAAAAAAAAAAGTTGATTGCTTCTCTATATGACAGCATTGAACAAGTAGAATTTAAAATTAAGAACACACTGCCATTTACATTAGTATCCAAGAAAATAAAATATTTAGGCATAAATCTAACAAAATATGTGTGAGGTTTATATGAGAAAAACTATAAAACTCTGATGGAAGAAATTAAAAAATTAAATAAATGGAGAGCTATTCCATATTGATGAATAGAAAGACTTAATATGAGTACTGTCAAGACGTCAGCTTTCCCCAGCTCAATCTATAGATAGAATGCAATTCCAATCAAAATCCCAGAATATATATATACACACACACACACACAAACACACACACACACACTTATATATATGTGTGTGTGTATATAGATATATTTGGATATTGTCAAACTGATTTTAAAGTTTATACAGGGAAGCAAAAACCCAAAATATTCAACACAATATTGAAGAACAACATTGGGTGACTGACGCTGCCTTACCTCAAGACTTCCTATAAAACTACATACAGTGGGACAGTGTGGTATTGGTGAAAGAATAGAAAAATCAATCAATGGATTAAAACAGAGAACCCAGAGGTAGATCCACATAAATGCAGCCAGCTGATCTTTGATGAAAGAGAAAAAGAAATATAATGAAGCAAAGATAATCTTTTCAATGAATGATGCTGGAACAAGTGGATGTCCACATGTAAAAAAATGAATATAGACACAGACTTTTCATCCTTCACAAAAATTAACTCAAAGACTTAAATATAAAACACAAAACTCTAAAAATCCTATAAGATAACAGGAGAAAATGTAGGTGTAGATTTGGTGATGGCTTTTTTAGATACAACAGCAAAGGCAAGATTCATGAAAGAAACAATTGATAAGCTGAAGTTCTTTGAAATTAAAATTTTCTGCTCTGAGAAATATAGTGTCAAGAAAATACAAAAGAAGTCACAAAATGGAAGAAAATACTTCCGAAAGACAATCAATGACTATTATGCAAAATATACAAAGAATTCTTAAAACTCAACAATAAAGAAACAAACAACCTAATTAAAAAGGAGACCAGGGACCTTAACAGATATTTCACCAAAGAAGATGTAGATACACATATGAAAAGATGCGCCATGTCATATATCAGCAGGGAAATGCAAGTTCAAACAACAGTGAGATGCCACTATATACCTACAGTACTAGAATGGCCAAAATTCAGAACACCTGCAACACCAAATGCTGACAAAAGATGTGAAGCAACAGAAACTGTCATTCATTGATGGTGGGGAATGCAAAATTGTATAGCTACTTTGGAATACAGTTTGTCAGCTTATGCAAAGCTAAACCCACTTTTATAATACGATATAGCAATAGCACTCCTTGCTATTTACCCAAAGGAATTGAAAACATGCCCATGCAAAAACCTGTACAGGGTTGTTTATAGCACCTTAATCTATAACTGCCAAAACTTGGAAGAAACCTTCAGTAGGTGAATGGGCAAATAAATTGCGTTGCAGTCACACAATCGAATATCATTCAGTACTAAAAAGATGTGACTTATTAACTCATGAAAATAATAGGAAATTTAAATGCATATTACTAAGTAAAAGGAACCAGTCTGAAAAGGCTACATATTGTATGATTCTAGCTATATGGCATTTTGTAGAAGTCAAAACTACCTAGACAGTATAAAGATCAATAGTTTCTGGGGGCTACAAGGGGAGGAAGGGGTGAATAGGTGAAACACAGAGGATTCTTGGGGCAGTGAAAATGCTCTGCATGATTATATAATGGTGGATACATGTCATTATACATTTGTTCATGCTCATAAAATGTACAACACCAACACCAAGAGTGAGTCCTAATGTAAATATGGTCTTTCAGTGATAATGTGTCCATATAGATTGATCAGTTGTAACAAAGGCACTACTCTCATGGAGGATGTTGATAATGCGGATGGCTATACATACGTTGGGGCAGGGTGTATATGGAAAATCTCTGCACCCTCCTCTTAATTTTGCCATAAACCTAAAACTACTTTACATTTAAAAAGTCTTTTAAAAGAATAACAAACCAGAAATGTCTTTAATAAGATCACTGGAGCTTAGAATTAAAAAAAAAAAAAAATCTGTGATACTTAGCTCAGATCAAATGATTCTCATCACAAACCTCATTCATCCTGTTCCATGATTCCTTAATTAACAAAGCCCCTGGCTAATTCCAATCACCTTAGTCTAAGAATATCCCCAGTGGCTAATTTTCCTGGCCCTAAATCTCAGTTACGTAAAGACTCTGGCACATGCTGTCAAATCTCCCAAATCATCCACTGCCTGTATCTCCACCTACAGCCTTTCACTTGCTGATGGCTGATCCTTGTCTGAATCCTGGACTCAGTTTTGCCTTGGATGTCATCCAGTTTTTGTTTGTTTGTTTGTTTGTTTGCCATGGATTGTATCTTAGTTTCATTCTGCTTGCCTGTATCCTTACTCTGTCTTTATATTTGACTAAAAGAAAAACTCCAGCTTTTACCCACATGTTTACATCCCTGAGCTAGTACTCACATGTTTTATTTAACATCCCCAGGCTGAATCTCAGCCACAATCTCTTGACTACCAATTAGAAACAACGTCAGATTCTCTTGCCCAGAATTCTTTGTGTGCTTCATAATGACGCTGTTGCAGATAAAGTAACTCATCTATATGTGCTTAAGTTTCTACAGGAAGGTATTGTTAACTGTATAATTATCAGAAAAGAATAAAGCACCCAATTTTATATGACACTGTGTTAGATGCTTTAGAAAAGTGGGTTTGACAGCATTGGTTCCTATCCATCAGGAAGTTATATATGATATAAAAAGGAGATATGGACACACATAATTTAAAATAAGATTCTACATTATTTGAGGAGCAAGTAATTTGCTATGGTTGTAGTACAAAGGGTTTTCAGTAGGGCCCACTAGGGATGATGGATGATAATATAGAATCCGCCTATTTAAAATAATTTAATAATGTCTCTATAAATGTTTTTTAAAAGGACAGTGATCCATGGCACAGCAATAAAACAGAACTCTGCAACGGGTTCCTAAATATGCCATGCTGCTGATGATTACCTCCATTGTGTTTTTCTGTTTCCTCTTTATCATATTTCCAAAGAGTTTATGTCCTCAGTCGGTGGTCCAAGAACTTAAAATGTATGATTAGAAACAAATACCATGCATTTTATACAATTCTGGAAAGAAAATAACAGATTCAATTAAACTTTTTGCAGAGTTAGAGGAAATGAGCATTCTTGATGTATAAACACTATTTCAGAAATTATTTAATGCTTCTCCTAATAGTTTATATTTAGCAATGTCATTTTCAATCATTCATTACTTAATATTTATAGTACTACCATGACAGAGTTGGATAAATAACTCTGAGTCTACATTATATAAATATAGTCCCTGGGTGCAATGACTCAGCCACTTTTATAGATAAAACACTAGAGGACTGATATGGTCCTATATTGTTATTCTATAGTTCAGGGGTCCCCAACCCCCAGGCCACGGACCAGTAGCAGTCTGTGGTCTGTTAGGAATTGTTTTTTCTGCACAGCAGGAGGTAAGTGGTGGGTGAGCAAGTGAAGCTTCATCTGTATTTACAGCTGCTCCCCATCACTTGCATTACTACCTGAGCTCTGCCTTCTGTCAGATCAGTGGCAGTATTAGATCCCTACAGGAGCACAAATCCTATTGTAAACTGCACATGTGAAGGAGCTAGGTTGTGCCCTCCTTATGAGAATCTAATGCCTGATGATCTGTCACTGTCTCCCATTACCCCCAGATGAGACCATCTAGTTGCAAGAAAACAAGCTCAGGACTCCCACTGATTCTACATTATGGTGAATTGTATAATTATTTCATTATATGTTACAATGTAATAATAATAAAAATAAAGTGCACAGTAAATATAATGTGCTAGAATCATCTTGAAACTATCTCCCCACCCTGGTCCATGAAAAAATTGTCTTCCAGAAACCAGTCTCTGGTGTCAAAAAGGTTGGGGACTGCTGCTATAGTTAATGCCACTGTTTAGTAATCAAGACTACAGAGAAGGATCTTCTCCTTCTTTTTTTTTCTTTTAGGCTTATAAGGTAGACTAAAGTGTCAAGTTGAACCAGAAAAAAGCCTCGGAATCTCTCTAAATCTATTCTGGTTTGGGGGATGCCTGAAAAAAATTAAAAACAACAACAAAAAAAATGGAGTCAAATCAAACATAGAGTAAATCATGAGTTACATTAACCAGTAAGAAATATGTTAGAACTTCTGTTACTGTAGCATGAAGAGGTCAGCAAATCCTCTTCACAAAAAACTTAGAATAAAGTTGGAAAAAGCTGACAAAAGTCACTATGTATGGTCTTAAGTTTAAACAAAGGCAGACAACCAATCAAGAATTGTTTATTCTTGAAAATCTGGTAATGTTTCAGCTAAATACAGTGGGAAACTTCAAAGTGTTCATTACAAATATTTGCAAAGAAGTAAAGAAAACTGTGTTCAAAAATAAAAAGGAAAGGTGATGATTATGACTCTATACATAGAGAATCTCAGCAAAGAAATAGAAAGTATGAAGAAAAACCAAAGTATAATTTAGAGCTTAAAAGTATAAGTGTAATGAAAGATTCACAAGATGGGTTCAACAGCATATTTGAAAGCAGAGAAGATAAAAACAGGACTGGAAAGTAGATCAATAGAAATAATTCAGCTAAAAAACAATGAGAAAAAGTTGAAAAAATGAACAGAGTCCCGGAAATGTTTTACATTCCATAAAGCAAGTAAACATATGTGTAATGACAGCTGCAGGCTTTTATAACAGGAAGCTAGGAAAAAAGAGCAAATAAACCCAAAGTAAGTAGAAAGAATTATATAATAAGGTGAAAATGTAGCTAAGAAAGGAGAAAATAGATAAAGCCAATCAAATCAAAAGATGATTCTTTGAAAAGAACCAACAAACTTTAATAAACTTGTGTTAGACTGACCAAGAGAAATAGAAGACATGGATTTTCAAAATCAGGAATAAAAGAGGAACATCACTACAGACCTTACAGAAATTAAAAGAAAATATTAAGGGAGTATCATTAACAACAGTACACCAACAAATTGAACAAACTAGATAAAATGGACATATTCCTAGAAAGACACAAATACCAAAACTTTCTTAAAGAGAAATAGAAAAAAGTGGAATAAATAAATATATGTCAAGTAAAGACCCAGCACCCTAATGTTCCAATAAAAAAAAAAAAAAGTCCAGGCCCCAAAGATACTGCTAAGGAAGAAATAATATTAATACTACACAAACTCTTTCAGAAATAGAACGGCAAGGAGCAATTTTCATCTAATTTTATGAGGCTAATATTACCCCAATACCAAAGATATTTCAGAAGGAAAAACTACAATTCAACATCCCTTGTAAAAATAGATGTTGATGTCTTTAAAAAAAATTAGCAAACTGAATCCAGAAACATAAAAAAGATTATATACCATGAGCAAGTGATATTTATCTCAGGAATACCAGGTTGGTGTAACAGCCAAAAGTAAATTAATATAACTTACAATATTAATAGAATAATAGACCAAAAAATGACTATCAAAATAGAGGCAGAAAAAGCATTTGACGAAATCTAAAACTCATTAAAGATTTTTTTTTAAAAAAAAAACCACCTCCATAAAGGTCAAAGGCAACTTCCTTAACTTGACAAATGGGCGTCTGAAAAAAACCCCATATGCAACATCATACTTAATGGCAAAAGACTGAATATTTTCTACCTAAAACTGGAAATAATACAAGGATGTCTGCCCTTATCGCTTCTATCAACATTGTATATTGGATTCTTCTCAGTGAAATAAGGTGAGAAAAAGAAATCCAAATTTTCTTTATTCACACATGACATAATTTTGAAAAAATCCTAAGAAATAGATATCCAAAAAATGTTAGAACCAATTATTTATTATATGTTTAGCAAGGTCACTGGACACAAGATTAATATATGCAAACTTATAAATGCACACACACATATATATACTAGTAAAATTATCCAAAATGAAATTAAGAAAATTGCATTCACGATTGCATCAAAGGAATAAAATAAACTGAACAAAAGTAAGTATCATAAGACCTGTACATTGAAACAACAATATTTTATTAAGAAAATTTAAAAAAAAACTAAATAAATATAGAGACGTATTATATTCATGGACTGGAAGTTTCAATAGTGGTAAAACGACCATTCCCTCACTAATGGATCTATAGATTCAATGAAATCATTACCCAAGTCCCATTCATTTTCTTTCCTTGACAAATCAACAAACTAATCATAGAATTTATATTAACATTCAAATAACTTAAAACAGACAATTTTGAAAAAGAAGAACATAAAGAATGTACATTGGCCATTCATGGTGGCTCATGCCTATAATCGCAGCATTTGGGAGGCCATCATGGGTGGATTTCTTGAGATAAGCAGTTTGAGAACAGCCTGGGCAAGGTAGCAAAACCCCATCTCTACAAAAAATTTAAAAAAAAACTAGCCTGGCATGGTAATGTGCATTCATGATCCCAGCTACTTGGGAGGCTAAGGTGGGAGGATCACTTGAGCCTGGGAGGTCAAGGCTGCAGTGAGCCAAGATGTCACTTAGGTGACAGAGTGAGACCCTAACTTAGTACAAAGCTACAATAATGAAGATAGTGTGGTATTGTCATAAGGATTATATGGATCATTATAGCAAAATAGAGAATCTATAAATAAACTCACATTTATGGTGAATTGAATTTTGACACAGGGGTCAAGGTGATTCAATGGAGAAATGATTATTTTCTCAACAAAAGTTACTGAAACAATAAGACATTCATTAAAATAAGTTAACTTACAACCATTTCAAGCATCACACAAAAATTTTACTCAAAATGGAACGTAGAAACAGTAATTCGAAGCACAAAAGTTTTAGAAGGAAATAATGAAGAAAATTTTTGACATTGGGTTGGTGAAAAAGCTTAAGACAAATAAGGGCACTATATAACAGTAAAGTGCTTAATTCAATAAGGAGATCTAACTAACCTAAACTATGCATCCAAAACAGGAGTACCCAGATTCATACAGCAAAGTCTTGGAGACCTACAAAGAGACTTAGAAAACCACACAATAATAGTGGGAGACTTCAATACTTCCATGGACAATATTAGACAGATCACTGAGGCACAAAACTAATAAAGGTATTCAGGATTTGAACTCGACACTTGACTAAATGGACCTAATAAATATCTACAGAACACTCCATCTAAAGAAAACAGAATACACACTTTTCTCATCACCACATGGCACATACTATAAAATTGACCACTCAATTAGACATAAAACAATCCTCAGCAAATTAAAAACAAACAAAAAAGCCAAAGTCATGCTAACCATACTCTCAGACCACAGGACCACAATGCAATAAAAATAGAAATCAATACTTATAAACTCAATTAAACCCATATAATTACATGGAACTTAAACAACCTACTCCTGAACGATTTTTGGATAAATAATGAAATTAAGGCAGAAACTAAGTAACTCTTTGAAACTAATGAGAACAAATAATATACAAGAATCCCTGGAACACAGCTAAGGCCGTGTTAAGAGGGAAGTTAACAGCACTAAACATCCACATAAAAAAATTATAAAGATCTCAAATTAACAACTTAATATCACAACTAGAGGAACTAGAGAAATAAGAACAAACCAACCTTAAAGCTAGAAAGGAAATAAAATCAGAACTGAATTAAAGGAAACCAAGATGAAAAAAACAAACACAAAAGATCAGCAAATCGAGAAGTCGATTTTTTGAAAGATTTAATAAGACAAATAGACCACTAGCTAGAATAATAAAAGAGAGAAAATCCAAATAAGCACAATTAGACATGACAAAGGGAGCATTACCACTGACCCCACAGAAATACGAAAAACCTTCAAAGACTACTATGAATATTATGCACACAAGGTAGAAAACCTAGAAGAAACAGAAACATTTTTGGACATATATACCCTCCCAAGATCGAACCAGGAAGGACTTGAATCTCTAAACAGACCAATAATGAGTTTCAAAATGGAATCGCTAACAAAAAGCCTACCAACTGGAAAAAGCCCAGAACCAGAGGGATTCACAGCTGAATTCTACCCAATGTATAAAGAAGACCTGGTACCATTCCTTACTAAAACTATTGCAAAAAATTGAGGAGGAAGGAATCTTCCCTAACTTATTCAATGAGACCAGAATCACCCCAAAACTTGGCAGAGACACAGCAACAAAAAAAGAAAACTTCAGGCCAACATCCTTGATGAGCATAGATCCAAACATCCTAACTGAAATACTAGTAAACCAAATCCAGCAGCACATCAAAAAACTAATCCACAATGATAAAGTAGGCTTTATCCTTGGGATGCAAGGTTGATTCAACATATACACATAAATAAATGTGATCACCACGAAAACAGAACCAAAAACAAAAACCACATGATCATCTCAAAAGATTCAGAAAAGGCTTTTGATAAAATTCAACACTCTTTCATGTTAAAAACGCTCAACAAACTAGGCGTTATAGGAATATACTTCAAGATATTAAGAGCCATCTATGAAAAATCCACAACCAACATTACACTGAATGGGCAAAAGCTGGAAGCATTTTTCTTGAAATCCAGTAGAAGATAAGAATGCTTTCCTTCACCAATCTATTCAACATAATACTGGAAGTCCTAGACAGAGCAATTAGTCAAGAGAAAGAAATAAAAGGCATTTGAACAGGAAGAGAAGACATCAAACTATTCCTGTTTGCAGATGATATGATACTATACTTAGAAATCCCCATAGTCTCTGCCCAAAACCTCCTTGATCTTATAAACTCTAGCAAAGTCTTAGGATACAAAATCAATGTACAAAAATTGGTCGCATTTCTATGCCCCAACAACATGAAAGCTGAGAGCCAAGTCAAGAATGCAATCACATTCACAATAGCCATTAAAAAAAACATGCCTAGAAATACAGCTAACCAGGAAGGTGAAAGATCTTTAAATTGAGAATTACAAAAAAAAAAAAAAAAATTGTATTGGTTCATTCTTCCATTGCTATAGAAAAATACCTGGGATTGGGTAATTTACAAAGAAAAATGACTTAATTGGATCATGGTTCTGCAGGCAGTGCATGAACTATAATGCTGGCCATCTGCTTGGCATTTGGGAGGACTCAGAAAACTTAGAATCATGGCAGAAGGTGAAAGGGAAGTAAGCTTGTCTTACATGGCTGGAGCAGGAGCAAGAGGTAGGGGGAGGTGCCATACACTTTTAAATGACAAGGTCTTATGAGAACTCACTATCACAATGACAGTACCAAGGGGGAATGGTGTTAAACCATGAGAAATCACCTCCATGATCCAATCAATTCCTACCAGGCCCCACCTCTAGCATTGCAGATTGCATTTCAAAATGAGATTTGGGTGGGGACACAGAGCCAAACCATATCATCCTACCCCAGATCCCTCCTGAATTACAATCCTGGCTTCCCAACAGTCCCCCAAAATCTTAACTCGTTCTAGCATTAACTGAAAAGTCTACAGTCCAAAGTTTCATCTGAGACAAGGCTATTCCCTTCTGCCTATGAGCCAGCAAAATTAAAAACAAGTTTATTATTTCCAAGATATAATAAGGATATAGGCATTAGGCAAATTCTCCCATTCTAAATGGGAGAAATTGGCCAAAAGAAAGGGGTTATGGTTCCATAAATGTCTGAAACTCAGCAGAACAGTCATTAAATCTTAAAGCTCCAAAATAATCTCCTTTGACTCAATTTTTCACATTCAGGGCACACTGATGCAAGGGGTGAGCCCCCAAGGCCTTGGGCAGCTCTGCCCTGTGGCTTTGCAGGGATCAGTCCCTGAGACAGCTCTCATGGGCTGGCATTTAGTGCCTCCAGCTTTTCCAGGCTAATGGAACAAGCTGCTGGTGGATCTACCATGCTGGGGTCTGGAGGATTATGGCCCTCTTCTCACAGTTCCACTAGGCAGTGCCCCAATAGAAGCTCTTTGTGGGGACTTCATCCTCATATTTCCCCTCTGCACTGTACTAATAGAGGTTCTCTGTGAGGACTTCATCCCTGCAGCAGGCTTCTGCCTGGACATGCAGGCTTTCTCAGACATTCTCTGAAATCTAGGAAGAGGCTCTCAAGCCTTAACTCTTACATTCTGTGTACCCACAGGCTGAATACCATGTGGAATCTGCTAAGGCTTATGGCTTACATTCTCTGAGGCAGTGACCTGACCTGTAACTGGACCCCTTTTAGCCATGGTTGAAGTTGGAGTGGCTGGAATGCAAGGAGCAGTGTTCTAAGGCTGTGCAGGGTAGGGTGGTCCTAAGCCTGGCCCAGGAAACAATTCATGCCTTTGGGCCTGTGGAAGGAGGGGCTGCTGAGAAGGTCTCTGAAATGCCTTTGAGGCTTTCTCCCCATTATCTTGGCTATTAGTCCTGGCCTTCCTTTTAGTTATAAAATATTCTAGAGCCTGCTTGAATTCCTCCCCTGAAAGTAGGCTTTTCTTTTCTACCACATGGTCAGGCTGCAAATTTTCCAAACTTTTATATTCTGCTTCCCTTTTAAATGTAAGTTCCAGTTTCAGGTCACTTTTTTTGCTCATGCATAGGAGCATAGGCTGTTAGAAGCAGTCAGGTCATTTATTGAACACTTTACTGCTTAGAAATTTCTTCTGCCACATACCTAAATTATCACTCTCAAGTTCAAAGTTCTACAGATCCCTCAAGCAGAGGCACATTACAGCCAGGTTCTTTGTTAAAGCACAGCAAAAGAGACATTTACTCCAGTTCCCAGTAAGTTCCTCATTTCCATATGAGACATATTGAGCCTGGGTTTCATTGTCCATATCACTATCAGCATTTTGGTCACAACAGTATAACAAGTCACTAGGAAATTCGAAATTTTCCCTCATCTTCCCATCTTCCTCTGAGCCCTCCACGCTCTTCTACCCTCTGCCCATTACCTGGTTCCCGGGTCGCATCCACATTTTCAGGTATCTTTACAACAATGCTCCACATCCAGTACCAATTTTCTGTAATGTCCATTCTCACACTGCTATACAGAATTACCTGAGACTGGGTAATTTATAAAAGAAGTTTAATTGACTCACAGTTCTGCAAGAGGTACAAGAAACAACATACTGGCCATCTGCTCAGCTTCTGGGGAGGCCTCAGGAAACTTACAATCATGGCAGAAGGCAAAAGGGAAGCAGGCTCATCTTACATAGCCAGAGCAGAAGCAAGTTTGGGAGGAGGTACCACATCTTATGGTCAGATCTCATGAGAACTCACTATTGTGATGACATCACCAAGAGGGAGGATTATGTTAAGCTGTGAGAAACTGCCCCCATGATCCATTCACTTCCTATCAGGCCTGACCTTCTACCTTGGGGATTACATTTAAACATGAGATTTGGATGAGAACAGAGATCCAAACCATATCAACACCGCTCAAAAAAAAAAAAAAAAAAAAAAAAAAAAAAAAGAGATGATACAAAATGGAAAAACATTCTATGCTCATGGATAGGAAGAATTAATATTGTTAAAATGGCCATACTGCCCAATGCAATTTACAGATTCAATGCTATTCCTATTAAGCTACCAATGAGGTTCTTCACAGAATTAGAAAAAACCATTTTAAAATTCATATGGAACAAAAAGGAGCCTGAATAGCTGTGATGGTTAATACTGAGTGTCAACTTGATTGGATTGAAGAATGCAAAGTACTGATCCTGGGTGTGTCTGTTAGGGTGTTGACAAAGGAGATTAACATTTGAGTCAGTGGGCTGAGAAAGGCAGACCCGTCCTTAATCTGGGTGGGTACCATCTAATCAGCTGCAAGCATGGCTAGGATATAAAGCATGCAGAAAAATGTGAAAAGGCTAGACTGGCTTAGCCTCCCAGCCTGTATCTTTCTCCTGTGCTGGGTGCTTTCTGCCTTCAAACAGCGGACTCCAAGTTCTTCAGTTTTGGGAATCAAACTGGCTTCCTTGCTCCTCAGCTTGAAGATGGCCTGTTGTGGGACCTTGTGATCATGTGAGTTAATACTCCTTAATAAGCTCCCTTTTAGATATATCTATATATAGATATATGTACAGATAGTTATACAAAGATATATCTTTATATTTATATCATATATAAATATATGAATATATTTTATATATAAATATATGTTATACATATCTTTACATATAAATATAAATTATAAATATATGTAAATTATATATAAATATATATAAATTACATGTAAATATAAATTATAAATTACATATAAATAATAAACATCATTTAGTGCAGTAGGTCTTTATAACTAATAGGGATAATATATAGTACAAATATGAAATGTATACAAGACAGCTATATAAAATGTGTATACTATTATACTTATACCGATACCTTATCTTATTAGTCTATTCGCTCTAGATAACCCTGACAATACAATAGACAAAACAATCCTAAGTAAAAACAACAAAGCTAGAGGCATCATGTTACCTGACTTCAAATTATACTACAAGGCTACAGTAACCAAAATAGCATGGTATTGTTACAAAACAAAAGTAAAATAGACCAATGGAGCAGAATAGAGAGCCAAGAGATAATGCCACAATCCTACAACCATCTGATTTTCTGATTTTTGACAAATTCAACAAAAACAATGAGGGAAAGGGCTTTATTTTTTTTGAGACAGAGTCTGACTCTGTTGCCCAGGCTGGAGTGCAGTGGTGTGATCTTGGCTCACTGCAACCTCCACTTCCTGGGTTCAAGCAATTCTCCTGTCCCAGCCTCCTAAGTAGCTGGGAGTAGAGGTGCCCACCACCACACCTGACTAAGTTTTTTTTTTTTTGGTATTTTTAGTAGAGACAGGGTCTCACCATGTTGGCCAGGCTGGTCTTGAATTCCTGACCTCAGGTGCTCCACCTACCTCAGCCTCCCAAAATACTGGCATTACAGGCCTGAGTCACCATGCCTGGCTGGGAAAGTAGTTTCTATTTCATAAATGGTGCTGGGATAACTAGCTACCCATATGCAGAAGATTGAAACTGAATTCCTTCCTTACACCATCTACAAAAATCAACACAAGATGGATTAAAGACTTAAAGGTAAAACCTAAAACTATAAAAACTCTGGAAGATAACCTAGGAAATACCATTAGGACACAGTCCTGGCAAAGATTTCATGATGAAGATGCCAAAAGCAATTGCAACGAAAATAAAAATTTACCCAAATAAACTAAAGAGCTCTGCACAGCAAAACTCTGTTATCAACAGAGTAAACACACACTCTACAGAATGGGAGAAAGTATTTACAAACTATGCATCTGACAAAGGTCTAATTTCCAGCATCTATAAGAAACTTAAACAAGTATACAAGCAAAAACAAACCACTCCATTAATACTGGGCAAAGTACATTAAGACGCTTCTCAAAAGAAAACATACACATAGCCAACAAGCATATGAAAACATTCTGAACGTCCTTAATCATTAGAGAAATCAAAATCAAGACCACAATAAGGTACTATCTCACATCAGTCAGAATGGCTATTATTAAAACATCAAAAAATAGCAGACACTGGCGAGGTTACAGAGAAAAGGGAGTGCTTATACAGTGTTGATGGGAATGTAAATTAGCTCAACCACTGTGGAAAACAGTTTGGTAATTTCTCAAATAACTCAAAGCAGAATTATCTTTCATCCCAGCTATTCCATTATTGGATATACACACAAAGGAATATAAATCATTCTACCATAAAGACACATGCACATTTATGTTCATCACAGCACTATTCACAATAGCAAAGACATGGAATCAACCTAAATGCCCATCAATGGTAGAATGGATAAAGAAAATATGGTACATACACATCGTGGAATACTACACAGCCACAAAAAAGAATGACATCAAGTCCTTTGCAGCAACATGGATGGAGCTGGAGGCCATTATCCTAAGTGAACTAACACAGGAATAGAAAATCAAATACCACATGTTATCACATATAAGTGGGAAGAAACATTGAGTATATATGAACACAACGAAACAACAGACATGTGGCCTTCTTGAAGGTGGAGGGTGGGAGGAGGGTGAAGAAAGTCATATTTGGATAATTTTCTTCCATTCACTGCTTCCTCAAAAACATTTTATCCTAGATTCTTAATTGAATCATGTCATCTATTCATTTATTATTCATAGAATAAATCACGATAGTTACATCTGAACCAGCCATGCAGTGAGTTGCATCAGTTTTTAAATAGTTTGAAGTGAATTAATTGGCTAAAATGAAGTTAAAGCACTTCAGTATATGTTGACACTGCTGAAATCATTGGGCACCAAGCAGCTGCTTAAAAAATGACAGTGGTACAGCCCTGAAAGTGATATTTGTAGGAATGATAGCCATTCAGTTTTTTTTCCTTCAGCATTATTCAATGATACAGTTTGGATGTTTGTCCCCTCCAAATCTCATTGAGATGCAATCCTCAGTGTTGGAGGTGAAGCCTGGTGGGAGGCGTTTTTGTCATAGGGGTGGATCCCTCATGAATAGCTTGGTGCTGTCCTTGTGATAGAAATGAGTTCTCACTCTGAGTTCACATGAGATCTGGTCATTTAAAAGTGTGTGGCACCCCCTAACTTGTTATCTTGTTCCTGCTCTCCCTATGTGATGTGTTGGTTCATCTTTGCCTTCTGCTATGATTGTAAGTTCCCTGAGGCCCTCACCAGAAGCAGATGCTAGCACACTTTCTGTACAACCTGCAGAACCATGAGCCAATTAAACCTCTTTTCTTTATAAATTACTCTGATCTGGTTACTTATTTGTAGCAAGGCAAGAAGTCCTGACACATCCAATGTGCTCTAACCTCCTACCAAGTAGTGTGCGAGGTTCAGGAGATGGAAAATTGGAAGTGAAAGTCCTTGGAGAAGCTCTCATTCAACTAAAAGCAAACATGGTAAGAGATAATTTTCTCTACAATGTGATTAGAACTACATGTGATATAAATAAAATTTTGGAAGTGTTCACAGATGACATAATATGTTTTCCTTGTTTCTTCTGGTGCTATTACTCAGTGCTACAAACTTCATTTTTTTCATGGTTTTTTAGGAACAGGTAAGAAGGCAAGAAAAAGATTATCACAAATATAGCCTGGCTGGATGCTGTTTAGAGCAGTAGCTATTCTATATCCTTACATACTCAGGTTCTATAATCTGAAAATAGCTAAATAAAAATAATAGCTGAGCCCAAACCACTGAGGTTAGTGTCAATTCTTTCATTACATGAAACTGTCTCAGGGGATATTGAGTAAAAATAATGATTAAACATAGGCATCTACTTTTATTTTCCCCCCAAACCCATTAAAACAATAACAAAGGGAATTTTAAAATATACAAACTCAAAAAAGATGTGAAGGACTGTAGAAAAGAGAATAGCAACAAAATTTTGGACCAAAAGAAAATAAATAAGTGAATTTAGCAGACCCCCCCACACCCACCCACCCCAAATACATTCTGTCTTCGTATCTTCCAAACTTTCAGAAGTTGATGGTACCATCCTCTGAAAGTGGAAAATGGTTGAAATTCTATTTGATAATAAGTCTATACATCCATCACCTCCAGCAAAACAAATAAGCAAATAAATAACTGAATGTTATTCTCAAATACAGGATTTTTAGACTTCCAATGTGAGAAAAGATATCTTTGGAAAGATAAAACTTACAGAATACCTGATACGTTGGAATGTATGGAGATGAGTAAGACACATGCCAATGAGATTGAGGTTGAATTATTGAGAAGTACATAGAAAGTACATAGTACACCAAACAATTGGCAGCAGCGATGAGGCCAACAACAAAACAATAAGTATCAAGAAATAAAACTGTGTGTAGGAAAAAAACTAGCATGGGTAATACATCGATATACTATAAACTGTATTTGCACAGTTATGTAAATATAAATATGAAATATTTATACAAAAGTAATATAAAATGTATATAAAATAAAATAAAATTACCATTCAGAGGTAACAGTACAGAAAACAGAGTTAAAATTTTTCTTTTCCAAAGGGAAAATTTTATTCTGGTTAGTAAGCACAGCCTAAGACAGGAACATCATGAAAGGACATATCAAGCATATTATCCAGGGACATATGGGTTAATTTCAAAATAAATATGAAAACTGATGAAAGGATTGCTTCTGAAAAGGAAGAAATATGTGTGTTTGGGTGGGGGTGGTTCTGGGGTTTTTTCCTTATAAAACTACCAAATTATTTGACCTTTAAACTAAGTGTATGACAAAAATAATAATTAAAGAACTCAAAAGAATTTCTGCAATATCCACGCTGTTCATTTGTCATTTGCTTCCTTCTTGACACAGCCTATTCTTTCTAATAAGAGAAAAAGCCTATTAATTTTCTTTCTTTATCATTCTTAACTACTTCAGAAGAATTATTGAATTTTAGAAACTTGAAGCATGATATTAGCTATAATAGGGATTTAAATTTGTTTCCAAAAGGTTATATATATGCTAGAAAATTTCAGGTGACACATATTAATAATGCAACAAGCTGCATAAGAAAAGAGCACCAAGGCTTTGATGTTCCCTACCAAATTTGATGACCCCCCACCAACTCTAATAAAGGCTTGATGTTAAAGTATGATTAGCACTAAATACTCATACAGTTGGTTTCTGACTATGTAAACATCAGAAACATGCAGAAGAGAATGGGAGAAGGAATGAATGCAGCAGACTCAAAAATTCCATAGAAATACTTTCACTGGTGAAAACCCATAATACCTTCACAATTTATTGTCATCAGTATTTCCTATGAAACATTTGTGCTAAAAAGAAAAACTTTTGTATGAATTTCAAATTATTTGTTTAACCTAAAACCAGACTGCCTCATATACGGCAGCCAAGAGCATATGTTTCACAAAACCAATAAATTTTTGGCCAAGAGGTGGTAAGTTTAGATTTACCACTTATCAGGAAGTCCAAGGTGACTCCCTGAATTCTTATAACAAATTCACTGAGATTCTGTTATCAGTGGGGATCTTGTTAAGTAGACTGAAAATTAATTAAGGACAGGTAGGATCCTGGCTTTATGTAAAATGTCATTAAAGGTATCAAACTTTATTAAGAAGGTGATTTTGCAATACACTGATATGTGCACTAAACAAAGAAAAAAATGAGTTATTGTTCTCTCTCATTTGTAATCTGACACAAATATAATTTAGTAAAAAGAAGCTTAAACATCTGAAATACTGGCCAACACATATGTTGATGGTGTCATATCTGTATTGTATGTCAGCAAAATACAGTATTTTAGGTGGTGGAAATAAGAATTAAAAACATTGCCATACAAAAGTTTTGACCTAACATGTTCACTACTAGAAATCTTTCCCCAGAATTCTACATGAGCACAAACATATGTGCAAAAGGATGTTCAATGCAGTATTATATATGATGGCAAAACCCTGGAAATATCTAAAATGTTCACTAATTTTAGAATGTCCAAATGATACATCTCAATTATAGAATATTAAAAATATATAGATATGCATACACCCAATGGCTTGAACACATATTTGGCAATACAGTCATGTCACTTAACAGGGGTATATTCTGAGAAATGTGCCCTTAGCTGATTTTGTCATTGTGCAAACATCATAGCATGTACTTACACAAATAGATGGTATAGCCTACTATACACTGTAGGCTATATGGTATGACCTATTGCTCCCAGGCTACAAACTCGTACAGCATGTCACTGTACTGAATATTGTAGGCAATTATAACACAATGGTAACTATTTGTATATCTAAAGATATGTAAACATAAAAGGCACAGTAAAATATGATATAAAAGATCAAAATGGTATATACCTTATGGGGCAGTTCCACTATAACCTTATGTGACTCCCATTATATATATAGACCACTGTTAACTGAAACATCATTATGTGGCACATGATGCACACCAGGACATTTTTTAATGAAAAAAATTAAACATTTTACCCATGTATATATTTAAAAGACATATATGCATGTACATACAAAATTCAATGCATAGATTGGGGTGGAGAAGAATGTATATCCCTTGTTGATAGTGATAACCACTGGGAGTATTATATGGAATGACTGAGGTCTTAAAGAAGCCATAGAGCATAGTAGCGGAGGGTATGCACTATGGTGCCAGACCTCCTAAGTTTGGATCCTGGCTCTGACACTTAACTGTGTGTCCTTCCTAGTTTCCTCCTCTACAAAGTATCACATGCATTTGAGTATTGCTTAGAACAGACTTGGCACATAATCAGCATTATATCAGTTAGCAAGCACTAAACAAACATTCATCTGTATTTTAAAGGGAAACTTTCAATTTTTACTGTGTAACCAATATGTTTAACTTTTGTACAATATATTATTGTTTTATTTTATGATCTAGAACAAAGAAGACCAAATCCAGAAATGTTGATGTTATTGCTCTAATGATGATGAAATTGTACAAAAATGTAGGAGCATTGAATTTCAAGACCTCCTACCCCTTCACTGGTAAATGAACTAAAGTACTCAGAGTAAATAATTACCCCTCTACTGTCTCAAGGGCAGAAAATTATTGCTCTTTGCTCTTAATGAATCCGACAGTGCTGTGTACACAGCGGGTGTGCGCTAAATGTTTGCTGATAATGATAATGGTGAGGATGCGGACAGCTGCGACACACTATAAACCTTAATTTAGAAGCCATCAGGAAAATGTAACACAAAATAGAGCCTTTCTAAATTTTGTCTGCATGGGAAACAAATTCTGTTAGATGATTAATAAAGTAATTCAGCGTACATTGTACTATTGATTGCTTTGGTACCATCCTGAGTTTTTCTCATCAGCATGACCTAATTATTCAGATGATTCAGAGGGCATAGCAAGGTCCATTTCTATTATTTTAGTCTTAAAAGTTAGTCTCCTGTAAGCACTTTCTAAATTAAATGCATAAAATGGTTGTTATCAGCTAAATTATACTTAACCCCTGCAGCAAGATCTGCAGTAGTATGACTGTTTTCTATCTTCTTAAATTGCTAATGCTATTTTGTTTCTATGATGACATACTCCTTTTCTAGGTGTTTAAGTAGTCTATGCATGAAGAGAGTGACTTTACTGGAAAGATGATGATGCCTCTCTATTTTAGCTCCATTGGGGAGTGAGGCTCCAGCTACTTATTTAGAGATTATATATCCTCTATTCTGTAATCAACGAAGAAGGAGCCGAGCAATATGAAAGACTTGTCCCTCCCATCAGCAAAATCTGAACTTAGTCTTCACTGATGGAGCTCTGTTTCCTTGAGGCTGGTATGATGGCCACCACTGTGACAGGAAGAAAATCCACATAAAAGATACATTTCACCCAAGACTGTGGGGTACAGGTAATCTTCCTCAGTGGGAGATTCTTCCTATCTAGCTATAACAGGAAAGAGACATCACATTAGTAATTTGAACAGGAAATTTTCAATATTAAAAAATGAACTAATAACAGAATATTAACTCCTTGGAGGGATAAAGTGAACTCTAAAATTTACAGAAATAACAGATGTAGAGAACAGCCACTACTCTAGGGTGGAGGCAGAGCACCCAAAGAAGGATCAAACTGGAAAGAGGGCCTTCCCTGTGACTGAGATTTAGGCCTTATTGCAGAGGGTATAGATGTGCCCATTGGATGACAGAGAAGTTTGCTGGGGTACCCCAGGTGGAGGTGGCAACTAGGGTACTGGCAAGATTCACCAAGAAGTTGTCCATGAGGACTCATTAGAAAATCAGGTGGGGTGCCAGAGAAGACTGAAAACTCACTGGGAAGCCACTTACTGAGGTGCCAGTAAGACTTGCAAAGAAGTCACCCTCTGGGATGCACATGAAGCTCTCTGGGAAGCCAGTGCATGGGGTCCTGACAAGCCTCACCCGGGGGGTGAATGCCACTTACAGTCATTCTGTAATGGAATGATCCAGAAAGAAAAAACACTCCATATCAGGACAAGAAGCCCCTTCCTCCTACAGTGTACCTCCAGTTCTCTCCATTTACAATAGTAATAGTGTGCTTGCTGCAAGAACAATGTACAAAGTTCAGTTTCAGTATCTCCAAGCAGGGCAAAGAATACTGGATTTGAAGCTCAGAGCCAATTAATTGAAAACTGGAACACTAGCCAAGCCTGAAATATTGGAATTTAGTTTTACTGTAAGATCTCCTATAGTAAAATGAGATTCCTAACTTTTTACCCTTTATTCGTTGATTAACTCAATCAAGAAATATTTGCTGACCATTCACTATATGACAGATATACTGTACCATGGACAAAAATATAGTGGGAAGTGAGAAACCTAGTTCCTGGCCTTGATTTCTGATGGCTGATCTTCTTCCAAGGTCAATTCCACCCCACCCTCAAGTTCAATATTCCTGTGACCCTCCCGATCAATCCCCTCCCTGCCGCTCTGACCCCCTTTGTCCCCAGAGTGCCCCAAACAAAAGCACACAGTGTTAATAAATAAAATTATTTTGTTGTTTAAATATGTTTACGTAAAAAACTAGAGAGAAAGTGATACCCTAAACTGCAGCATTGGTAATTGGAGACTATAAATCAAGAACAGTAGGAAGGATACTTAGGAAGTAGAATAGGATGGGCTAAGCTGAATGAATAACAGATTTTTAATTAGAAATGTGTCCCCAAGAAAGGGTCCACAGGAAGGAAAGGTGCTTAGAACGGAGATTGGATGGGAAATGAAGGCTCCAGTTTGCACATCTGGAGCCTCAAATGCATGGACAAGGCCCGTTCAAAGGGAAATGTCTAGCTGATGGCTCCTGTTTGCCTAGAGTAAAGGAGAAAAATCTAGGCCTCATTATCATAAATGAGTTTTCCCCATTCTTAAATGAATGACTGAATGAGAAAAGCTGAGAACAGTACATGTAATGAGATCTGGGACAGGAATGGAAATTGTCTATGTATAATCAAAACACATCCTCCACTATGGATCTACCTCTAGCCTTCATTTTGGCTATTGAGGAAGAGAAAGTTATCTTCACTCTTAGAACATTCACTCCATTAGCCTGCAACCAAAGAAAGGTGAGAAATAGCATTACCAAGTCCTTTTTCTTCCTACACTCATGGCCCTAAGAAAAGTCATCTGACATCAATCTGACCAACAAATTTGTCATTTTTCATTTCAACGGAGTTGGTTTGGCTGACTTCCATTCCTCCATCTTTCACCTTAGAGCTCTTGGTCAGGTCAAGAGAATCTTACTGACAGCTAAAAGACAATGATTTTTCTATGGGGGGGCAACTATTCTGTCCACCGGACTCTCCATGCAAACCCCTGAAAACAGAGAATATTCCCAGGGCTGACAGAGAAGAGAGAAAATTAAATGTAAGATACAAGTAGCTCCACTACTAAAGTGTTCCTGCTTTATGTCATTTGTTTTTGGAGCCACTTCTGCAGTTTTGGGCTTACACTTACAAAGCTATCTCCAATTTCAGGGCCATATCCCACCTTTCATACTTTTTAAAATTCTTTAATAATAAAAAATGTAACACTTTTATTTTATATTTCTCTCTCCCACAAAGACCAGACATAAAACAATTAAACTACTTGACTAGAGGTGTGAAGATTTCTTTAGAAAATCTATGCTGGTTAGCAGTCATAGTAACAAATTAGATTTGAATGTGTTAACTTATCTGGTTTAAGGAATATTTTCTTAAAGATTTTCCTCAGTTCCCTATTTTTCTCCCCACACATCTGAATTCACATCTTTCTGGACAAGGTCCTCTCAGAACAACTTCTCAGGAAAATGTCATTTCTCCTCTCCCTTAAAATCTGCTCAATTTCCTGACCCTGCCTTGAATAGATTAACTTGATAGTGAGGCTAGAGAAGTAGGTAGGAGCCTGGCCACACATGACCTTACGAGCTATGTTAACAATTTGGGGGCTGAGCGCGGTGGCTTATGCCTGTAATCCCAGCACTTTGGGAGGCCGAGGGGGTGGATCACCTGAGGTCAGAAGTTCGAGACCAACCTGGCTAACATGGCAAAACCCCATCTCTACTAAAAGAACAAAAATTAGCTGGGTGTGGTGGTGGGTGCCTGTAGTCCCAGCTACTTGGGAGGCTGAGGCAGGAAAATCATTTGAACCCAGGAGGCAGAGGTTGCAGTGAGCCAAGATCTTGCCACTGCACTCCAGCCTGGGTGACAGAGTGAGACTCTGGTAAGAAAAAAAAAAATAAAAAGTTAATTTCAGGATTTAATTTAAGAATAAAGCTAAACCCTGGATCCTAAACAAGTGAGTGATGTGATCAGATTTGTGCTACAGGTAACTTGGCTTGCTTCCCAAAGAATGGATTGAAGGCTGACAGACTAAAGGCAGGAAGAACTCTGAAGGGGCTTTGGTAGTGACCCATCTGAATGACTGTGATCTCTGAATATGGATAGTAGTAAGCAGGGTGAGGCTATGTGAAGGGATTGAAGAGATATTTAGAAGATAAGCATAGATGGGTTTGGTGAGAGAACAGAGTAGAATCAAGAAACTTGACCAGGTTTTTGGTCCAGCCTTTACTTTAGAGGAGAACTTGGGAGGAAGAGAGAGTTCATGCCTAGTGCAGTGATGGAGGATGACTTTGTTCTTGTGTTACATTTCAGGTGACAGTGGAGCAAACATATGGGATTAGTTGGACATATCAGAAATTAAGCCTAAGGTGGAAGCTCTGTGGACCCTAGGATTTAAGAAAAGCCAAGTCTACAAGTCTGGTGGGACAGCCTCACAGGGATCCGTGATGCTTTCTGGAAAGTCAGTCTAGGCTAAAAAAAGATACATAACTTCAGTCAAAGAACTCATCCAAAAAGGAGCAATGAATTTTGAGCACCACATGGCTTATACATCAGATTATCCTCTGATAATCCCCTAGAAACACACCTAGTGTTCCTGGGTAAAAGGCTCTTAAAAAACCAGAATGCCTAAAAACTTAATGCGCATTCCCTCCACAATTTTAGTGGACACTCCATGTAGGAGGCATTAGCAGCAGCAGGTTTCCTGGGACATGAATAACATTCTTTGGATGAAAGAGCATCAGCCACAATAGAGGTGCTTTTAGGATCTTCTCCAGTAGACTGCAGTGCCCTGGAAAGTTGATGGTGTCTTTAATGGGCATTGGTGGTATTGTGCCTATTTTGATGATGATCACACAAAGGGTCTTAAAAACACATCTCAGTAATGCCGATTTGTACAAATATCAAAGAGGGTCTTACTGGGGAAAAACTTACAAACAGCAAACTAGTAGAACACACTTGATCCCCTGAGCCATCGAGGTCCCAATATTGAGCTGTACTTAGGCAGGCATAATTGAAAGGAAACACCATGAAAAAGGCTCCTTGAGAGACCTACCCCAGTAATGCACTACTTATTTATAGGAGCAGGACATGTCTAGACCAGCATATTTCAACAGAAGCTTTCTGATGCAAAAACAGGGCTTGTTAGAAAAAGTCTTTGGAGGTTAGTAGCTGGTATCATCAGCCTGTTTATCAGTTAAGCTAACTCTGGCCTGCTGAGCCAGCTCTTTGTTAAGCTGTTAGAAAAGGAGAGAAAATGAGCCTCTAGGGTCTTACAGTCTGTCTCTCCTTAATGTTTGTCTATAAAAGATGTACTTGCCACTAAAAATCTTAGCTTAAAGGGATAAAGTAGTTGGTGCCACATATAGACTAGGTCTAAAAGGACATCAACTATCTCTTAAGAGAGTAAAAGCTTTAAAAATTTCCATGAAATAAAGGTGTTGATGTACTGGTAATGTTTCAGAAACTCCTAGAATCATCTGGAAAAAAAAGCAGGTAGAAGAAGAGCCAGAGAAATATTCTTTTGTGACTCAGATATGTATAGCCTGAGGAAAACTGATTATCTTAAAACATACATAGATCATAGGTGGAGATACTTAGTTGATCCAACAAAATGGATTTAATGTATATATAATATATAAGTATATAAAAAATAGTTAATTATTATATGTTCCCTCTGCCAAAATGTCAGCAAATTTAAATCTGACACTGTTTTACTTAAAGTAGGTGATATCCTGATCATCAAAAGGTGCATTTTAGTTTTAATAGAGAAAATTCAGATACCATGGAAACATTCTTACTGGCCTAGTTTTGTTTCTGCATTGTGCCACAGGGAGGAGTAAATATGGAAAACAGAAATCAGGAGGAAAAGCGAGTAATTTATCTGTTTCTTTCTGTCTTTTTTTGTTTTTTTAATACCACCTCAAGCTCTATATCGTTATTTTCTACTTTCCTTAAAGAGTTAAATTATCTCTAAAGATTAGTAACTTACATCCTTTTACTTATAATCAATAGAAACAAGCCCTCAAATTATATATGTATGTATGAGTGTGTGTATATATTTTTCTTAAATCTTAAATCCTGTACTAACACTGTAGCAGAAATGAACAAGTGAACCCCCATGCCATTTTCCTTCCTCCTCTTGTTCACGAATCACTCCCACTCCCACAGTCATGTCTGAGTAGACACGAGCTAACCAGCTAAATTTCCTTGGCCTCACTTGCGTTTAGCTGTGGCATTGTGACCAAATTCTCCTCAAGGGAACGTGAGCAGCAGGAATATGTACATTTCCATGGCACTTACTGGATCTCCACTTCCTTTCCTTTCTTTCCCTCTTATTCACTGGTGTATGGGGACAACTGGATTTGTCACTTTCTAGAGATGGAAGCCACAGTTTGAGGATGACAAAGGTGAACCTTCCATCTGTCCCTGGGTAGCTTCGTAGAAGAGAATGGTTATATAAAAATGAGTCAGACATCTATTATATTTAAGCTCCTCCATTTTAGGCCTCTATTATAGCAGCTTAGTTTATACTTTAACTACAAGTATCAAGCTATAAAAAATTGTCAACCTACTATAGCACTGTCTTAGGAGAGGTAACAGTTCCGAAGTCTTTAGCATGCCTTTTTCATCTAATTTATTCTATTCCAATATCTTTTTAACATCTACTTTGCCTTGGAAAATTTCAGTAGTTTCTGGGATACCTAGGGTTTTTTTGTTAACAGTTAAAACTGGCTGATATATTTTTACCTCACTGAGTATTAATATGTATTTTTCATTTTTTTCCTAGTGCAATATTTCTCAGGCCAATTTACAGAAATGAGCCCTGAGGATGCCAGATATTACTGCATTCAATTTATACCTCCTAGAGAACAGAATGATTACATTAAATTAAATCTCCAGCATTCTCACTGGTATCCAAAGATACTCATTCTGACAAGGCTGTGCTAGCTATCATCAAAAGAAATATCTCAGGAAATAGGCTTGTAGTGCTATAGGCTAGTCTGATAAAAAGAAACATGCAGCTTTGCAATGAAACAGTCTAATGCTCTAAGGAATATAACATAACAATCTCTCTCTGCAAAGGCATGATTAATTAGTGTGCTCTAATTCACTATTCCTTTTTTTTCCCACTAAGATAGTTTCCCCTAGCATATGGTAAGAAAAGTCTTATATTTCCTCTGCCTTAGAGAATATTTGCCATCTGAACACTTTCAAGAGTTATAAATCATACTATTTTACATTGGAATAACCCCATCAAGAAGTCAGCAATTACAAAAGGACAAAGGCAACATTATCAAGAAAAATTAATCAACAAATGGTGCTGGAACAAGTGTACATCCACAAGCAAATATATTTATACACACACACACACACACACACACACACACACACACATACATACATACACAGACTTTATACCCTCCCTAAAAATTAACTCAAAATGGGTCACAGACCTAAATGTAAAATGCAAAACTATAAAAATCCTAGAAGAAAACAAAGGTAAAAAATACAGATGATCTAGAGTTTGGTGATAACTTTTTAGATATAACACAAAAGGTATAATCCATGAAACAAAGAATTGATAAGCTGAACCTCTTTGAAATTAAATTTTTCTGTTCTGTGAAAGACACTGTCAAGAGAATAAGAAGGTAAGTCACAAAATGGGATAAAATATACAAAAGATATATCTGATAAAGGACTATTATCCAAAATATACAAAGAACTCTTAAAATTCAACAAGAAAGCAAACTCAATTTCAAAAACTAGCCTATACCTTAACAGACACCTCACCAAAGAAGATGTACGGATGTCACATAAGCATATGAAAAGCTGCTCCACATCATCTATCAGTAGGGAAATAGAAATTGAAACAATAAGAAGCTGGCCAGGCATGGTGGCTCACGCCTGTAATCCCAACACTTTGGGAGGCCGAGGCGGGAGGATCATCTGAGGTCAGGAGTTCAAGACCAGCCTGACCAACATGGAGAAACCTCATCTCTACTAAGAATACAAAATTAGCCTGGCAAGGTGGTGCATGCCTGTAATCCCAGCTACTCGGGAGGCTGAAGCAAGAGAATTGCTTGAACCTGGGAGGTAGAGGTTGCAGTGAGCAATGATCACACCATTGCACTCCAGACTGGGCAACAAGAGTGAAACTCCATCTCAAAATAATAATAGTAATAAAAATAATAATATGCCATCACATACTTAGAGTATTCGAATGGCCAAAATTCAGAATGATGACAAACCAAGTGCTGACAAGAACACAGAGCAACAGAAAATCTCTCATTCAGTGCTGGTGGGAATGCAAAATGGTGTAGCCCTTTGGAAGACAGTTTGTAGTTTCTTGCAAAACTAGACCTGTTCCACTATATGACCCAGCAATAGTGCTACTTGGTATTTACCCAAATAAGTTGAAAACGTATGTCCCCACAAAAAACCCTGCACATAGATGTTTGTAGCAACTTTATTTATAATTGATAAAACTTGGAAGAAACCAAGCTGTCCTTCAGTAGGTGAATGTATAAACTGTGATACCTCCAGACAAGAGAAAATTATTCAGAGCTAAAAAGAAATGAGCTATCAAGTCATGAAAGACATAGAGTAATTTTAAATGCATATTACCAAGCGAAAAAAGAAACAACCTGAAAAGGCTACATACTGTATGATTCCAACTATTTGACATTCTGAAATAGTCAAACCTAAATGCTAAAAAGAACACTGGTTGCCAGGTGTTAGGGGAAAGGGGGGATGAATGGGCTGTGCACAGATGATTTTTTAGGGCAATGAAAATACTATGATACTATAATGTTGCACACACATCATACATTTGTCCAAGCACATGGAACATAAAACACCAGGAATGAACCCTAACATAAACTATGGTCTTTGAGTGATAATAATGGGTCAATGTAGGCTCACTGATTGTAGCAAATTTACCACTCCATTACATGATCACTGGGACTGTTTCAGGCCAAGGGTATATGAAGAATCTCTATGCCTTTTGTTCAATTTGCTATGTACCTAAAACTGCTTTAAAAATTAAAGTCTGTTTAAAAAAATATAGCTGCTGGATGGCAGAATATGAACAACTCCAGCCTCCAGCTCCCAGCGTGAGCGACACAGAAGACAGGTGATTTCTGCATTTTCAACTGAGGTACCGGGTTCATCTCACTGGGGAGTGCCGGACAATCGGTGCTGGTCAGCTGGTGCAGCCTGACCAGCCAGAGCTGAAGCAGGGCGAAGCATCACCTCACCTGGGAAGCGCAAGGGGGAAGGGAATCCCTTTTCCTAGCGAAGGGAAACAGATACACAACACTGGAAAATTGGGTAACTCCCACACTAATACTGAACTTTACCAAGGGTCTTAGCAAAAGGCACACCACGAGATTATATCCCACACCTGGCCTGGAGGGTCCCACTCCCACGGAGCCTCCCTCATTGCTAGCACAGCAGTCTGAGATCTAACTGCAAGGTGGCAGCAAGGCTGGTGGAGGGGTGCCCGTCATTGCTGAGGCTTAAGTAGGTAAACAAAGCCTCTGGGAAGCTCCAACTGGGTGGAGCCGACCACAGCTCAAGGAGACCTGCCTGTCTCTGTAGACTCCACCTCTGAGTGGCGTCTGACAGCTGTCTGACAGCTTTGAAGACAGCAGTGGATCTCCCAGCATGGAGGCTGAGATTTGAGAACGGACAGACTGCCTGCTTAAGTGGGTCCCTGACCCCTGAGTAGCCTAACTGGGAGACATCCCCCACTAGGTGCAGACCGACACCTTACACCTCACATGGTGGGGTACTCCCCTGAGACGAAGCTTCCAGAGCAAGAATCAGACAGCAGCACTCGCTGTTCACCAATAGTCTATCTTCTGCAGCCTCTGCTGCTGATACCCAGACAAACAGGGTCTGGAGTGGACCTCAAGCAATCTCCAACAGACCTACAGCTGAGGGTCCTGACTGTTACAAAGAAAACTAACAAACAGAAAGGACACCCACACCAAAACCCCATCAGTACATCACCGTCATCAAAGACCAAAGGCAGATAAAACCACAAAGATGGGGAAAAAGGCCAGGAAAGCTGGAAATTCAAAAAATCAGAGTGCATCTCCCCCTCCAAAGGAATGCAGCTCATTGCCAGCAACGGATCAAAGCTGGACAGAGAATGACTTTGGCAAGTTGAGAGGAGAAGGCTTCAGTTGATCAAAGTTCTCAGAGCTAAAGGAGGAACTACATACCCAGCACAAATAAACTAAAAATCTTAAAAAAAGAATGGAAGAATGGATAACTACAATAATCAATGCAGAGAAGGCCATAAACGAACTGACAGAGATAAAAACCATGACACAAGAAATACGTGACAAATGCACAAGCTTCAGTAACCGACTTGATTAACTGGAAGACAGAGTGTCAAATGACTGAAGATCAAATGAATGAAATGAAGCAAGAAGAGAAGTCTAGAGAAAAAAAAGGAAAAAGAAATGAACAAAGCCTCCAAGAAATATGGGATTATGTGAAAAGACCAAATCTATGTCTGATTGGTGTGCCTGAAAGTGAGGGGGAAAATGGAACGAAGTTGGAAAACACTCTTCAGGATATCATCCAGGAGAACTTCCCCAACCTAGTAAGGCAGGCCAACATTCAAATTCAGGAAATACAAAGAACACCACAAAGATACTCCTTGAGTAGAGTAACTCCAAGATACACAATTGTCAGATTCACCAAAGTTGAAATGCGGGAAAAAATGTTAAGGGCAGCCAGAGAGAAAGGTCGGGTTACACACAAAGGGAAGCCCATCAGACTAACAGCAGATCTCTCAGCAGAAACTCTACAAGCCAGAAGAGAGTGGGA